>NW_027140003.1:0-308061 GCF_035084215.1 Heptranchias perlo | reverse complement strand
AACCAACAAAAATTGACAAGAACCACGAAAAGTTCTTGTATTTTAAGATACAATCTTGCGCTATTGAAGAAAAAACTTCTCGCTCGCTGAAATATGTTCATTTGCTGAAAACCACAAAACCACGAAAAGTTCTTGTATTTGAAGATAAAATCTTTTTGCTTTGAAGAAGAAAGATCTTGCTGACTGAAATAAGTGCATGAGATGAAAACCAACAAAAATTGACAAGAACCACGAAAAGTTCTTGTATTTTCAGATAAAATCTGATGCTATTAAAGAAAAAACTTCCAGCACGCTGAAATATGTTCATTTGTTGAAAACCAACAAAACCACGAAAAGTTCTTGTATTTGAAGATAAAATCTTTTTGCTTTGAAGAAGAAAGTTCCAGCTGACTTAAATAAGTTCATGAGATGAAAACCAACAAAAATTGACAAGAACCACGAAAAGGTCTTGTATTTGAAGATAAAATCTTACACTATTAAAGAAAAAACTTCTTGCTCGCTGAAATATGTTCATTTGCTGAAAACCAACAAAACCACGAAAGGTTCTTGTATTTGAAGACAAAATCTTTTTGCTTTGAAGAAGAAAGTTCCAGCTGACTGAAATAAGTTCATGAGATGAAAACCAACAAAAATTGACAAGAACCACGAAAAGTTGTTGTATTTTAAGATACAATCTTACGCTATTAAAGAAAAAACTTCCAGCTCGCTGAAATATGTTCATTTGCTGAAAACCAACAAGACCACGAAAAGTTCTTGTATTTGAAGAGAACATCTTTTTGCTTTGAAGAAGAAAGATCTAGCTGACTGGAATAAGTTCATTACATGAAAACCAACAAAAATTGACAAGGACCACGAAAAGTTCTTGTAATTTTAAGATAAAATCTTACGCTATTAACGAAAAAACTTCTGGCTCGCTGAAATATGCTCATTTGCTGAAAACCAACAAAACCATGAAAAGTTCTTGAATTTGAAGATAAAATCTTTTTGCTTTGAAGAAGAAAGATCTAGCTGACTGAAATAAGTTCATGAGATCAAAACCAACAAAAATTGACAAGAACCACGAAAAGTTCTTGGATTTTAAGATAAAATCTTACGCTATTAAAGAAAAAACTTCTCGCTCGCGGAAATATGTTCATTTGATGAAAACCAAAAAACCACAAAAAGTTCTTGTATTTGAAGATAAAATCTTTTTGCTTTGAAGAAGAAAGTTCTAGCTGACTGAAATAAGTTCATTAGATGAACACCAACAAAAATTGACAAAAACCACGAAAAGTTCTTGTATTTTAAGATAAATCTGACTCTATAAAGGAAAAAACTTCCAGCTCGCTGAAATATGTTCATTTGCTGAAAACCAACAAGACCACGAAAAGTTCTTGTATTTGAAGAGAACATCTTTTTGCTTTGAAGAAGAAAGATCTCGCTGACTGAAATAAGTTCATCAGATCAAAACCAACAAAAATTGACAAGAACCACGAAAAGTTCTTGTATTTTAAGATAAAATCTTACGCTATGAAAGAAAAAACTTCTCGCTCGCTGAAATATGTTCATTTGCTGAAAACCAACAAAACCACGAAAAGTTCTTGTATTTGAAGATAAAATCTTTTTGCTTTGAAGAAGAAAGATCGAGCTGACTGAAATAAGTTCATTCGATGAAAACCAACAAAAATTGACAAGAACCACGAAAAGTTCTTGTATTTTAAGATACAATCTTGCGCTATTGAAGAAAAAACTTCTCGCTCGCTGAAATATGTTCATTTGCTGAAAACCACAAAACCACGAAAAGTTCTTGTATTTGAAGATAAAATCTTTTTGCTTTGAAGAAGAAAGATCTTGCTGACTGAAATAAGTGCATGAGATGAAAACCAACAAAAATTGACAAGAACCACGAAAAGTTCTTGTATTTTCAGATAAAATCTGATGCTATTAAAGAAAAAACTTCCAGCACGCTGAAATATGTTCATTTGTTGAAAACCAACAAAACCACGAAAAGTTCTTGTATTTGAAGATAAAATCTTTTTGCTTTGAAGAAGAAAGATCTAGCTGACTGAAATAAGTTCATTGGATGAAAACCAACAAGAATTGACAAGAACCACGAAAAGGTCTTGTATTTTAAGATAAGATCTGACGCTATTAAAGAAAAAAATTCTCGCTCGCTGAAATATGTTCATTTGCTGAAAAGCAACAAAACCACGAAAAGTTCTTGTATTTGAAGATAAAATCTTTTTGCTTTGAAGAAGAAAGATCGAGCTGACTGAAATAAGTTCATTCGATGAAAACCAACAAAAATTGACAAGAACCACGAAAAGTTCTTGTATTTTAAGATAAAATCTTACGCTATTAAAGAAAAAACTTCGAGCTCGCTGAATGATGTTCATTTAATGAAAACCAACAAAACCACAAAAAGTTCTTGTATTTGAAGATGAAATCTTTTTGCCATGAAGAAGAAAGATCTAGCTGACTGAAATAAGTTCATTCGATGAAAACCAACAAAAATTGACAAGAACCATGAAAAGTTCTTGTATTTTAAGATAAAATCTTGCGCGATGAAAGAAAAAACTTCTCGCTCGCGATAATATGTTAATTTGCTGAAAACCAACAAAACCACGAAAAGTTCTTGTGTTTGAACAGAAAATCTTTTGCTTTGAAGAAGAAAGATCTCGCTGACTGACATAAGTGCATGAGATGAAAACCAACAAAAGTTGAGAAGAACCATGAAAAGTTCTTTTATTTTAAGATAAAATCTTACGCTATTAAAGAAAAAACTTCCAGCTCGCTGAAATATGTTCATTTCCTGAAAACCAACAAAACCCCGAAAAGTTCTTGTATTTGAAGATAAAATCTTTTGCTTTGAAGAAGAAAGTTCCAGCAGACTGAAATAAGTTGATTAGATCAAAACCAACAAAAATTGACAAGAACCACGAAAAGATCTTGTATTTTAAGATAAAGTCTTACGCGACTGAAGAAAAAACTTAGAGCTCGCTGAAATATGTTCATTTGATGAAAACCAACAAAACCACGAAAAGTTCTTGTATTTGAAGATGAAATCTTTTTGCTTTGAAGAAGAAAGTTCCAGATGACTGAAATAAGTTCATGAGATGAAAACCAACAAAAATTGACAAGAACCACGAAAAGTTCTTGTATTTTAAGATAAAATCTTACGCTATTAAAGAAAAAAACTTCGAGCTCGCTGAAATATGTTCATTTGCTGAAAACCAACAAAACCACGAAAAGTTCTTGTATTTGAACAGAAAATCTTTTTGCTTTGAAGAAGAAAGATCGAGCTGACTGAAATAAGTTCATTGGATGAAAACCAACAAAAATTGACAAGAACCACGAAAAGTTCTTGTATTTTCAGGTAAAATCTGACGCTATTAAAGAAAAAACTTCCAGCTTGCTAAAATATGTTCATTTGCTGAAAACCAACAAAACCACGAAAAGTTATTGTATTTGAAGATAAAATCTTTTTGCTTTGAAGAAGCAAGATCCAGCTGACTGAAATAAGTTCATTGGATGAAAACGAACAAAAATTGACAAGAACCACGAAAAGTTCTTGTATTTTGAGATGAAATCATATGCTATTAAAGAAAAAACGTCTAACTCGCTGAAATATGTTCATTTGCTGAAAACCAACAAAACCACGAAAAGTTCTTGTGTTTGAAGATAAAATCTTTTTGCTTTGAAGAAGAAAGATCGAGCTGACTGGAATAAGTTCATTAGATGAAAACCAACAAAAATTGACAAGAACCACGAAAAGTTCTTGTATTTTAAGATAAAATCTGACGCGATCAAAGAAAAAACTTCTCGCTCGCTGAAATATGTTCATTTGCTGAAAGCAAACAAAACCACGAAAAGTTCTTGTATTTGAAGATAAAATCTTTTTGCTTTGAAGAAGAAAGATCCAGCTGACTGAAATAAGTTCATGAGATGAAAACCAACAAAAATTGACAAGAACCACGAAAAGTTCTTGTATTTTAAGATAAAATCTTGAGCTATTAAAGAAAAAACTTCCAGCTCGCTGAAATATGTTCATTTGCTGAAAACCAACAAAACCTCGAAAAGTTCTTGAATTTGAAGATAAAATGTTTTTGCTTTGAAGGAGAAAGTTCTCGCTGACTGAAATAAGTTCATTAGATCAAAAACAACATAAATTGTCATGAACCACGAAAAGTTCTTGTATTTTAAGATAAAATCTGACGCAATGAAAGAAAAAACTTCTCGCTCGCTGAAATATGTTCATTTGCTGAAAACCAACAAAACCATGAAAAGTTCTTGTAAATAAAGATGAAATCATTTTGCTTTGAAGAAGAAAGTTCCAGCTGACTTAAATAAGTTCATGAGATGAAAACCATCAAAAATTGACAAGAACCACGAAAAGTTCTTGTATTTTCAGATAAAATCTTACGCTATTAAAGAAAAAACTTCTTGCTCGCTGAAATATGTTCATTTGCTGAAAACCAACAAAACCACGAAAAGTTCTTGAATTTGAAGTTAAAATGTTTTTGCTTTGAAGAATAAAGTTCTCGCTGACTGAAATAAGTTCATTGGATGAAAACCAACAAAAATTGACAAGAACCACAAAAAGTTCTTGTATTTTAAGATACAATCTTACGCTATTAAAGAAAAATCTTCTCACTCGCTAAAATATGTTCATTTGCTGAAAACCAACAAGACCACGAAAAGTTCTTGTATTTGAAGAGAATATCTTTTTGCTTTGAAGAAGAAAGATCTAGCTGACTGGAATAAGTTCATTACTTGAAAACCAACAAAAATTGACAAGGACCACGAAAAGTTCTTGTAATTTTAAGATAAAATCTTACGCTATTAACGAAAAAACTTCTGGCTCGCTGAAATATGTTCATTTGCTGAAAACCAACAAAACCTTGAAAATTTCTTGAATTTGAAGATAAAATCTTTTTGCTTTGAAGAAGAAAGATCTAGCTGACTGAAATAAGTTCATGAGATCAAAACCAACAAAAATTGACAAGAACCACGAAAAGTTCTTGGATTTTAAGATAAAATCTTACGCTATTAAAGAAAAAACTTCTCGCTCGCGGAAATATGTTCATTTGATGAAAACCAAAAAACCACAAAAAGTTCTTGTATTTGAAGATAAAATCTTTTTGCTTTGAAGAAGAAAGTTCTAGCTGACTGAAATAAGTTCATTAGATGAACACCAACAAAAATTGACAAAAACCACGAAAAGTTCTTGTATTTTAAGATAAATCTGACTCTATAAAGGAAAAAACTTCCAGCTCGCTGAAATATGTTCATTTGCTGAAAACCAACAAGACCACGAAAAGTTCTTGTATTTGAAGAGAACATCTTTTTGCTTTGAAGAAGAAAGATCTCGCTGACTGAAATAAGTTCATCAGATCAAAACCAACAAAAATTGACAAGAACCACGAAAAGTTCTTGTATTTTGAGATAAAATCTTACGCTATGAAAGAAAAAACTTCTCGCTCGCTGAAATATGTTCATTTGCTGAAAACCAACAAAACCACGAAAAGTTCTTGTATTTGAAAATAAAATCTTTTTGATTTGAAGAAGAAAGATCCAGCTGACTGAAATAAGTTGATTAGATCAAAATCAACAAAAATTGACAAGAACCACAAAAAGTTCTTGTATTTTAAGATACAATCTTACGCTATTAAAGAAAAATCTTCTCACTCGCTAAAATATGTTCATTTGCTGAAAACCAACAAAACCACGAAAAGTTCTTGAATTTGAAGAAAAAATCTTTCTGCTTTGAAGAAGAAACATCTTGCTGACTGAAATAAGTTCATTGGATCAAAACCAACAAAAATTGACAAGAACCACGAAAAGTTATTGTATTTTAAGATAAAATCTTACGCTATTAAAGAAAAAACTTCCAGCTCGCTGAAATATGTTCATTTGATGAAAACCAACAAAACCACGAAAAGTTCTTGTATTTGAAGATAAAATCTTTTTGCTTTGAAGAAGAAAGTTCCAGCTGACTGAAATAAGTTCATTAGATGAAAACCAACAAAAATTGACAAGAACCAAGAAAAGTTCTTGTATTTTAAGATAAAAGCTGACGCTATTAAAGAAAAAAAACTTCTCGCTCGCTGAAATATATTCATTTGCTGAAAACAAACAAAACCATGAAAAGTTCTTGTATTTGAAGATAAAATCTTTTTGCTTTGAAGAAGAAAGTTCTCGCTGACTGAAATAAGTTCATGAGATGAAAACCAACATAAATTGTCATGAACCACGAAAAGTTCTTGTATTTTAAGATAAAATCTGACGCTGTGAAAGAAAAAACTTCGAGCTCGCTGAAATATGTTCATTTGCTGAAAACCAACAAAACCATGAAAAGTTCTTGTGTATAAAGATAAAATCTTTTTGCTTTGAAGAAGAAAGTTCCAGCTGACTTAAATAAGTTCATGAGATGAAAACCAACAAAAATTGACAAGAACCACGAAAAGGTCTTGTATTTGAAGATAAAATGTTACACTATTAAAGAAAAAACTTCTTGCTCGCTGAAATATGTTCATTTGCTGAAAACCAACAAAACCACGAAAAGTTCTTGTATTTGAAGACAAAATCTTTTTGCTTTGAAGAAGAAAGTTCCAGCTGACTGAAATAAGTTCATGAGATGAAAACCAACAAAAATTGACAAGAACCACGAAAAGTTGTTGTATTTTAAGATAAAATCTTACGCTATTAAAGAAAAAACTTCCAGCTCGCTGAAATATGTTCATTTGCTGAAAACCAACAAGACCACGAAAAGTTCTTGTATTTGAAGAGAATATCTTTTTGCTTTGAAGAAGAAAGATCTAGCTGACTGGAATAAGTTCATTACTTGAAAACCAACAAAAATTGACAAGGACCACGAAAAGTTCTTGTAATTTTAAGATAAAATCTTACGCTATTAACGAAAAAACTTCTGGCTCGCTGAAATATGTTCATTTGCTGAAAACCAACAAAACCATGAAAAGTTCTTGAATTTGAAGATAAAATCTTTTTGCTTTGAAGAAGAAAGATCTAGCTGACTGAAATAAGTTCATGAGATCAAAACCAACAAAAATTGACAAGAACCACGAAAAGTTCTTGGATTTTAAGATAAAATCTTACGCTATTAAAGAAAAAACTTCTCGCTCGCGGAAATATGTTCATTTGATGAAAACCAAAAAACCACAAAAAGTTCTTGTATTTGAAGATAAAATCTTTTTGCTTTGAAGAAGAAAGTTCTAGCTGACTGAAATAAGTTCATTAGATGAACACCAACAAAAATTGACAAAAACCACGAAAAGTTCTTGTATTTTAAGATAAATCTGACTCTATAAAGGAAAAAACTTCCAGCTCGCTGAAATATGTTCATTTGCTGAAAACCAACAAGACCACGAAAAGTTCTTGTATTTGAAGAGAACATCTTTTTGCTTTGAAGAAGAAAGATCTCGCTGACTGAAATAAGTTCATCAGATCAAAACCAACAAAAATTGACAAGAACCACGAAAAGTTCTTGTATTTTAAGATAAAATCTTACGCTATGAAAGAAAAAACTTCTCGCTCGCTGAAATATGTTCATTTGCTGAAAACCAACAAAACCACGAAAAGTTCTTGTATTTGAAAATAAAATCTTTTTGATTTGAAGAAGAAAGATCCATCTGACTGAAATAAGTTGATTAGATCAAAATCAACAAAAATTGACAAGAACCACGAAAAGTTCTTGTATTTTAAGATAAAATCTTACGCTATTAAACAAAAAACTTCTAGCACGCTGAAATATGTTCATTTGCTGAAAACGAACAAAACCACGAAAAGTTCTTGTATTTGAAGATAAAATCTTTTTGCTTTGAAGAAGAAAGATCGAGCTGACTGAAATAAGTTCATTGGATGAAAACCAACAAAAATTGATAAGAACCACGAAAAGGTCTTGTATTTTAAGATAAAATCTTACGCTATGAAAGAAAAAAACTTCGAGCTCGCTGAAATATGTTCATTTGCTGAAAACCAACAAAACCACGAAAAGTTCTTGTATTTGAACAGAAAATCTTTTTGCTTTGAAGAAGAAAGATGTCGCTGACTGAAATAAGTTCATTGGATGAAAACCAACAAGAATTGACAAGAACCACGAAAAGGTCTTGTATTTTAAGATAAAATCTGACGCTATTAAAGAAAAAAACTTCTCGCTCGCTGAAATATGTTCATTTGCTGAAAACCAACAAAACCACGAAAAGTTCTTGTATTTGAAGATAAAATCTTTTTGCTTTGAAGAAGAAAGATCGAGCTGACTGAAATAAGTTCATTCGATGAAAACCAACAAAAATTGACAAGAACCACGAAAAGTTCTTGTATTTTAAGATACAATCTTGCGCTATTGAAGAAAAAACTTCTCGCTCGCTGAAATATGTTCATTTGCTGAAAACCACAAAACCACGAAAAGTTCTTGTATTTGAAGATAAAATCTTTTTGCTTTGAAGAAGAAAGATCTTGCTGACTGAAATAAGTGCATGAGATGAAAACCAACAAAAATTGACAAGAACCACGAAAAGTTCTTGTATTTTCAGATAAAATCTGATGCTATTAAAGAAAAAACTTCCAGCACGCTGAAATATGTTCATTTGTTGAAAACCAACAAAACCACGAAAAGTTCTTGTATTTGAAGATAAAATCTTTTTGCTTTGAAGAAGAAAGATCTAGCTGACTGAAATAAGTTCATTGGATGAAAACCAACAAGAATTGACAAGAACCACGAAAAGGTCTTGTATTTTAAGATAAGATCTGACGCTATTAAAGAAAAAAATTCTCGCTCGCTGAAATATGTTCATTTGCTGAAAAGCAACAAAACCACGAAAAGTTCTTGTATTTGAAGATAAAATCTTTTTGCTTTGAAGAAGAAAGATCGAGCTGACTGAAATAAGTTCATTCGATGAAAACCAACAAAAATTGACAAGAACCACGAAAAGTTCTTGTATTTTAAGATACAATCTTGCGCCATTAAAGAAAAAACTTCTCGCTCGCTGAAATATGTTCATTTGCTGAAAACCAACAAAACCACGAAAAGTTCTTGTATTTGAAGATAAAATCTTTTTGCTTTGAAGAAGAAAGATCTAGCTGACTGAAATAAGTGCATGAGATGAAAACCAACAAAAATTGACAAGAACCACGAAAAGTTCTTGTATTTTAACATAAAATCTTACGCTATTGAAGAAAAACCTTCTTGCTCGCTGAAATATGTTCATTTGTTGAAAACCAACAAAACCACGAAAAGTTCTTGTATTTGAAGATGAGATCTTTTTGCTTTGAAGAAGATCGATCCAGCTGACTGAAATAAGTTCATTGGATGAAAACCAACAAAAATTGACAAGAACCACGAAAAGTTCTTGTATTTTAAGATAAAATCTGACGCTATGAAAGAAAAAACTTCCAGCTCGCTGAAATATGTTAATTTGCTGAAAACCAACAAAACCACGAAAAGTTCTTGTATTTGAACAAAAAATCTTTTTGCTTTGAAGAAGAAAGATGTCGCTGACTGAAATAAGTTCATGAGATGAAAACCAACAAAAATTGACAAGAACCACGAAAAGTTCTTGTATTTTAAGATAAAATCTTACGCTATTAAAGAAAAAACTTCGAGCTCGCTGAATGATGTTCATTTAATGAAAACCAAGAAAACCACGAAAAGTTCTTGTATTTGAAGATGAAATCTTTTTGCCATGAAGAAGAAAGATCTAGCTGACTGAAATAAGTTCATTAGATAAAATCTTGCGCGATGAAAGAAAAAACTTCTCGCTCGCGATAATATGTTAATTTGCTGAAAACCAACAAAACCACGAAAAGTTCTTGCGTTTGAACAGAAAATCTTTTGCTTTGAAGAAGAAAGATCTCGCTGACTGACATAAGTGCATGAGATGAAAACCAACAAAAGTTGAGAAGAACCATGAAAAGTTCTTTTATTTTAAGATAAAATCTTACGCTATTAAAGAAAAAACTTCCAGCTCGCTGAAATATGTTCATTTCCTGAAAACCAACAAAACCACGAAAAGTTCTTGTATTTGAAGATAAAATCTTTTTGCTTTGAAGAAGAAAGATCGAGCTGACTGAAATAAGTTCATTGGATGAAAACCAACAAAAATTGATAAGAACCACGAAAAGGTCTTGTATTTTAAGATAAAATCTTACGCTATTAAAGAAAAAAACTTCGAGCTCGCTGAAATATGTTCATTTGCTGAAAACCAACAAAACCACGAAAAGTTCTTGTATTTGAACAGAAAATCTTTTTGCTTTGAAGAAGAAAGATCGAGCTGACTGAAATAAGTTCATTGGATGAAAACCAACAAAAATTGACAAGAACCACGAAAAGTTCTTGTATTTTCAGGTAAAATCTGACGCTATTAAAGAAAAAACTTCCAGCACGCTGAAATATGTTCATTTGTTGAAGACCAACAAAACCACGAAAAGTTCTTGTATTTGAACAAAAAATCTTTTTGCTTTGAAGAAGAAAGATCTCGCTAACTGAAATAAGTTCATTGGATGAAAACCAACAAGAATTGACAAGAACCACGAAAAGGTCTTGTATTTTAAGATAAAATCTGACGCTATTAAAGAAAAAAACTTCTCGCTCGCTGAAATATGTTCATTTGCTGAAAACCAACAAAACCACGAAAAGTTCTTGTATTTGAAGATAAAATCTTTTTGCTTTGAAGAAGAAAGATCGAGCTGACTGAAATAAGTTCATTCGATGAAAACCAACAAAAATTGACAAGAACCACGAAAAGTTCTTGTATTTTAAGATACAATCTTGCGCTATTTAAGAAAAAACTTCTCGCTCGCTGAAATATGTTCATTTGCTGAAAACCAACAAAACCACGAAAAGTTCTTGTATTTGAAGATAAAATCTTTTTGCTTTGAAGAAGAAAGATCTAGCTGACTGAAATAAGTGCATGAGATGAAAACCAACAAAAATTGACAAGAACCACGAAAAGTTCTTGTATTTTAAGATAAAATCTGATGCTATTAAAGAAAAAACTTCCAGCACGCTGAAATATGTTCATTTGTTGAAAACCAACAAAACCACGAAAAGTTCTTGTATTTGAAGATAAAATCTTTTTGCTTTGAAGAAGAAAGATCTAGCTGACTGAAATAAGTTCATTGGATGAAAACCAACAAGAATTGACAAGAACCACGAAAAGGTCTTGTATTTTAAGATAAAATCTGACGCTATTAAAGAAAAAAATTCTCGCTCGCTGAAATATGTTTATTTGCTGAAAAGCAACAAAACCACGAAAAGTTCTTGTATTTGAAGATAAAATCTTTTTGCTTTGAAGAAGAAAGATCGAGCTGACTGAAATAAGTTCATTCGATGAAAACCAACAAAAATTGACAAGAACCACGAAAAGTTCTTGTATTTTAAGATACAATCTTGCGCCATTAAAGAAAAAACTTCTCGCTCGCTGAAATATGTTCATTTGCTGAAAACCAACAAAACCACGAAAAGTTCTTGTATTTGAAGATAAAATCTTTTTGCTTTGAAGAAGAAAGATCTAGCTGACTGAAATAAGTGCATGAGATGAAAACCAACAAAAATTGACAAGAACCACGAAAAGTTCTTGTATTTTAACATAAAATCTTACGCTATTGAAGAAAAAACTTAAAGCTCACTGAAATATGTTCATTTCCTGAAAACCAACAAAACCACGAAAAGTTCTTGTATTTGAAGATAAAATCTTTTGCTTTGAAGAAGAACGTTCCAGCTGACTGAAATGAGTTCATTCGATCAAAACCAACAAAAATTGACAAGAACCACGAAAAGTTCTTGTATTTTAAGATAAAATCTGACGCTATCAAAGAAAAAACTTCTCGCTCGCTGAAATATGGTCATTTGCTGAAAACCAACAAAACCACGAAAAGTTCTTGTATTTGAAGATAAGATCTTTTTGCTTTGAAGAAGAAAGATCTCGCTGACTGAAATAAGTTCATCAGATCAAAACCAACAAAAATTGACAAGAACCACGAAAAGTTCTTGTATTTTAAGATAAAATCTGACGCTATTAAAGAAAAAACTTCTTGCTCGCTGAAATATGTTCATTTGTTGAAAACCAACAAAACCACGAAAAGTTCTTGTATTTGAAGATAAGATCTTTTTGCTTTGAAGAAGATCGATCCAGCTGACTGAAATAAGTTCATTGGATGAAAACCAACAAAAATTGACAAGAACCACGAAAAGTTCTTGTATTTTAAGATAAAATCTGACGCTATTAAAGAAAAAACTTCCAGCTCGCTGAAATATGTTAATTTGCTGAAAACCAACAAAACCACGAAAAGTTCTTGTATTTGAACAAAAAATCTTTTTGCTTTGAAGAAGAAAGATGTCGCTGACTGAAATAAGTTCATTCGATGAAAACCAACAAAAATTGACAAGAACCACGAAAAGTTCTTGTATTTTAAGATAAAATCTTGCGCGATGAAAGAAAAAACTTCTCGCTCGCGATAATATGTTAATTTGCTGAAAACCAACAAAACCACGAAAAGTTCTTGTATTTGAACAGAAAATCTTTTGCTTTGAAGAAGAAAGATCTCGCTGACTGACATAAGTGCATGAGATGAAAACCAACAAAAATTGAGAAGAACCATGAAAAGTTCTTGTATTTTAAGATAAAATCTGACGCTATGAAAGAAACAACTTCCAGCTCGCTGAAATATGTTCATTTGCTGAAAACCAACAAAACCATGAAAAGTTCTTGTAAATAAAGATGAAATCATTTTGCTTTGAAGAAGAAAGTTCCAGCTGACTTAAATAAGTTCATGAGATGAAAACCATCAAAAATTGACAAGAACCACGAAAAGTTCTTGTATTTTAAGATAAAATCTTCCGCTATTAAAGAAAAAACTTCTTGCTCGCTGCAATATGTTCATTTGCTGAAAACCAACAAAACCACGAAAAGTTCTTGAATTTGAAGTTAAAATCTTTTTGCTTTGAAGAAGAAAGTTCTCGCTGACTGAAATAAGTTCATTGGATGAAAACCAACAAAAATTGACAAGTACCACGAAAAGGTCTTGTATTTTAATATAAAATCTTACGCTATTCAAGAAAAAACTTCTTGCTCGCTGAAATATGTTCATTTGCTGAAAACCAACAAAACCACGAAAAGTTATTGAATTTGAAGATAAAATCTTTCTGCTTTGAAGAAGAAACATCTTGCTGACTGAAATAAGTTCATTGGATCAAAACCAACAAAAATTGACAAGAACCACGAAAAGTTCTTGTATTTTAAGATAAAATCTGACACTATTAAAGAAAAAACTTCTAGCTCGCTGAAATATGTTCATTTGATGAAAACCAACAAAACCCCGAAAAGTTCTTGTATTTGAAGATAAAATCTTTTGCTTTGAAGAAGAAAGTTCCAGCAGACTGAAATAAGTTGATTAGATCAAAACCAACAAAAATTGACAAGAACCACGAAAAGTTCTTGTATTTTAAGATAAAGTCTCACGCGACTAAAGAAAAAACTTCGAGCTCGCTGAAATATGTTCATTTGATGAAAACCAACAAAACCACGAAAAGTTCTTGTATTTGAAGATGAAATCTTTTTGCTTTGAAGAAGAAAGTTCCAGCTGACTGAAATAAGTTCATGAGATGAAAACCAACAAAAATTGACAAGAACCACGAAAAGTTCTTGTATTTTAAGATAAAATCTTACGCTATTGAAGAAAAAACTTCCAGCACGCTGAAATATGTTCATTTGCTGAAAACGAACAAAACCACGAAAAGTTCTTGTATTTGAAGATAAAATCTTTTTGCTTTGAAGAAGAAAGATCGAGCTGACTGAAATAAGTTCATTGGATGAAAACCAACAAAAATTGATAAGAACCACGAAAAGGTCTTGTATTTTAAGATAAAATCTTACGCTATTAAAGAAAAAAACTTCGAGCTCGCTGAAATATGTTCATTTGCTGAAAACCAACAAAACCACGAAACGTTCTTGTATTTTAAAATAAAATCTTTTTGCTTTGAAGAAGAAAGATCGAGCTGACTGAAATAAGTTCATTGGATGAAAACCAACAAAAATTGACAAGAACCACGAAAAGTTCTTGCATTTTAAGATAAATTCTGACGCTATTAAAGAAAAATCTTCCAGCACGCTGAAATATGTTCATTTGTTGAAAACCAACAAAACCACGAAAAGTTCTTGTATTTGAAGATAAAATCTTTTTGCTTTGAAGAAGAAAGATCCAGCTGACTGAAATAAGTTCATTGGATGAAAACCAAGAAGAATTGACAAGAACCACGAAAAGTTCTCGTATTTTAAGATAAAATCTGACGCTATTAAAGAAAAAAACTTCTCGCTCGCTGAAATATGTTCATTTGCTGAAAAGCAACAAAACCACGAAAAGTTCTTGTATTTGAAGATAAAATCTTTTTGCTTTGAAGAAGAAAGATCTAGCTGACTGAAATAAGTTCATGAGATGAAAACCAACAAAAATTGACAAGAACCACGAAAAGTTGTTGTATTTTAAGATAAAATCTTATGCTATTAAAGAAAAAACTTCCAGCTCGCTGAAATATGTTCATTTGCTGAAAACCAACAAGACCACGAAAAGTTCTTGTATTTGAAGAGAACATCTTTTTGCTTTGAAGAAGAAAGATCGAGCTGACTGAAATAAGTTCATTCGATGAAAACCAACAAAAATTGACAAGAACCACGAAAAGTTCTTGTATTTTAAGATACAATCTTGCGCTATTAAAGAAAAAACTTCTCGCTCGCTGAAATATGTTCATTTGCTGAAAACGAACAAAACCACGAAAAGTTCTTGTATTTGAAGATAAAATATTTTTGCTTTGAAGAAGAAAGATCTAGCTGACTGAAATAAGTGCATGAGATGAAAACCAACAAAAATTGACAAGAACCACGAAAAGTTCTTGTATTTTCAGATAAAATCTGATGCTATTAAAGAAAAAACTTCCAGCACGCTGAAATATGTTCATTTGTTGAAAACCAACAAAACCACGAAAAGGTCTTGTATTTGAAGATAAAATCTGACGCTATTAAAGAAAAAAATTCTCGCTCGCTGAAATATGTTCATTTGCTGAAAAGCAACAAAACCACGAAAAGTTCTTGTATTTGAAGATAAAATCTTTTTGCTTTGAAGAAGAAAGATCGAGCTGACTGAAATAAGTTCATTCGATGAAAACCAACAAAAATTGACAAGAACCACGAAAAGTTCTTGTATTTTAAGATACAATCTTGCGTCATTAAAGAAAAAACTTCTCGCTCGCTGAAATATGTTCATTTGCTGAAAACGAACAAAACCACGAAAAGTTCTT
The DNA here is from genome assembly GCF_035084215.1 of Heptranchias perlo. Taxonomy (NCBI): domain Eukaryota; kingdom Metazoa; phylum Chordata; class Chondrichthyes; order Hexanchiformes; family Hexanchidae; genus Heptranchias; species Heptranchias perlo. Next base: position 292,772 of record NW_027140003.1, on the reverse strand, counting down.
GTATTTGAAGATAAAATCTTTTTGCTTTGAAGAAGAAAGATCTAGCTGACTGAAATAAGTGCATGAGATGAAAACCAACAAAAATTGACAAGAACCACGAAAAGTTCTTGTATTTTAACAGAAAATCTTACGCTATTAAAGAAAAAACTTAAAGCTCACTGAAATATGTTCATTTCCTGAAAACCAACAAAACCACGAAAAGTTCTTGTATTTGAAGATAAAATCTTTTGCTTTGAAGAAGAACGTTCCAGCTGACTGAAATGAGTTCATTAGATCAAAACCAACAAAAATTGACAAGAACCACGAAAAGTTCTTGTATTTTAAGATAAAATCTGACGCTATTAAAGAAAAAACTTCTCGCTCGCTGAAATATGGTCATTTGCTGAAAACCAACAAAACCACGAAAAGTTCTTGTATTTGAAGACAAGATCTTTTTGCTTTGAAGAAGAAATATCTCGCTGACTGAAATAAGTTCATCAGATCAAAACCAACAAAAATTGACAAGAACCACGAAAAGTTCTTGTATTTTAAGATAAAATCTGACGCTATTAAAGAAAAAACTTCCAGCTCGCTGAAATATGTTAATTTGCTGAAAACCAACAAAACCACGAAAAGTTCTTGTATTTGAACAAAAAATCTTTTTGCTTTGAAGAAGAAAGATCCAGCTGACTGAAATAAGTTCATTAGATCAAAACCAACAAAAAATGACAAGAACCACGAAAAATTCTTGTATTTTAAGATAAAATCTTCCGCTATTAAAGAAAAAACTTCGAGCTCGCTGAATTATGTTCATTTCATGAAAACCAACAAAACCACGAAAAGTTCTTGTATTTGAAGATGAAATCTTTTTGCCATGAAGAAGAAAGATCGAGCTGACTGAAATAAGTTCATTCGATGAAAACCAACAAAAATTGACAAGAACCACGAAAAGTTCTTGTATTTTAAGATAAAATCTTGCGCGATGAAAGAAAAAACTTCTCGCTCGCGATAATATGTTAATTTGCTGAAAACCAACAAAACCACGAAAAGTTCTTGTATTTGAACAGAAAATCTTTTGCTTTGAAGAAGAAAGATCTCGCTGACTGACATAAGTGCATGAGATGAAAACCAACAAAAATTGACAAGAACCATGAAAAGTTCTTGTATTTTAAGATAAAATCTGACGCGATTAAAGAAAAAACTTCCAGCTCGCTGAAATATGTTCATTTCCTGAAAACCAACAAAACCCCGAAAAGTTCTTGTATTTGAAGATAAAATCTTTTGCTTTGAAGAAGAAAGTTCCAGCAGACTGAAATAAGTTGATTAGGTCAAAACCAACAAAAATTGACAAGAACCACGAAAAGATCTTGTATTTTAAGATAAAATCTTACGCTACTAAAGAAAAAACTTCGAGCTCGCTGAAATATGTTCATTTGATGAAAACCAACAAAACCACGAAAAGTTCTTGTATTTGAAGATGAAATCTTTTTGCTTTGAAGAAGAAAGTTCCAGCTGACTGAAATAAGTTCATGAGATGAAAACCAACAAAAATTGACAAGAACCACGAAAAGTTCTTGTATTTTAAGATAAAATCTTACGCTATTAAAGAAAAAACTTCCAGCACGCTGAAATATGTTCATTTGCTGAAAACGAACAAAACCACGAAAAGTTCTTGTATTTGAAGATAAAATCTTTTTGCTTTGAAGAAGAAAGATCGAGCTGACTGAAATAAGTTCATTGGATGAAAACCAACAAAAATTGACAAGTACCACGAAAAGGTCTTGTATTTTAATATAAAATCTTACGCTATTCAAGAAAAAACTTCTTGCTCGCTGAAATATGTTCATTTGCTGAAAACCAACAAAACCACGAAAAGTTATTGAATTTGAAGATAAAATCTTTCTGCTTTGAAGAAGAAACATCTTGCTGACTGAAATAAGTTCATTGGATCAAAACCAACAAAAATTGACAAGAACCACGAAAAGTTCTTGTATTTTAAGATAAAATCTGACACTATTAAAGAAAAAACTTCTAGCTCGCTGAAATATGTTCATTTGATGAAAACCAACAAAACCCCGAAAAGTTCTTGTATTTGAAGATAAAATCTTTTGCTTTGAAGAAGAAAGTTCCAGCAGACTGAAATAAGTTGATTAGATCAAAACCAACAAAAATTGACAAGAACCACGAAAAGTTCTTGTATTTTAAGATAAAGTCTCACGCGACTAAAGAAAAAACTTCGAGCTCGCTGAAATATGTTCATTTGATGAAAACCAACAAAACCACGAAAAGTTCTTGTATTTGAAGATGAAATCTTTTTGCTTTGAAGAAGAAAGTTCCAGCTGACTGAAATAAGTTCATGAGATGAAAACCAACAAAAATTGACAAGAACCACGAAAAGGTCTTGTATTTTAAGATAAAATCTTACGCTATTGAAGAAAAAACTTCCAGCACGCTGAAATATGTTCATTTGCTGAAAACGAACAAAACCACGAAAAGTTCTTGTATTTGAAGATAAAATCTTTTTGCTTTGAAGAAGAAAGATCGAGCTGACTGAAATAAGTTCATTGGATGAAAACCAACAAAAATTGATAAGAACCACGAAAAGGTCTTGTATTTTAAGATAAAATCTTACGCTATTAAAGAAAAAAACTTCGAGCTCGCTGAAATATGTTCATTTGCTGAAAACCAACAAAACCACGAAACGTTCTTGTATTTTAAAATAAAATCTTTTTGCTTTGAAGAAGAAAGATCGAGCTGACTGAAATAAGTTCATTGGATGAAAACCAACAAAAATTGACAAGAACCACGAAAAGTTCTTGCATTTTAAGATAAATTCTGACGCTATTAAAGAAAAATCTTCCAGCACGCTGAAATATGTTCATTTGTTGAAAACCAACAAAACCACGAAAAGTTCTTGTATTTGAAGATAAAATCTTTTTGCTTTGAAGAAGAAAGATCCAGCTGACTGAAATAAGTTCATTGGATGAAAACCAAGAAGAATTGACAAGAACCACGAAAAGTTCTCGTATTTTAAGATAAAATCTGACGCTATTAAAGAAAAAAACTTCTCGCTCGCTGAAATATGTTCATTTGCTGAAAAGCAACAAAACCACGAAAAGTTCTTGTATTTGAAGATAAAATCTTTTTGCTTTGAAGAAGAAAGATCTAGCTGACTGAAATAAGTTCATGAGATGAAAACCAACAAAAATTGACAAGAACCACGAAAAGTTGTTGTATTTTAAGATAAAATCTTATGCTATTAAAGAAAAAACTTCCAGCTCGCTGAAATATGTTCATTTGCTGAAAACCAACAAGACCACGAAAAGTTCTTGTATTTGAAGAGAACATCTTTTTGCTTTGAGGAAGAAAGATCGAGCTGACTGAAATAAGTTCATTCGATGAAAACCAACAAAAATTGACAAGAACCACGAAAAGTTCTTGTATTTTAAGATACAATCTTGCGCTATTAAAGAAAAAACTTCTCGCTCGCTGAAATATGTTCATTTGCTGAAAACGAACAAAACCACGAAAAGTTCTTGTATTTGAAGATAAAATCTTTTTGCTTTGAAGAAGAAAGATCTAGCTGACTGAAATAAGTGCATGAGATGAAAACCAACAAAAATTGACAAGAACCACGAAAAGTTCTTGTATTTTCAGCTAAAATCTGATGCTATTAAAGAAAAAACTTCCAGCACGCTGAAATATGTTCATTTGTTGAAAACCAACAAAACCACGAAAAGGTCTTGTATTTGAAGATAAAATCTGACGCTATTAAAGAAAAAAATTCTCGCTCGCTGAAATATGTTCATTTGCTGAAAAGCAACAAAACCACGAAAAGTTCTTGTATTTGAAGATAAAATCTTTTTGCTTTGAAGAAGAAAGATCGAGCTGACTGAAATAAGTTCATTCGATGAAAACCAACAAAAATTGACAAGAACCACGAAAAGTTCTTGTATTTTAAGATACAATCTTGCGTCATTAAAGAAAAAACTTCTCGCTCGCTGAAATATGTTCATTTGCTGAAAACGAACAAAACCACGAAAAGTTCTTGTATTTGAAGATAAAATCTTTTTGCTTTGAAGAAGAAAGATCTAGCTGACTGAAATAAGTGCATGAGATGAAAACCAACAAAAATTGACAAGAACCACGAAAAGTTCTTGTATTTTAACAGAAAATCTTACGCTATTAAAGAAAAAACTTAAAGCTCACTGAAATATGTTCATTTCCTGAAAACCAACAAAACCACGAAAAGTTCTTGTATTTGAAGATAAAATCTTTTGCTTTGAAGAAGAACGTTCCAGCTGACTGAAATGAGTTCATTAGATCAAAACCAACAAAAATTGACAAGAACCACGAAAAGTTCTTGTATTTTAAGATAAAATCTGACGCTATTAAAGAAAAAACTTCTCGCTCGCTGAAATATGGTCATTTGCTGAAAACCAACAAAACCACGAAAAGTTCTTGTATTTGAAGACAAGATCTTTTTGCTTTGAAGAAGAAATATCTCGCTGACTGAAATAAGTTCATCAGATCAAAACCAACAAAAATTGACAAGAACCACGAAAAGTTCTTGTATTTTAAGATAAAATCTGACGCGATTAAAGAAAAAACTTCCAGCTCGCTGAAATATGTTAATTTGCTGAAAACCAACAAAACCACGAAAAGTTCTTGTATTTGAACAAAAAATCTTTTTGCTTTGAAGAAGAAAGATCCAGCTGACTGAAATAAGTTCATTAGATCAAAACCAACAAACAATGACAAGAACCACGAAAAATTCTTGTATTTTAAGATAAAATCTTCCGCTATTAAAGAAAAAACTTCGAGCTCGCTGAATTATGTTCATTTCATGAAAACCAACAAAACCACGAAAAGTTCTTGTATTTGAAGATGAAATCTTTTTGCCATGAAGAAGAAAGATCGAGCTGACTGAAATAAGTTCATTCGATGAAAACCAACAAAAATTGACAAGAACCACGAAAAGTTCTTGTATTTTAAGATAAAATCTTGCGCGATGAAAGAAAAAACTTCTCGCTCGCGATAATATGTTATTTTGCTGAAAACCAACAAAACCACGAAAAGTTCTTGAATTTGAACAGAAAATCTTTTGCTTTGAAGAAGAAAGATCTCGCTGACTGACATAAGTGCATGAGATGAAAACCAACAAAAATTGACAAGAACCATGAAAAGTTCTTGTATTTTAAGATAAAATCTGACGCGATTAAAGAAAAAACTTCCAGCTCGCTGAAATATGTTCATTTCCTGAAAACCAACAAAACCCCGAAAAGTTCTTGTATTTGAAGATAAAATCTTTTGCTTTGAAGAAGAAAGTTCCAGCAGACTGAAATAAGTTGATTAGGTCAAAACCAACAAAAATTGACAAGAACCACGAAAAGATCTTGTATTTTAAGATAAAATCTTACGCTACTAAAGAAAAAACTTCGAGCTCGCTGAAATATGTTCATTTGATGAAAACCAACAAAACCACGAAAAGTTCTTGTATTTGAAGATGAAATCTTTTTGCTTTGAAGAAGAAAGTTCCAGCTGACTGAAATAAGTTCATGAGATGAAAACCAACAAAAATTGACAAGAACCACGAAAAGTTCTTGTATTTTAAGATAAAATCTTACGCTATTAAAGAAAAAACTTCTAGCACGCTGAAATATGTTCATTTGCTGAAAACGAACAAAACCACGAAAAGTTCTTGTATTTGAAGATAAAATCTTTTTGCTTTGAAGAAGAAAGATCGAGCTGACTGAAATAAGTTCATTGGATGAAAACCAACAAAAATTGATAAGAACCACGAAAAGGTCTTGTATTTTAAGATAAAATCTTACGCTATTAAAGGAAAAAAACTTCGAGCTCGCTGAAATATGTTCATTTGCTGAAAACCAACAAAACCACGAAACGTTCTTGTATTTTAAAATAAAATCTTTTTGCTTTGAAGAAGAAAGATCGAGCTGACTGAAATAAGTTCATTGGATGAAAACCAACAAAAATTGACAAGAACCACGAAAAGTTCTTGCATTTTAAGATAAAATCTGACGCTATTAAAGAAAAATCTTCCAGCACGCTGAAATATGTTCATTTGTTGAAAACCAACAAAACCACGAAAAGTTCTTGTATTTGAAGATAAAATCTTTTTGCTTTGAAGAAGAAAGATCCAGCTGACTGAAATAAGTTCATTGGATGAAAACCAAGAAGAATTGACAAGAACCACAAAAAGTTCTTGTATTTTAAGATAAAATCTGACGCTATTAAAGAAAAAAACTTCTCGCTCGCTGAAATATGTTCATTTGCTGAAAACCAACAAAACCACGAAAAGTTATTGTATTTGAAGATAAAATCTTTTTTATTTGAAGAAGAAAGATCTAGCTGACTGAAATAAGTTCATGAGATGAAAACCAACAAAAATTGACAAGAACCACGAAAAGTTGTTGTATTTTAAGATAAAATCTTACGCTATTAAAGAAAAAACTTCCAGCTCGCTGAAATATGTTCATTTGCTGAAAACCAACAAGACCACGAAAAGTTCTTGTATTTGAAGAGAACATCTTTTTGCTTTGAAGAAGAAAGATCTAGCTGACTGGAATAAGTTCATTACATGAAAACCAACAAAAATTGACAAGGACCACGAAAAGTTCTTGTAATTTTAAGATAAAATCTTACGCTATTAACGAAAAAACTTCTGGCTCGCTGAAATATGTTCATTTGCTGAAAACCAACAAAACCATGAAAAGTTCTTGAATTTGAAGATAAATTCTTTTTGCTTTGAAGAAGAAAGATCTAGCTGACTGAAATAAGTTCATGAGATCAAAACCAACAAAAATTGACAAGAACCACGAAAAGTTCTTGGATTTTAAGATAAAATCTTACGCTATTAAAGAAAAAACTTCTCGCTCGCGGAAATATGTTCATTTGATGAAAACCAAAAAACCACGAAAAGTTCTTGTATTTGAAGATAAAATCTTTTTGCTTTGAAGAAGAAAGTTCTAGCTGACTGAAATAAGTTCATTGGATGAACACCAACAAAAATTGACAAGAACCACGAAAAGTTCTTGTATTTTAAGATAAATCTGACTCTATAAAGGAAAAAACTTCCAGCTCGCTGAAATATGTTAATTTGCTGAAAACCAACAAAACCACGAAAAGTTCTTGTATTTGAAGATAAAATCTTTTTGCTTTGAAGAAAGATCTCGCTGACTGAACGAAGTTCATTCGATGAAAACCAACAAAAATTGACGAGCACCACGAAAAGTTCTTGTATTTTAAGATAAAATCTTACGCTGTTAAAGAAAAAACTTGCAGCTCGCTGAAATATGTTCATTTGCTGAAAAGCAACAAAACAACGAAAAGTTCTTGTATTTGAAGATAAAATCTTTTTGCTTTGAAGAAGTAAGATCGAGCTGACTGAAATAAGTTCATTCGATGAAAACCAACAAAAATTGACAAGAACCACGAAAAGTTCTTGTATTTTAAGATACAATCTTGCGCTATTAAAGAAAAAACTTCTCGCTCGCTGAAATATGTTCATTTGCTGAAAACCAACAAAACCACGAAAAGTTCTTGTATTTGAAGATAAAATCTTTTTGCTTTGAAGAAGAAAGATCTAGCTGACTGAAATAAGTGCATGAGATGAAAACCAACAAAAATTGACAAGAACCACGAAAAGTTCTTGTATTTTAAGATAAAATCTGACGCTGTTAAAGAAAAAACTTCTAGCTCGCTGAAATATGTTAATTTGCTGAAAACCAACAAAACCACGAAAAGTTCTTGTATTTGAACAAAAAATCTTTTGCTTTGAAGAAGAAAGATGTCGCTGACTGAAATAAGTTCATGAGATGAAAACCAACAAAAATTGACAAGAACCACGAAAAGTTCTTGTATTTTAAGATAAAATCTTACGCTGTTAAAGAAAAAACTTCTCGCTCGCTGAAATATGTTAATTTGATGAAAACCAACAAAACCCTGAAAAGTTCTTGTATTTGAAGATAAAATCTTTTGCTTTGAAGAAGAAAGTTCCAGCAGACTGAAATAAGTTGATTAGATCAAAACCAACAAAAATTGACAAGAACCACGAAAAGTTCTTGTATTTTAAGATAAAATCTGACACTATGAAAGAAAAAAACTTCGAGCTCGCTGAAATATGTTCATTTGCTGAAAGCCAACAAAACCACGAAAAGTTCTTGTATTTGAAGATAAGATGTTTTTGCTTTGAAGAAGATAGATCGAGCTGACTGAAATAACTTTATGAGATGAAAACCAACAAAAATTGACAAGAACCACGAAAAGTTCTTGTATTTTAAGATAAAATCTTACGCTATAAAACAAAAAACTTCTAGCACGCTGAAATATGTTCATTTGCTGAAAACGAACAAAACCACGAAAAGTTCTTGTATTTGAAGATAAAATCTTTTTGCTTTGAAGAAGAAAGATCGAGCTGACTGAAATAAGTTCATTGGATGAAAACCAACAAAAATTGATAAGAACGACGAAAAGGTCTTGTATTTTAAGATAAAATCTTACGCTATTAAAGAAAAAAACTTCGAGCTCGCTGAAATATGTTCATTTGCTGAAAACGAACAAAACCACGAAAAGTTCTTGTATTTGAAGATAAAATCTTTTTGCTTTGAAGAAGAAAGATCGATCTGACTGAAATAAGTTCATTGGATGAAAACCAACAAGAATTGACAAGAACCACGAAAAGGTCTTGTATTTTAAGATAAAATCTGACGCTATTAAAGAAAAAAACTTCTCGCTCGCTGAAATATGTTCATTTGATGAAAACCAACAAAACCACGAAAAGTTCTTGTATTTGAAGATAAAATCTTTTTGCTTTGAAGAAGAAAGATCGAGCTGACTGAAATAAGTGCATGAGATGAAACCCAACAAAAATTGACAAGAACCACGAAAAGTTCTTGTATTTTAAGATAAAATCTGACGCTATTCAAGAAACAACTTCTCGCTCGCTGAAATATGTTAATTTGCTGAAAACCAACTAAACCACGAAAAGTTCTTGTGTTTGAACATAAAATCTTTTGCTTTGAAGAAGAAAGATCTCGCTGACTGAAATAAGTTCATGAGATCAAAACCAACAAAAATTGACAAGAACCACGAAAAGTTCTTGTATTTTAAGATAAAATCTGACGCTATTAAAGAAAAAACTTCTTGCTCGCTGAAATATGTTCATTTGTTGAAAACCTACAAAACCACGAAAAGTTCTTGTATTTGAAGATAAGATCTTTTTGCTTTGAAGAAGATCGATCCAGCTGACTGAAATAAGTGCATGAGATGAAAACCAACAAAAATTGACAAGAACCACGAAAAGTTCTTGTATTTTAAGATAAAATCTTACGCTATTAAAGAAAAATCTTCTCACTCGCTGAAATATGTTCATTTGATGAAAACCAACAAAACCACGCAAAGTTCTTGCATTTGAAGATAAAATCTTTTGCTTTGAAGAAGAAAGTTCCAGCTGACTGAAATAAGTTCATTGGATGAAAACCAACAAAAATTGACAAGAACCACGAAAAGTTCTTGTATTTTAAGATAAAATCTTGCGCTATTAAAGAAAAAACTTCTCGCTCGCTGAAATATGTTCATTTGCTGAAAACCAACAAAACCACGAAAAGTTCTTGTATTTGAAGATAAAATCTTTTTGCTTTGAAGAAGAAAGATCTAGCTGACTGAAATAAGTGCATGAGATGAAAACCAACAAAAATTGACAAGAACCACGAAAAGTTCTTGTATTTTAAGATAAAATCTCACGCTATTAAAGAAAAAACGTAAAGCTCGCTGAAATATGTTCATTTGCTGAAAACCAACAAAACCACGAAAAGTTCTTGTATTTGAAGATGAAATCTTTTGCTTTGAAGAAGAAAGTTCCAGCTGACTGAAATAAGTTCATTTGATCAAATCCAACAAAAATTGACAAGAACCACGAAAAGTTCTTGTATTTTAAGATAAAATCTTACGCTATTTAAGAAAAAACTTCTCGCTCGCTGAAATATGTTCATTTGCTAAAAACCAACAAAACCACGAAAGGTTCTTGTATTTGAAGATAACATCTTTTTGCTTTGAAGAAGAAAGATCGAGCTGACTGAAATAAGTTCATCAGATCAAAACCAACAAAAATTGACAAGAACCACGAAAAGTTCTTGTATTTTAAGATAAAATCTGACGCTATTAAAGAAAAAACTTCTTTCTCAATGAAATATGTTCATTTGCTGAAAACCAACAAAACCTCGAAAAGTTCTTGTATTTGAAATTAAGATCTTTTTGCTTTGAAGAAGAAAGTTCGAGCTGACTGAAATAAGTTCATTCGATCAAAACCAACAAAAATTGACAAGAACCACGAAAAGTTCTTGTATTTTAATATAAAATCTTACGCTATTAAAGAAAAAACGTAAAGCTCGCTGAAATATGTTCATTTGTTGAAAACCAACAAAACCACGAAAAGTTCTTGTATTTGAAGATGAAATCTTTTGCTTTGAAGAAGAAAGTTCCAGCTGACTGAAATAAGTTCATTTGATCAAATCCAACAAAAATTGACAAGAACCACGAAAAGTTCTTGTATTTTAAGATAAAATCTTACGCTATTGAAGAAAAAACTTCTCGCTCGCTGAAATATGTTCATTTGCTAAAAACCAACAAAACCACGAAAGGTTCTTGTATTTGAAGATAAAATCTTTTTGCTTTGAAGAAGAAAGATCTCGCTGACTGAAATAAGTTCATTAGATCAAAACCAACAAAAATTGACAAGAACCACGAAAAGGTCTTGTATTTTAAGATAAAATCTGACGCTGTTAAAGAAAAAACTTCTAGCTCGCTGAAATATGTTCATTTGCTGAAAACCAACAAAACCACGAAAAGTTCTTGTATTTGAAGATAAGATCTTTTTGCTTTGAAGAAGAAAGATCGAGCTGATTGAAATAAGTTCATCAGATCAAAACCAACAAAAATTGACAAGAACCACGAAAAGTTCTTGTATTTTAAGATAAAATCTGACGCTATGAAAGAAGAAACTTCTTGCTCGCTGAAATATGTTCATTTGCTGAAAACCAACAAAACCACGAAAAGTTCTTGGATTTGAAATTAAGATCTTTTTTCTTTGAAGAAGAAAGATCTAGCTGACTGAAATAAGTTCATTGGATGAAAACCAACAAAAATTGACATGAACCACGAAAAGTTCTTGTATTTTAAGATTAAATTTTACGCTTTTAAAGAAAAAACCTCTCGCTCGCTGAAATATGTTCATTTGATGAAAACCAACAAAACCACGAAAAGTTATTGTATTTGAAGATAAAATCTTTTTTATTTGAAGAAGAAAGATCTAGCTGACTGAAATAAGTTCATGAGATGAAAACCAACAAAAATTGACAAGAACCACGAAAAGTTGTTGTATTTTAAGATAAAATCTTACGCTATTAAAGAAAAAACTTCCAGCTCGCTGAAATATGTTCATTTGCTGAAAACCAACAAGACCACGAAAAGTTCTTGTATTTGAAGAGAACATCTTTTTGCTTTGAAGAAGAAAGATCTAGCTGACTGGAATAAGTTCATTACATGAAAACCAACAAAAATTGACAAGGACCACGAAAAGTTCTTGTAATTTTAAGATAAAATCTTACGCTATTAACGAAAAAACTTCTGGCTCGCTGAAATATGTTCATTTGCTGAAAACCAACAAAACCATGAAAAGTTCTTGAATTTGAAGATAAATTCTTTTTGCTTTGAAGAAGAAAGATCTAGCTGACTGAAATAAGTTCATGAGATCAAAACCAACAAAAATTGACAAGAACCACGAAAAGTTCTTGGATTTTAAGATAAAATCTTACGCTATTAAAGAAAAAACTTCTCGCTCGCGGAAATATGTTCATTTGATGAAAACCAAAAAACCACGAAAAGTTCTTGTATTTGAAGATAAAATCTTTTTGCTTTGAAGAAGAAAGTTCTAGCTGACTGAAATAAGTTCATTGGATGAACACCAACAAAAATTGACAAGAACCACGAAAAGTTCTTGTATTTTAAGATAAATCTGACTCTATAAAGGAAAAAACTTCCAGCTCGCTGAAATATGTTAATTTGCTGAAAACCAACAAAACCACGAAAAGTTCTTGTATTTGAAGATAAAATCTTTTTGCTTTGAAGAAAGATCTCGCTGACTGAACGAAGTTCATTCGATGAAAACCAACAAAAATTGACGAGCACCACGAAAAGTTCTTGTATTTTAAGATAAAATCTTACGCTGTTAAAGAAAAAACTTGCAGCTCGCTGAAATATGTTCATTTGCTGAAAAGCAACAAAACAACGAAAAGTTCTTGTATTTGAAGATAAAATCTTTTTGCTTTGAAGAAGTAAGATCGAGCTGACTGAAATAAGTTCATTCGATGAAAACCAACAAAAATTGACAAGAACCACGAAAAGTTCTTGTATTTTAAGATACAATCTTGCGCTATTAAAGAAAAAACTTCTCGCTCGCTGAAATATGTTCATTTGCTGAAAACCAACAAAACCACGAAAAGTTCTTGTATTTGAAGATAAAATCTTTTTGCTTTGAAGAAGAAAGATCTAGCTGACTGAAATAAGTGCATGAGATGAAAACCAACAAAAATTGACAAGAACCACGAAAAGTTCTTGTATTTTAAGATAAAATCTGACGCTGTTAAAGAAAAAACTTCTAGCTCGCTGAAATATGTTAATTTGCTGAAAACCAACAAAACCACGAAAAGTTCTTGTATTTGAACAAAAAATCTTTTGCTTTGAAGAAGAAAGATGTCGCTGACTGAAATAAGTTCATGAGATGAAAACCAACAAAAATTGACAAGAACCACGAAAAGTTCTTGTATTTTAAGATAAAATCTTACGCTGTTAAAGAAAAAACTTCTCGCTCGCTGAAATATGTTAATTTGATGAAAACCAACAAAACCCTGAAAAGTTCTTGTATTTGAAGATAAAATCTTTTGCTTTGAAGAAGAAAGTTCCAGCAGACTGAAATAAGTTGATTAGATCAAAACCAACAAAAATTGACAAGAACCACGAAAAGTTCTTGTATTTTAAGATAAAATCTGACACTATGAAAGAAAAAAACTTCGAGCTCGCTGAAATATGTTCATTTGCTGAAAGCCAACAAAACCACGAAAAGTTCTTGTATTTGAAGATAAGATGTTTTTGCTTTGAAGAAGATAGATCGAGCTGACTGAAATAACTTTATGAGATGAAAACCAACAAAAATTGACAAGAACCACGAAAAGTTCTTGTATTTTAAGATAAAATCTTACGCTATAAAACAAAAAACTTCTAGCACGCTGAAATATGTTCATTTGCTGAAAACGAACAAAACCACGAAAAGTTCTTGTATTTGAAGATAAAATCTTTTTGCTTTGAAGAAGAAAGATCGAGCTGACTGAAATAAGTTCATTGGATGAAAACCAACAAAAATTGATAAGAACGACGAAAAGGTCTTGTATTTTAAGATAAAATCTTACGCTATTAAAGAAAAAAACTTCGAGCTCGCTGAAATATGTTCATTTGCTGAAAACGAACAAAACCACGAAAAGTTCTTGTATTTGAAGATAAAATCTTTTTGCTTTGAAGAAGAAAGATCGATCTGACTGAAATAAGTTCATTGGATGAAAACCAACAAGAATTGACAAGAACCACGAAAAGGTCTTGTATTTTAAGATAAAATCTGACGCTATTAAAGAAAAAAACTTCTCGCTCGCTGAAATATGTTCATTTGATGAAAACCAACAAAACCACGAAAAGTTCTTGTATTTGAAGATAAAATCTTTTTGCTTTGAAGAAGAAAGATCGAGCTGACTGAAATAAGTGCATGAGATGAAACCCAACAAAAATTGACAAGAACCACGAAAAGTTCTTGTATTTTAAGATAAAATCTGACGCTATTCAAGAAACAACTTCTCGCTCGCTGAAATATGTTAATTTGCTGAAAACCAACTAAACCACGAAAAGTTCTTGTGTTTGAACATAAAATCTTTTGCTTTGAAGAAGAAAGATCTCGCTGACTGAAATAAGTTCATGAGATCAAAACCAACAAAAATTGACAAGAACCACGAAAAGTTCTTGTATTTTAAGATAAAATCTGACGCTGTTAAAGAAAAAACTTCTTGCTCGCTGAAATATGTTCATTTGTTGAAAACCTACAAAACCACGAAAAGTTCTTGTATTTGAAGATAAGATCTTTTTGCTTTGAAGAAGATCGATCCAGCTGACTGAAATAAGTGCATGAGATGAAAACCAACAAAAATTGACAAGAACCACGAAAAGTTCTTGTATTTTAAGATAAAATCTTACGCTATTAAAGAAAAATCTTCTCACTCGCTGAAATATGTTCATTTGATGAAAACCAACAAAACCACGCAAAGTTCTTGCATTTGAAGATAAAATCTTTTGCTTTGAAGAAGAAAGTTCCAGCTGACTGAAATAAGTTCATTGGATGAAAACCAACAAAAATTGACAAGAACCACGAAAAGTTCTTGTATTTTAAGATAAAATCTTGCGCTATTAAAGAAAAAACTTCTCGCTCGCTGAAATATGTTCATTTGCTGAAAACCAACAAAACCACGAAAAGTTCTTGTATTTGAAGATAAAATCTTTTTGCTTTGAAGAAGAAAGATCTAGCTGACTGAAATAAGTGCATGAGATGAAAACCAACAAAAATTGACAAGAACCACGAAAAGTTCTTGTATTTTAAGATAAAATCTCACGCTATTAAAGAAAAAACGTAAAGCTCGCTGAAATATGTTCATTTGCTGAAAACCAACAAAACCACGAAAAGTTCTTGTATTTGAAGATGAAATCTTTTGCTTTGAAGAAGAAAGTTCCAGCTGACTGAAATAAGTTCATTTGATCAAATCCAACAAAAATTGACAAGAACCACGAAAAGTTCTTGTATTTTAAGATAAAATCTTACGCTATTTAAGAAAAAACTTCTCGCTCGCTGAAATATGTTCATTTGCTAAAAACCAACAAAACCACGAAAGGTTCTTGTATTTGAAGATAACATCTTTTTGCTTTGAAGAAGAAAGATCGAGCTGACTGAAATAAGTTCATCAGATCAAAACCAACAAAAATTGACAAGAACCACGAAAAGTTCTTGTATTTTAAGATAAAATCTGACGCTATTAAAGAAAAAACTTCTTGCTCAATGAAATATGTTCATTTGCTGAAAACCAACAAAACCTCGAAAAGTTCTTGTATTTGAAATTAAGGTCTTTTTGCTTTGAAGAAGAAAGTTCGAGCTGACTGAAATAAGTTCATTCGATCAAAACCAACAAAAATTGACAAGAACCACGAAAAGTTCTTGTATTTTAATATAAAATCTTACGCTATTAAAGAAAAAACGTAAAGCTCGCTGAAATATGTTCATTTGTTGAAAACCAACAAAACCACGAAAAGTTCTTGTATTTGAAGATGAAATCTTTTGCTTTGAAGAAGAAAGTTCCAGCTGACTGAAATAAGTTCATTTGATCAAATCCAACAAAAATTGACAAGAACCACGAAAAGTTCTTGTATTTTAAGATAAAATCTTACGCTATTGAAGAAAAAACTTCTCGCTCGCTGAAATATGTTCATTTGCTAAAAACCAACAAAACCACGAAAGGTTCTTGTATTTGAAGATAAAATCTTTTTGCTTTGAAGAAGAAAGATCTCGCTGACTGAAATAAGTTCATTAGATCAAAACCAACAAAAATTGACAAGAACCACGAAAAGGTCTTGTATTTTAAGATAAAATCTGACGCTGTTAAAGAAAAAACTTCTAGCTCGCTGAAATATGTTCATTTGCTGAAAACCAACAAAACCACGAAAAGTTCTTGTATTTGAAGATAAGATCTTTTTGCTTTGAAGAAGAAAGATCGAGCTGATTGAAATAAGTTCATCAGATCAAAACCAACAAAAATTGACAAGAACCACGAAAAGTTCTTGTATTTTAAGATAAAATCTGACGCTATGAAAGAAGAAACTTCTTGCTCGCTGAAATATGTTCATTTGCTGAAAACCAACAAAACCACGAAAAGTTCTTGGATTTGAAATTAAGATCTTTTTTCTTTGAAGAAGAAAGATCTAGCTGACTGAAATAAGTTCATTGGATGAAAACCAACAAAAATTGACATGAACCACGAAAAGTTCTTGTATTTTAAGATTAAATTTTACGCTTTTAAAGAAAAAACCTCTCGCTCGCTGAAATATGTTCATTTGATGAAAACCAACAAAACCACGAAAAGTTCTTGTATTTGAAGATAAAATCTTTTTGCTTTGAAGAAGAAAGATCTCGCTGACTGAAATAAGTTCATTCGATCAAAACCAACAAAAATTGACAAGAAGCACGAAAAGTTCTTGTATTTTAAGATAAAATCTGACGCTATTAAAGTAAAAACTTCTTGCTCGCTGAAATATGTTCATTTGCTGAAAACCAACAAAACCACGAAAAGTTCTTGTATTTGAAGATAAGATCTTTTTGCTTTGAAGAAGAGAGATCCAGCTGACTGAAATAAGTTCATTGGATGAAAACCAACAAAAATTGACAAGAACCAGGAAAAGTTCTTGTATTTTAAGATAAAATCTTACGCTATTTAAGAAAAAACTTCTCGCTCGCTGAAATATGTTCATTTGCTGAAAACCAACAAAACCACGAAAAGTTCTTGGATTTGAAATTAAGATCTTTTTTCTTTGAAGAAGAAAGATCTAGCTGACTGAAATAAGTTCATTGGATGAAAACCAAAAAAAATTGACAAGAACCACGAAAAGTTCTTGTATTTTAAGATAAAATCTTGCGCTATTAAAGAAAAAACTTCTCGCTCGCTGAAATATGTTCATTTGCTGAAAACCAACAAAACCACGAAAAGTTCTTGTATTTGAAGATAAAATCTTTTTGCTTTGAAGAAGAAAGATCTAGCTGACTGAAATAAGTGCATGAGATGAAAACCAACAAAAATTGACAAGAACCACGAAAAGTTCTTGTATTTTAAGATAAAATCTCACGCTATTGAAGAAAAAACGTAAAGCTCGCTGAAATATGTTCATTTGCTGAAAACCAACAAAACCACGAAAAGTTGTTGTATTTGAAGATAAAATCTTTCGCTTTGAAGAAGAAAGTTCCAGCTGACTGAAATAAGTTCATTTGATCAAATCCAACAAAAATTGACAAGAACCACGAAAAGTTCTTGTATTTTAAGATAAAATCTTACGCTATTTAAGAAAAAACTTCTCGCTCGCTGAAATATGTTCATTTGCTAAAAACCAACAAAACCACGAAAGGTTCTTGTATTTGAAGATAAAATCTTTTTGCTTTGAAGACGAAAGATATCGCTGACTGAAATAAGTTCATTAGATCAAAACCAACAAAAATTGACAAGAACCACGAAAAGGTCTTGTATTTTAAGATAAAATCTGACGCTGTTAAAGAAAAAACTTCTCGCTCGCTGAAATATGTTTATTTGCTGAAAACCAACAAAACCACGAAAAGTTCTTGTCTTTGAAGATAACATCTTTTTGCTTTGAAGAAGAAAGATCGAGCTGACTGAAATAAGTTCATCAGATCAAAACCAACAAAAATTGACAAGAACCACGAAAAGTTCTTGTATTTTAAGATAAAATCTGACGCTATTAAAGAAAAAACTTCTTGCTCGCTGAAATATGTTCATTTGCTGAAAACCAACAAAACCTCGAAAAGTTCTTGTATTTGAAATTAAGATCTTTTTGCTTTGAAGAAGAAAGATCTAGCTGACTGAAATAAGTTCATTCGATCAAAACCAACAAAAATTGACAAGAACCACGAAAAGTTCTTGTATTTTAATGTAAAATCTTACGCTATTAAAGAAAAAACGTAAAGCTCGCTGAAATATGTTCATTTGCTGAAAACCAACAAAACCACGAAAAGTTCTTGTATTTGAAGATAAAATCTTTTGCTTTGAAGAAGAAAGTTCCAGCTGACTGAAATAAGTTCATTTGATCAAATCCAACAAAAATTGACAAGAACCACAAAAAGTTCTTGTATTTTAAGATAAAATCTTACGCTATTTAAGAAAAAACTTCTCGCTCGCTGAAATATGTTCATTTGCTAAAAACCAACAAAACCACGAAAGGTTCTTGTATTTGAAGATAAAATCTTTTTGCTTTGAAGAAGAAAGATCTCGCTGACTGAAATAAGTTCATTTGATCAATACCAACAAAAATTGACAAGAACCACGAAAAGGTCTTGCATTTTAAGATAAAATCTGATGCTGTTAAAGAAAAAACTTCTTGCTCGCTGAAATATGTTCATTTGCTGAAAACCAACAAAACCACGAAAAGTTCTTGTATTTGAAGATAAGATCTTTTTGCTTTGAAGAAGAAAGATCGAGCTGACTGAAATAAGTTCATCAGATCAAAACCAACAAAAATTGACAAGAACCACGAAAAGTTCTTGTATTTTAAGATAAAATCTCACGCTATTAAAGAAAAAACTTCTTGCTCGCTGAAATATGTTCATTTGCTGAAAACCAACAAAACCACGAAAAGTTCTTGGATTTGAAATTAAGATCTTTTTTCTTTGAAGAAGAAAGATCCAGCTGACTGAAATAAGTTCATTGAATGAAAACCAACAAAACTTGACATGAACCACGAAAAGTTCTTGTATTTTAAGATAAAATTTTACGCTTTTAAAGAAAAAACTTCTCGCTCGCTGAAATAAGTTCATTTGATGAAAACCAACAAAACCACGAAAGGTTCTTGTATTTGAAGATAAAATCTTTTTGCTTTGAAGAAGAAAGATCTCGCTGACTGAAATAAGTTCATTGGATCAAAACCAACAAAAATTGACAAGAAGCACGAAAAGTTCTTGTATTTTAAGATAAAATCTGACGCTATTAAAGAAAAAACTTCTTGCTCGCTGAAATATGTTCATTTGCTGAAAACCAACAAAACCACGAAAAGTTCTTGTGTTTGAAGATAAGATCTTTTTGCTTTGAAGAAGATAGATCCAGCTGACTGAAATAAGTTCATTGGATGAAAACCAACAAAAATTGACAAGAACCACGAAAAGTTCTTGTATATTAAGATAAAATCTTGCGCTATTAAAGAAAAAACTTCTCGCTCGCTGAAATATGTTCATTTGCTGAAACCCACCAAAACCACGAAAAGTTCTTGTATTTGAAGATAAAATCTTTTTGCTTTGAAGAAGAAAGATCGAGCTGACTGAAATAAGTTCATTGGATGAAAACCAACAAAAATAGACAAGAACCACGAAAAGTTCTTGTATTTTAAGATAAAATCTGACGCGATTTAAGAAACAACTTCTCGCTCGCTGAAATATGTTAATTTGCTGAAAACCAACAAAACCACGAAAAGTTCTTGTATTTGAACATAAAATCTTTTGCTTTGAAGAAGAAAGATCTAGCTGACTGAAATAAGTGCATGAGATGAAAACCAACAAAAATTGACAAGAACCACGAAAAGTTCTTGTATTTTAAGATAAAATCTTACGCTATTTAAGAAAAAACTTCTCGCTCACTGAAATATGTTCATTTGCTGAAAACCAACAAAACCACGAAAAGTTCTTGTATTTGAAGATAAAATCTTTTTGCTTTGAAGAAGAAAGATCTAGCTGA
The DNA here is from genome assembly GCF_035084215.1 of Heptranchias perlo. Taxonomy (NCBI): domain Eukaryota; kingdom Metazoa; phylum Chordata; class Chondrichthyes; order Hexanchiformes; family Hexanchidae; genus Heptranchias; species Heptranchias perlo. The sequence goes on along the minus strand of NW_027140003.1, from coordinate 273,186 downwards.
CTGAAATAAGTGCATGAGATGAAAACCAAAAAAATTGACAAGAACCACGAAAAGTTCTTGTATTTTAAGATAAAATCTTACGCTATTAAAGAAAAAACGTAAAGCTCGCTGAAATATGTTCATTTGCTGAAAACCAACAAAACCACGAAAAGTTCTTGTATTTGAAGATAAAATCTTTTGCTTTGAAGAAGAAAGTTCCAGCTGACTGAAATAAGTTCATTTGATCAAATCCAACAAAAATTGACAAGAACCACGAAAAGTTCTTGTATTTTAAGATAAAATCTTACGCTATTTAAGAAAAAACTTCTCGCTCGCTGAAATATGTTCATTTGCTAAAAACCAACAAAACCACGAAAGGTTCTTGTATTTGAAGATAAAATCTTTTTGCTTTGAAGAAGGAAGATCTCGCTGACTGAAATAAGTTCATTAGATCAAAACCAACAAAAATTGACAAGAACCACGGAAAGGTCTTGTATTTTAAGATAAAATCTGACGCTGTTAAAGAAAAAACTTCTCGCTCGCTGAAATATGTTCATTTGCTGAAAACCAACAAAACCACGAAAAGTTCTTGTATTTGAAGATAAGATCTTTTTGCTTTGAAGAAGAAAGATCGAGCTGACTGAAATAAGTTCATCAGATCAAAACCAACAAAAATTGACAAGAACCACGAAAAGTTCTTGTATTTTAAGATAAAATCTGACGCTATTAAAGAAAAAACTTCTTGCTCGCTGAAATATGTTCATTTGCTGAAAACCAACAAAACCACGAAAAGTTCTTGTATTTGAAATTAAGATCTTTTTGCTTTGAAGAAGAAAGATCGAGCTGACTGAAATAAGTTCATTCGATCAAAACCAACAAAAATTGACAAGAACCACGAAAAGTTCTTGTATTTTAATATAAAATCTTACGCTATTAAAGAAAAAACGTAAAGCTCGCTGAAATATGTTCATTTGCTGAAAACCAACAAAACCACGAAAAGTTCTTGTATTTGAAGATAAAATCTTTTGCTTTGAAGAAGAAAGTTCCAGCTGACTGAAATAAGTTCATTTGATCAAATCCAACAAAAATTGACAAGAACCACGAAAAGTTCTTGTATTTTAAGATAAAATCTTACGCTATTTAAAAAAAAACTTCTCGCTCGCTGAAATATGTTCATTTGCTAAAAACCAACAAAACCACGAAAGGTTCTTGTATTTGAAGATAAAATCTTTTGCTTTGAAGAAGAAAGTTCCAGCTGACTGAAATAAGTTCATTGGATGAAAACCACCAAAAATTGACAAGAACCACGAAAAGTTCTTGTATTTTCAGATAAAATCTTGCGCTATTAAAGAAAAAACTTCTCGCTCGCTGAAATATGTTCATTTGCTGAAACCCACCAAAACCACGAAAAGTTCTTGTATTTGAAGATAAAATCTTTTTGCTTTGAAGAAGAAAGATCGAGCTGACTGAAATAAGTTCATTGGATGAAAACCAACAAAAATAGACAAGAACCACGAAAAGTTCTTGTATTTTAAGATAAAATCTGACGCGATTAAAGAAACAACTTCTCGCTCGCTGAAATATGTTCATTTGCTGAAAACCAACAAAACCACGAAAAGTTCTTGTATTTGAACATAAAATCTTTTGCTTTGAAGAAGAAAGATCTAGCTGACTGAAATAAGTGCATGAGATGAAAACCAACAAAAATTGACAAGAACCACGAAAAGTTCTTGTATTTTAAGATAAAATCTTACGCTATTAAAGAAAAAACGTAAAGCTCGCTGAAATATGTTCATTTGCTGAAAACCAACAAAACCACGAAAAGTTCTTGTATTTGAAGATAAAATCTTTTGCTTTGAAGAATAAAGTTCCAGCTGACTGAAATAAGTTCATTTGATCAAATCCAACAAAAATTGACAAGAACCACGAAAAGTTCTTGTATTTTAAGATAAAATCTTACGCTATTTAAGAAAAAACTTCTCGCTCGCTGAAATATGTTCATTTGCTAAAAACCAACAAAACCACGAAAGGTTCTTGTATTTGAAGATAAAATCTTTTTGCTTTGAAGAATGAAGATCTCGCTGACTGAAATAAGTTCATTAGATCAAAACCAACAAAAATTGACAAGAACCACGGAAAGGTCTTGTATTTTAAGATAAAATCTGACGCTGTTAAAGAAAAAACTTCTCGCTCGCTGAAATATGTTCATTTGCTGAAAACCAACAAAACCACGAAAAGTTCTTGTATTTGAAGATAAGATCTTTTTGCTTTGAAGAAGAAAGATCGAGCTGACTGAAATAAGTTCATCAGATCAAAACCAACAAAAATTGACAAGAACCACGAAAAGTTCTTGTATTTTAAGATAAAATCTGACGCTATTAAAGAAAAAACTTCTTGCTCGCTGAAATATGTTCATTTGCTGAAAACCAACAAAACCACGAAAAGTTCTTGTATTTGAAATTAAGATCTTTTTGCTTTGAAGAAGAAAGATCGAGCTGACTGCAATAAGTTCATTCGATCAAAACCAACAAAAATTGACAAGAACCACGAAAAGTTCTTGTATTTTAATATAAAATCTTACGCTATTAAAGAAAAAACGTAAAGCTCGCTGAAATATGTTCATTTGCTGAAAACCAACAAAACCACGAAAAGTTCTTGTATTTGAAGATAAAATCTTTTGCTTTGAAGAAGAAAGTTCCAGCTGACTGAAATAAGTTCATTTGATCAAATCCAACAAAAATTGACCAGAACCACGAAAAGTTCTTGTATTTTAAGATAAAATCTTACGCTATTTAAAAAAAAACTTCTCGCTCGCTGAAATATGTTCATTTGCTAAAAACCAACAAAACCACGAAAGGTTCTTGTATTTGAAGATGAAATCTTTTTGCTTTGAAGAAGAAAGATCTCGCTGACTGAAATAAGTTCATTAGATCAAAACCAATAAAAATTGACAAGAACCACGAAAAGGTCTTGTATTTTAAGATAAAATCTGACGCTGTTAAAGAAAAAACTTCGAGCTCGCTGAAATATGTTCATTTGCTGAAAACCAACAAAACCACGAAAAGTTCTTGTATTTGAAGATAAGATCTTTTTGCTTTGAAGAAGAAAGATCGAGCTGACTGAAATAAGTTCATCAGATCAAAACCAACAAAAATTGACAAGAACCACGAAAAGTTCTTGTATTTTAAGATAAAATCTGACGCTATTAAAGAAAAAACTTCTTGCTCGCTGAAATATGTTCATTTGCTGAAAACCAACAAAACCACGAAAAGTTCTTGTATTTGAAATTAAGATCTTTTTGCTTTGAAGAAGAAAGATCTCGCTGACTGAAATAAGTTCATTCGATCAAAACCAACAAAAATTGACAAGAACCACGAAAAGTTCTTGTATTTTAATATAAAATCTTACGCTATTAAAGAAAAAACGTAAAGCTCGCTGAAATATGTTCATTTGCTGAAAACCAACAAAACCACGAAAAGTTCTTGTATTTGAAGATAAAATCTTTTGCTTTGAAGAAGAAAGTTCCAGCTGACTGAAATAAGTTCATTTGATCAAATCCAACAAAAATTGACAAGAACCACGAAAAGTTCTTGTATTTTAAGATAAAATCTTACGCTATTTAAAAAAAAACTTCTAGCTCGCTGAAATATGTTCATTTGCTAAAAACCAACAAAACCACGAAAGGTTCTTGTATTTGAAGATAAAATCTTTTTGCTTTGAAGAAGGAAGATCTCGCTGACTGAAATAAGTTCATTAGATCAAAACCAATAAAAATTGACAAGAACCACGAAAAGGTCTTGTATTTTAAGATAAAATCTGACGCTGTTAAAGAAAAAACTTCTAGCTCGCTGAAATATGTTCATTTGCTGAAAACCAACAAAACCACGAAAAGTTCTTGTATTTGAAGATAAGATCTTTTTGCTTTGAAGAAGAAAGATCGAGCTGACTGAAATAAGTTCATCAGATCAAAACCAACAAAAATTGACAAGAACCACGAAAAGTTCTTGTATTTTAAGATAAAATCTGACGCTATTAAAGAAAAAACTTCTTGCTCGCTGAAATATGTTCATTTGCTGAAAACCAACAAAACCACGAAAAGTTCTTGGATTTGAAATTAAGATCTTTTTTCTTTGAAGAAGAAAGATCCAGCTGACTGAAATAAGTTCATTGGATGAAAACCAACAAAAATTAACATGAACCACGAAAAGGTCTTGTATTTTAAGATAAAATTTTACGCTTTTAAAGAAAAAACTTCTCGCTCGCTGAAATATGTTCATTTGATGAAAACCAACAAAACCACGAAAAGTTCTTGTATTTGAAGATAAAATCTTTTGCTTTGAAGAAGAAAGTTCCAGCTGACTGAAATAAGTTCATTCGATGAAAACCAACAAAAATTGACAAGAACCACGAAAAGTTCTTGTATTTTAAGATAAAATCTTACGCTATTAAAGAAAAAACTTCTTGCTCGCTGAAATATGTTCATTTGCTGAAAACCAACAAAACCACGAAAAGTTCTTGTATTTGAAGATAAAATCTTTTTGCTTTGAAGAAGAAAGATCCAGCTGACTGAAATAAGTTCATTCGATGAAAACAAACAAAAATTGACAAGAACCACGAAAAGTTCTTGTATTTTAAGATAAAATCTTGCGCTATTAAAGAAAAAGCTTCTCGCTCGCTGAAATATGTTCATTTGCTGAAAACCAACAAAACCACGAAAAGTTCTTGTATTTGAAGATAAAATCTTTTGCTTTGAAGAAGAAAGTTCCAGCTGACTTAAATAAGTTCATGAGATCAAAACCAACAAAAATTGACAAGAACCACGAAAAGTTCTTGTATTTTAAGATAAAATCTTACGCTATTTAAGAAAAAACTTCTCGCTCACTGAAATATGTTCATTTGCTGAAAACCAACAAAACCACGAAAAGTTCTTGTATTTGAAGATAAAATCTTTTTGCTTTGAAGAAGAAAGATCTAGCTGACTGAAATAAGTGCATGAGATGAAAACCAACAAAAATTGACAAGAACCACGAAAAGTTCTTGTATTTTAAGATAAAATCTTACGCTATTAAAGAAAAAACGTAAAGCTCGCTGAAATATGTTCATTTGCTGAAAACCAACAAAACCACGAAAAGTTCTTGTATTTGAAGATAAAATCTTTTGCTTTGAAGAAGAAAGTTCCAGCTGACTGAAATAAGTTCATTTGATCAAATCCAACAAAAATTGACAAGAACCACGAAAAGTTCTTGTATTTTAAGATAAAATCTTACGCTATTTAAAAAAAAACTTCTAGCTCGCTGAAATATGTTCATTTGCTAAAAACCAACAAAACCACGAAAGGTTCTTGTATTTGAAGATAAAATCTTTTTGCTTTGAAGAAGGAAGATCTCGCTGACTGAAATAAGTTCATTAGATCAAAACCAATAAAAATTGACAAGAACCACGAAAAGGTCTTGTATTTTAAGATAAAATCTGACGCTGTTAAAGAAAAAACTTCTAGCTCGCTGAAATATGTTCATTTGCTGAAAACCAACAAAACCACGAAAAGTTCTTGTATTTGAAGATAAGATCTTTTTGCTTTGAAGAAGAAAGATCGAGCTGACTGAAATAAGTTCATCAGATCAAAACCAACAAAAATTGACAAGAACCACGAAAAGTTCTTGTATTTTAAGATAAAATCTTACGCTATTAAAGAAAAAACTTCTTGCTCGCTGAAATATGTTCATTTGCTGAAAACCAACAAAACCACGAAAAGTTCTTGTATTTGAAGATAAAATCTTTTTGCTTTGAAGAAGAAAGATCCAGCTGACTGAAATAAGTTCATTCGATGAAAACAAACAAAAATTGACAAGAACCACGAAAAGTTCTTGTATTTTAAGATAAAGTCTTGCGCTATTAAAGAAAAAGCTTCTCGCTCGCTGAAATATGTTCATTTGCTGAAAACCAACAAAACCACGAAAAGTTCTTGTATTTGAAGATAAAATCTTTTGCTTTGAAGAAGAAAGTTCCAGCTGACTTAAATAAGTTCATGAGATCAAAACCAACAAAAATTGACAAGAACCACGAAAAGTTCTTGTATTTTAAGATAAAATCTTACGCTATTTAAGAAAAAACTTCTCGCTCACTGAAATATGTTCATTTGCTTAAAACCAACAAAACCACGAAAAGTTCTTGTATTTGAAGATAAAATCTTTTTGCTTTGAAGAAGAAAGATCTAGCTGACTGAAATAAGTGCATGAGATGAAAACCAACAAAAATTGACAAGAACCACGAAAAGTTCTTGTATTTTAAGATAAAATCTTACGCTATTAAAGAAAAAACGTAAAGCTCGCTGAAATATGTTCATTTGCTGAAAACCAACAAAACCACGAAAAGTTCTTGTATTTGAAGATAAAATCTTTTGCTTTGAAGAAGAAAGTTCCAGCTGACTGAAATAAGTTCATTTGATCAAATCCAACAAAAATTGACAAGAACCACGAAAAGTTCTTGTATTTTAAGATAAAATCTTACGCTATTTAAGAAAAAACTTCTCGCTCGCTGAAATATGTTCATTTGCTAAAAACCAACAAAACCACGAAAGGTTCTTGTATTTGAAGATAAAATCTTTTTGCTTTGAAGAAGGAAGATCTCGCTGACTGAAATAAGTTCATGAGATCAAAACCAACAAAAATTGACAAGAACCACGGAAAGGTCTTGTATTTTAAGATAAAATCTGACGCTATTAAAGAAAAAACTTCTTGCTCGCTGAAATATGTTCATTTGCTGAAAACCAACAAAACCACGAAAAGTTCTTGTATTTGAAATTAAGATCTTTTTGCTTTGAAGAAGAAAGATCGAGCTGACTGAAATAAGTTGATTCGATCAAAACCAACAAAAATTGACAAGAACCACGAAAAGTTCTTGTATTTTAATATAAAATCTTACGCTATTAAAGAAAAAACGTAAAGCTCGCTGAAATATGTTCATTTGCTGAAAACCAACAAAACCACGAAAAGTTCTTGTGTTTGAAGATAAAATCTTTTGCTTTGAAGAAGAAAGTTCCAGCTGACTGAAATAAGTTCATTTGATCAAATCCAACAAAAATTGACAAGAACCACGAAAAGTTCTTGTATTTTAAGATAAAATCTTACGCTATTTAAAAAAAAACTTCTCGCTCGCTGAAATATGTTCATTTGCTAAAAACCAACAAAACCACGAAAGGTTCTTGTATTTGAAGATGAAATCTTTTTGCTTTGAAGAAGAAAGATCTCGCTGACTGAAATAAGTTCATCAGATCAAAACCAATAAAAATTGACAAGAACCACGAAAAGGTCTTGTATTTTAAGATAAAATCTGACGCTGTTAAAGAAAAAACTTCGAGCTCGCTGAAATATGTTCATTTGCTGAAAACCAACAAAACCACGAAAAGTTCTTGTATTTGAAGATAAGATCTTTTTGCTTTGAAGAAGAAAGATCGAGCTGACTGAAATAAGTTCATCAGATCAAAACCAACAAAAATTGACAAGAACCACGAAAAGTTCTTGTATTTTAAGATAAAATCTTATGCTATTAAAGAAAAAACTTCTTGCTCGCTGAAATATGTTCATTTGCTGAAAACCAACAAAACCACGAAAAGTTCTTGTATTTGAAGATAAAATCTTTTGCTTTGAAGAAGAAAGTTCCAGCTGACTGAAATAAGTTCATTTGATCAAATCCAACAAAAATTGACAAGAACCACGAAAAGTTCTTGTATTTTAAGATAAAATCTTACGCTATTTAAAAAAAAACTTCTGGCTCGCTGAAATATGTTCATTTGCTAAAAACCAACAAAACCACGAAAGGTTCTTGTATTTGAAGATAAAATCTTTTTGCTTTGAAGAAGGAAGATCTCGCTGACTGAAATAAGTTCATTAGATCAAAACCAATAAAAATTGACAAGAACCACGAAAAGGTCTTGTATTTTAAGATAAAATCTGACGCTGTTAAAGAAAAAACTTCGAGCTCGCTGAAATATGTTCATTTGCTGAAAACCAACAAAACCACGAAAAGTTCTTGTATTTGAAGATAAGATCTTTTTGCTTTGAAGAAGAAAGATCGAGCTGACTGAAATAAGTTCATCAGATCAAAACCAACAAAAATTGACAAGAACCACGAAAAGTTCTTGTATTTTAAGATAAAATCTGACGCTATTAAAGAAAAAACTTCTTGCTCGCTGAAATATGTTCATTTGCTGAAAACCAACAAAACCACGAAAAGTTCTTGGATTTGAAATTAAGATCTTTTTTCTTTGAAGAAGAAAGATCTAGCTGACTGAAATAAGTTCATTGAATGAAAACCAACAAAAATTGACATGAACCACGAAAAGGTCTTGTATTTTAAGATAAAATTTTACGCTTTTAAAGAAAAAACTTCTCGCTCGCTGAAATATGTTCATTTGATGAAAACCAACAAAACCACGAAAAGTTCTTGTATTTGAAGATAAAATCTTTTGCTTTGAAGAAGAAAGTTCCAGCTGACTGAAATATGTTCATTCGATGAAAACCAACAAAAATTGACAAGAACCACGAAAAGTTCTTGTATTTTAAGATAAAATCTTACGCTATTAAAGAAAAAACTTCTTGCTCGCTGAAATATGTTCATTTGCTGAAAACCAACAAAACCACGAAAAGTTCTTGTATTTGAAGATAAAATCTTTTTGCTTTGAAGAAGAAAGATCCAGCTGACTGAAATAAGTTCATTCGATGAAAACAAACAAAAATTGACAAGAACCACGAAAAGTTCTTGTATTTTAAGATAAAATCTTGCGCTATTAAAGAAAAAGCTTCTCGCTCGCTGAAATATGTTCATTTGCTGAAAACCAACAAAACCACGAAAAGTTCTTGTATTTGAAGATAAAATCTTTTGCTTTGAAGAAGAAAGTTCCAGCTGACTTAAATAAGTTCATGAGATCAAAACCAACAAAAATTGACAAGAACCACGAAAAGTTCTTGTATTTTAAGATAAAATCTTACGCTATTTAAGAAAAAACTTCTCGCTCGCTGAAATATGTTCATTTGCTGAAAACCAACAAAACCACGAAAGGTTCTTGTATTTGAAGATAAAATCTTTTTGCTTTGAAGAAGAAAGATCTCGCTGAATGAAATAAGTTCATTAGATCAAAACCAACAAAAATTGACAAGAACCACGAAAAGTTCTTGTATTTTAAGATAAAATCTTGCGCTATTAAAGAAAAAACTTCTCGCTCGCTGAAATATGTTCATTTGCTGAAAACCAACAAAACCACGAAAAGTTCTTGTATTTGAAGATAAAATCTTTTGCTTTGAAGAAGAAAGTTCCAGCTGACTGAAATAAGTTCATTAGATCAAAACCAACAAAAATTGACAAGAACCACGAAAAGTTCTTGTATTTTAAGATAAAATCTTATGCTATTTAAGAAAAAACTTCTCGCTCGCTGAAATATGTTCATTTGCTGAAAACCAACAAAACCACGAAAGGATCTTGTATTTGAAGATAAAATCTTTTTGCTTTGAAGAAGAAAGATCTCGCTGACTGAAATAAGTTCATTAGATCAAAACGAATAAAAATTGACATGAACCACGAAAAGTTCTTGTATTTTAAGATAAAATTTTACGCGATTAAAGAAAAAACTTCTCGCTCGCTGAAATATGTTCATTTGCTGAAAACCAACAAAACCACGAAAAGTTCTTGTATTTGAAGATAAAATCTTTTTGCTTTGAAGAAGAAAGATCCAGCTGACTGAAATAAGTTCATTCGATGAAAACCAAGAAAAATTGACAAGAACCACGAAAAGTTCTTGTATTTTTAGATAAAATCTTGCGCTATTAAAGAAAAAACTTCTCGCTCGCTGAAATACGTTCATTTGCTGAAAACCAACAATACCACGAAAAGTTCTTTGATTTGAAGATAAAATCTTTTGCTTTGAAGAAGAAAGTTCCAGCTGACTGATATAAGTTCATGAGATCAAAACCAACAAAAATTGACAAGAACCACGAAAAGTTCTTGTATTTTAAGATAAAATCTTTTTGCTTTGAAGAAGAAAGATCTCGCTGACTGAAATAAGTTCATTAGATCAAAACCAACAAAAATTGACAAGAAGCACGAAAAGTTCTTGTATTTTAAGATAAAATCTGACGCTGTTAAAGAAAAAACTTCTCGCTCGCTGAAATATGTTCATTTGCTGAAAACCAACAAAACCACGAAAAGTTCTTGTATTTTCAGATAAAATCTTACGCTATTTAAGAAAAAACTTCTCGCTCACTGAAATATGTTCATTTGCTGAAAACCAACAAAACCACGAAAAGTTCTTGTATTTCAAGATAAAATATTTTTGCAACAAAGAAGCAAGATCCAGCTGACTGAAAAAAGTTCATTCGATGAAAACCAACAAAAATTGACAAGAACCACGAAAATTTCTTGTATTTTAAGTTAAAATCTTGCGCTATTAAAGAAAAAACCTCTCGCTCGCTGAAATATGTTCATTTGCTGAAAACCAACAAAACCACGAAATGTTCTTGTATTTGAAGATAACATATTTTTGCATTGAAGAAGCAAGATCTCGCTGACTGAAATAAGTTCATGAGATCAAAACCAACAAAAATTGACAAGAACCAGGAAAAGTTCTTGTATTTTCAGATAAAATCTTGAGCTTCAAAAGAAAAAACTTCCAGCTCGCTGAAATATATTCATGTGCTGAAAACCAACAAAACCACGAAAAGTTCTTGTATTTGAAGACAAAATCTTTTTGCATTAAAGAAGAAAGATCTCGCTGACCGAAATAAGTTGATTGGATGAAAACCAACAAAAATTGAGAAGAACCACGAAAAGTTCTTGTATTTTAAGATAAAATCTTTTTGCTTTAAAGAAGAAAGATCTCGCTGACCGAAATAAGTTCATCAGATGAAAACCAACTAAACTTGACCAGAACCAAGCAAAGTTTTTGTATTTTCAGATAAAATCTTGAGCTATTAAAAAAAAAACTTCCAGCTCGCTGAAATATGTTAATTTGCTGAAAACAAAGGATACCACGAAGAGTTCTTGTATTTGAAGATAAAATCTTTTTGCATTAAAGATGAAAGATCAAGCTGACTGAAATAAGTTCATCAGATGAAGGCCAACAAGAATTGACAAGAACCACGAAATGTTCTTGTGTTTTAGGATAAAATCTTACGCTATTAAAGAAAAAACTTCCAGCTTGCTAAAATATGTTCATTTGCTGAAAACCAACAAAACCACGAAAAGTTCTTGTATTTGAAGATAAAATCTTTTTGCTTTGAAGAAGAAAGATCGAGCTGACTGAAATAAGTGCATGAGATGAAAACCAACAAAAATTGACAAGAACCACGAAAAGTTCTTGTATTTTAAGATAAAATCTTATGCTATTAAAGAAAAAACTTCACGCTCGCTGAAACATGTTCATTTGATGAAAACCAACAAAACCATGAAAAGTTCTTGTATTTGAAGATAAGATCTTTTTGCTTTGAAAAAGAAAGATCTAGCTGACTGAAATAAGTTCATCAGATCAAAACCAATAAAAATTGACAAGAACCACGAAAAGTTCTTGTATTTTAAGATAAAATTTTACGCGATTAAAGAAAAAACTTCTCGCTCGCTGAAATATGTTCATTTGATGAAAACCAACAAAACCACGAAAAGTTCTTGTATTTGAAGATAAAATCTTTTTGCTTTGAAGAAGAAAGATCCAGCTGACTGAAATAAGTTCATTCGATGAAAACCAAGAAAAATTGACAAGAACCACGAAAAGTTCTTGTATTTTTAGATAAAATCTTGCGCTATTAAAGAAAAAACTTCTCGCTCGCTGAAATACGTTCATTTGCTGAAAACCAACAATACCACGAAAAGTTCTTTGATTTGAAGATAAAATCTTTTGCTTTGAAGAAGAAAGTTCCAGCTGACTGATATAAGTTCATGAGATCAAAACCAACAAAAATTGACAAGAACCACGAAAAGTTCTTGTATTTTAAGATAAAATCTTTTTGCTTTGAAGAAGAAAGATCTCGCTGACTGAAATAAGTTCATTAGATCAAAACCAACAAAAATTGACAAGAAGCACGAAAAGTTCTTGTATTTTAAGATAAAATCTGACGCTGTTAAAGAAAAAACTTCTCGCTCGCTGAAATATGTTCATTTGCTGAAAACCAACAAAACCACGAAAAGTTCTTGTATTTTCAGATAAAATCTTACGCTATTTAAGAAAAAACTTCTCGCTCACTGAAATATGTTCATTTGCTGAAAACCAACAAAACCACGAAAAGTTCTTGTATTTCAAGATAAAATATTTTTGCAACAAAGAAGCAAGATCCAGCTGACTGAAAAAAGTTCATTCGATGAAAACCAACAAAAATTGACAAGAACCACGAAAATTTCTTGTATTTTAAGTTAAAATCTTGCGCTATTAAAGAAAAAACCTCTCGCTCGCTGAAATATGTTCATTTGCTGAAAACCAACAAAACCACGAAATGTTCTTGTATTTGAAGATAACATATTTTTGCATTGAAGAAGCAAGATCTCGCTGACTGAAATAAGTTCATGAGATCAAAACCAACAAAAATTGACAAGAACCAGGAAAAGTTCTTGTATTTTCAGATAAAATCTTGAGCTTCAAAAGAAAAAACTTCCAGCTCGCTGAAATATATTCATGTGCTGAAAACCAACAAAACCACGAAAAGTTCTTGTATTTGAAGACAAAATCTTTTTGCATTAAAGAAGAAAGATCTCGCTGACCGAAATAAGTTGATTGGATGAAAACCAACAAAAATTGAGAAGAACCACGAAAAGTTCTTGTATTTTAAGATAAAATCTTTTTGCTTTAAAGAAGAAAGATCTCGCTGACCGAAATAAGTTCATCAGATGAAAACCAACTAAACTTGACCAGAACCAAGCAAAGTTTTTGTATTTTCAGATAAAATCTTGAGCTATTAAAAAAAAAACTTCCAGCTCGCTGAAATATGTTAATTTGCTGAAAACAAAGGATACCACGAAGAGTTCTTGTATTTGAAGATAAAATCTTTTTGCATTAAAGATGAAAGATCAAGCTGACTGAAATAAGTTCATCAGATGAAGGCCAACAAGAATTGACAAGAACCACGAAATGTTCTTGTGTTTTAGGATAAAATCTTACGCTATTAAAGAAAAAACTTCCAGCTTGCTAAAATATGTTCATTTGCTGAAAACCAACAAAACCACGAAAAGTTCTTGTATTTGAAGATAAAATCTTTTTGCTTTGAAGAAGAAAGATCGAGCTGACTGAAATAAGTGCATGAGATGAAAACCAACAAAAATTGACAAGAACCACGAAAAGTTCTTGTATTTTAAGATAAAATCTTATACTATTAAAGAAAAAACTTCACGCTCGCTGAAACATGTTCATTTGATGAAAACCAACAAAACCATGAAAAGTTCTTGTATTTGAAGATAAGATCTTTTTGCTTTGAAAAAGAAAGATCTAGCTGACTGAAATAAGTTCATCAGATCAAAACCAATAAAAATTGACAAGAACCACGAAAAGTTCTTGTATTTTAAGATAAAATCTGACGCTATTAAAGAAAAAACTTCTTGCTCGCTGAAATATGTTCATTTGCTGAAAACCAACAAAACCACAAAAAGTTCTTGTATTTGAAGATAAGGTCTTTTTGCTTTGAAGAAGATAGATCCAGCTGACTGAAATAAGTTCATTGGATGAAAACCAACAAAAATTGACAAGAACCACGAAAAGTTCTTGTATTTTAAGATAAAATCTTACGCTATTAAAGAAAAATCTTCTCACTCGCTGAAATATGTTCATTTGATGAAAACCAACAAAACCACGCAAAGTTCTTGTATTTGAAGATAAAATATTTTGCTTTGAAGAAGAAAGTTCCAGCTGACTGAAATAAGTTCATTGGATGAAAACCAACAAAAATTGACAAGAACCACGAAAAGTTCTTGTATTTTAAGATAAAATCTTGCGCTATGAAAGAAAAAACTTCTCGCTCGCTGAAATATGTTCATTTGCTGAAAACCAACAAAACCACGAAAAGTTCTTGTATTTGAAGATAAAATCTTTTTGCTTTGAAGAAGAAAGATCGAGCTGACTGAAATAAGTTCATTGGATGAAAACCAACAAAAATAGACAAGAAACACGAAAAGTTCTTGTATTTTAAGATAAAATCTGACGCTATGAAAGAAACAACTTCTCGCTCGCTGAAATATGTTAATTTGCTGAAAACCAACAAAACCACGAAAAGTTCTTGTATTTGAACATAAAATCTTTTGCTTTGAAGAAGAAAGATCGAGCTGACTGAAATAAGTGCATGAGATGAAAACCAACAAAAATTGACAAGAACCACGAAAAGTTCTTGTATTTTAAGATAAAATCTGACGCTGTTAAAGAAAAAACTTCTCGCTCGCTGAAATATGTTCATTTGCTGAAAACCAACAAAACCACGAAAAGTTCTTGTATTTGAAGATAAGATCTTTTTGCTTTGAAGAAGAAAGATCGAGCTGACTGAAATAAGTGCATGAGATGAAAACCAACAAAAATTGACAAGAACCACGAAAAGTTCTTGTATTTTAAGATAAAATGTGACGCGATTAAAGAAAAAACTTCATGCTCGCTGAAATATGTTCATTTGCTGAAAACCAACAAAACCACGAAAAGTTCTTGTATTTTCAGATAAAATCTTACGCTATTTAAGAAAAAACTTCTCGCTCACTGAAATATGTTCATTTGCTGAAAACCAACAAAACCACGAAAAGTTCTTGTATTTCAAGATAAAATATTTTTGCAATAAAGAAGCAAGATCCAGCTGACTGAAAAAAGTTCATTCGATGAAAACCAACAAAAATTGACAAGAACCACGAAAATTTCTTGTATTTTAAGATAAAATCTTGCGCTATTAAAGAAAAAACCTCTCGCTCGCTGAAATATGTTCATTTGCTGAAAACCAACAAAACCACGAAAAGTTCTTGTATTTGAAGATAAAATCTTTTTGCATTAAAGAAGCAAGATCTCGCTGACTGAAATAAGTTCATGAGATCAAAACCAACAAAAATTGACAAGAACCACGAAAAGTTCTTGTTTTTAAGATAAAATCTTGAGCTTCAAAAGAAAAAACTTCCAGCTCGCTGAAATATGTTCATGTGCTGAAAACCAACAAAACCACGAAAAGTTATTGTATTTGAAGACAAAATCTTTTTGCATTAAAGAAGAAAGATCGAGCTGACTGAAATAAGTTCATTAGATGAAAACCAACAAAAATTGACAAGAACCACGAAAAGTTCTTGTATTTTAAGTTAAAATCTTGCGCTATTAAAGAAAAAACCTCTCGCTCGCTGAAATATGTTCATTTGCTGAAAACCAACAAAACCACGAAAAGTTCTTGTATTTGAAGATAACATCTTTTTGCATTGAAGAAGCAAGATCTCGCTGACTGAAATAAGTTCATGAGATCAAAACCAACAAAAATTGGCAAGAACCAGGAAAAGTTCTTGTATTTTAAGATAAAAACTTGAGCTTCAAAAGAAAAAACTTCCAGCTCGCTGAAATATGTTCATGTGCTGAAAACCAACAAAACCACGAAAAGTTCTTGTATTTGAAGACAAATTCTTTTTGCATTGAAGAAGAAAGATCTCGCTGACCGAAATAAGTTGATTGGATGAAAACCAACAAAAATTGAGAAGAACCACGAAAAGTTCTTGTATTTTAAGATAAAATCTTTTTGCTTTAAAGAAGAAAGATCTCGCTGACCGAAATAAGTTCATCAGATGAAAATCAACTAAACTTGACCAGAACCAAGCAAAGTTCTTGTATTTTCAGATAAAATCTTGAGCTATTAAAAAAAAAACTTCCAGCTCGCTGAAATATGTTAATTTGCTGAAAACAAAGGATACCACGAAGAGTTCTTGTATTTGAAGATAAAATCTTTTTGCATTAAAGATGAAAGATCAAGCTGACTGAATTAAGTTCATCAGATGAAAGCCAACAAGAATTGACAAGAACCACGAAATGTTCTTGTGTTTTAGGATAAAATCTTACGCTATTAAAGAAAAAACTTCCAGCTTGCTGAAATAAGTTCATTTGCTGAAAACCAACAAAACCACGAAAAGTTATTGTATTTGAAGATAAAATCTTTTTGCTTTGAAGAAGCAAGATCCAGCTGACTGAAATAAGTTCATTGGATGAAAACGAACAAAAATTGACAAGAACCACGAAAAGTTCTTGTATTTTGAGATGAAATCATACGCTATGAAAGAAAAAACGTCTAACTCGCTGAAATATGTTCATTTGCTGAGAAACCAACAAAACCACGAAAAGTTCTTGTGTTTGAAGATAAAATCTTTTTGCATTAAAGAAGCAAGATCCAGCTGACTGAAATACGTTCATTGGATGAAAACCAACAAAAATTGACAAGAACCATGAAAAGTTCTTGTATTTTAAGATAAAATCTTACGCTATTAAAGAATAAACGTCTCGCTTGCTGAAATATGTTCATTTGCTGGAAACCCAACAAAACCGCGAAAAGTTCTTGTATTTTAAGATAAAATCTTACGCTATTTCAGAAAAAACTTCTCGCTCGCTGAAATATGTTCATTTGCTGAAAACCAACAAAACCACGAAAAGTTCTTGTATTTGAAGATAAAATCTTTTTGCTTTGAAGAAGAAAGATCTAGCTGACTGAAATAAGTGCATGAGATGAAAACCAACAAAAATTGACAAGAACCACGAAAAGTTCTTGTATTTTAAGATAAAATCTTATGCTATTAAAGAAAAAACTTCACGCTCGCTGAAACATGTTCATTTGATGAAAACCAACAAAACCATGAAAAGTTCTTGTATTTGAAGATAAGATCTTTTTGCTTTGAAGAAGAAAGATCTAGCTGACTGAAATAAGTTCATCAGATCAAAACCAACAAAAATTGACAAGAACCACGAAAAGTTCTTGTATTTTAAGATAAAATCTGACGCTATTAAAGAAAAAACTTCTTGCTCGCTGAAATATGTTCATTTGCTGAAAACCAACAAAACCACAAAAAGTTCTTGTATTTGAAGATAAGGTCTTTTTGCTTTGAAGAAGATAGATCCAGCTGACTGAAATAAGTTCATTGGATGAAAACCAACAAAAATTGACAAGAACCACGAAAAGTTCTTGTATTTTAAGATAAAATCTTACGCTATTAAAGAAAAATCTTCTCACTCGCTGAAATATGTTCATTTGATGAAAACCAACAAAACCACGCAAAGTTCTTGTATTTGAAGATAAAATCTTTTGCTTTGAAGAAGAAAGTTCCAGCTGACTGAAATAAGTTCATTGGATGAAAACCAACAAAAATTGACAAGAACCACGAAAAGTTCTTGTATTTTAAGATAAAATCTTGCGCTATTAAAGAAAAAACTTCTCGCTCGCTGAAATATGTTCATTTGCTGAAAACCAACAAAACCACGAAAAGTTCTTGTATTTGAAGATAAAATCTTTTTGCTTTGAAGAAGAAAGATCGAGCTGACTGAAATAAGTTCATTGGATGAAAACCAACAAAAATAGACAAGAAACACGAAAAGTTCTTGTATTTTAAGATAAAATCTGACGCTATGAAAGAAACAACTTCTCGCTCGCTGAAATATGTTAATTTGCTGAAAACCAACAAAACCACGAAAAGTTCTTGTATTTGAACATAAAATCTTTTGCTTTGAAGAAGAAAGATCTAGCTGACTGAAATAAGTGCATGAGATGAAAACCAACAAAAATTGACAAGAACCACGAAAAGTTCTTGTATTTTAAGATAAAATCTGACGCTGTTAAAGAAAAAACTTCTCGCTCGCTGAAATATGTTCATTTGCTGAAAACCAACAAAACCACGAAAAGTTCTTGTATTTGAAGATAAGATCTTTTTGCTTTGAAGAAGAAAGATCGAGCTGACTGAAATAAGTGCATGAGATGAAAACCAACAAAAATTGACAAGAACCACGAAAAGTTCTTGTATTTTAAGATAAAATGTGACGCGATTAAAGAAAAAACTTCATGCTCGCTGAAATATGTTCATTTGCTGAAAACCAACAAAACCACGAAAAGTTCTTGTATTTTCAGATAAAATCTTACGCTATTTCAGAAAAAACTTCTCGCTCACTGAAATATGTTCATTTGCTGAAAACCAACAAAACCACGAAAAGTTCTTGTATTTCAAGATAAAATATTTTTGCAATAAAGAAGCAAGATCCAGCTGACTGAAAAAAGTTCATTCGATGAAAACCAACAAAAATTGACAAGAACCACGAAAATTTCTTGTATTTTAAGATAAAATCTTGCGCTATTAAAGAAAAAACCTCTCGCTCGCTGAAATATGTTCATTTGCTGAAAACCAACAAAACCACGAAAAGTTCTTGTATTTGAAGATAAAATCTTTTTGCATTAAAGAAGCAAGATCTCGCTGACTGAAATAAGTTCATGAGATCAAAACCAACAAAAATTGAGAAGAACCACGAAAAGTTCTTGTCTTTTAAGATAAAATCTTGAGCTTCAAAAGAAAAAACTTCCAGCTCGCTGAAATATGTTCATGTGCTGAAAACCAACAAAACCACGAAAAGTTCTTGTATTTGAAGACAAAATCTTTTTGCATTAAAGAAGAAAGATCGAGCTGACTGAAATAAGTTCATTAGATGAAAACCAACAAAAATTGACA
Organism: Heptranchias perlo; assembly: GCF_035084215.1. NCBI lineage: Eukaryota > Metazoa > Chordata > Chondrichthyes > Hexanchiformes > Hexanchidae > Heptranchias > Heptranchias perlo. The sequence goes on along the minus strand of NW_027140003.1, from coordinate 254,538 downwards.
AGAACCACGAAAAGTTCTTGTATTTTAAGTTAAAATCTTGCGCTATTAAAGAAAAAACCTCTCGCTCGCTGAAATATGTTCATTTGCTGAAAACCAACAAAACCACGAAAAGTTCTTGTATTTGAAGATAACATCTTTTTGCATTGAAGAAGCAAGATCTCGCTGACTGAAATAAGTTCATGAGATCAAAACCAACAAAAATTGGCAAGAACCAGGAAAAGTTCTTGTATTTTAAGATAAAAACTTGAGCTTCAAAAGAAAAAACTTCCAGCTCGCTGAAATATGTTCATGTGCTGAAAACCAACAAAACCACGAAAAGTTCTTGTATTTGAAGACAAATTCTTTTTGCATTGAAGAAGAAAGATCTCGCTGACCGAAATAAGTTGATTGGATGAAAACCAACAAAAATTGAGAAGAACCACGAAAAGTTCTTGTATTTTAAGATAAAATCTTTTTGCTTTAAAGAAGAAAGATCTCGCTGACCGAAATAAGTTCATCAGATGAAAATCAACTAAACTTGACCAGAACCAAGCAAAGTTCTTGTATTTTCAGATAAAATCTTGAGCTATTAAAAAAAAAACTTCCAGCTCGCTGAAATATGTTAATTTGCTGAAAACAAAGGATACCACGAAGAGTTCTTGTATTTGAAGATAAAATCTTTTTGCATTAAAGATGAAAGATCAAGCTGACTGAATTAAGTTCATCAGATGAAAGCCAACAAGAATTGACAAGAACCACGAAATGTTCTTGTGTTTTAGGATAAAATCTTACGCTATTAAAGAAAAAACTTCCAGCTTGCTAAAATAAGTTCATTTGCTGAAAACCAACAAAACCACGAAAAGTTATTGTATTTGAAGATAAAATCTTTTTGCTTTGAAGAAGCAAGATCCAGCTGACTGAAATAAGTTCATTGGATGAAAACGAACAAAAATTGACAAGAACCACGAAAAGTTCTTGTATTTTGAGATGAAATCATACGCTATGAAAGAAAAAACGTCTAACTCGCTGAAATATGTTCATTTGCTGAGAAACCAACAAAACCACGAAAAGTTCTTGTGTTTGAAGATAAAATCTTTTTGCATTAAAGAAGCAAGATCCAGCTGACTGAAATACGTTCATTGGATGAAAACCAACAAAAATTGACAAGAACCATGAAAAGTTCTTGTATTTTAAGATAAAATCTTACGCTATTAAAGAATAAACGTCTCGCTTGCTGAAATATGTTCATTTGCTGGAAACCCAACAAAACCGCGAAAAGTTCTTGTATTTTAAGATAAAATCTTACGCTATTTCAGAAAAAACTTCTCGCTCGCTGAAATATGTTCATTTGCTGAAAACCAACAAAACCACGAAAAGTTCTTGTATTTGAAGATAAAATCTTTTTGCTTTGAAGAAGAAAGATCTAGCTGACTGAAATAAGTGCATGAGATGAAAACCAACAAAAATTGACAAGAACCACGAAAAGTTCTTGTATTTTAAGATAAAATCTTATGCTATTAAAGAAAAAACTTCACGCTCGCTGAAACATGTTCATTTGATGAAAACCAACAAAACCATGAAAAGTTCTTGTATTTGAAGATAAGATCTTTTTGCTTTGAAGAAGAAAGATCTAGCTGACTGAAATAAGTTCATCAGATCAAAACCAACAAAAATTGACAAGAACCACGAAAAGTTCTTGTATTTTAAGATAAAATCTGACGCTATTAAAGAAAAAACTTCTTGCTCGCTGAAATATGTTCATTTGCTGAAAACCAACAAAACCACAAAAAGTTCTTGTATTTGAAGATAAGGTCTTTTTGCTTTGAAGAAGATAGATCCAGCTGACTGAAATAAGTTCATTGGATGAAAACCAACAAAAATTGACAAGAACCACGAAAAGTTCTTGTATTTTAAGATAAAATCTTACGCTATTAAAGAAAAATCTTCTCACTCGCTGAAATATGTTCATTTGATGAAAACCAACAAAACCACGCAAAGTTCTTGTATTTGAAGATAAAATCTTTTGCTTTGAAGAAGAAAGTTCCAGCTGACTGAAATAAGTTCATTGGATGAAAACCAACAAAAATTGACAAGAACCACGAAAAGTTCTTGTATTTTAAGATAAAATCTTGCGCTATTAAAGAAAAAACTTCTCGCTCGCTGAAATATGTTCATTTGCTGAAAACCAACAAAACCACGAAAAGTTCTTGTATTTGAAGATAAAATCTTTTTGCTTTGAAGAAGAAAGATCGAGCTGACTGAAATAAGTTCATTGGATGAAAACCAACAAAAATAGACAAGAAACACGAAAAGTTCTTGTATTTTAAGATAAAATCTGACCCTATGAAAGAAACAACTTCTCGCTCGCTGAAATATGTTAATTTGCTGAAAACCAACAAAACCACGAAAAGTTCTTGTATTTGAACATAAAATCTTTTGCTTTGAAGAAGAAAGATCTAGCTGACTGAAATAAGTGCATGAGATGAAAACCAACAAAAATTGACAAGAACCACGAAAAGTTCTTGTATTTTAAGATAAAATCTGACGCTGTTAAAGAAAAAACTTCTCGCTCGCTGAAATATGTTCATTTGCTGAAAACCAACAAAACCACGAAAAGTTCTTGTATTTGAAGATAAGATCTTTTTGCTTTGAAGAAGAAAGATCTAGCTGACTGAAATAAGTTCATCAGATCAAAACCAACAAAAATTGACAAGAACCACGAAAAGTTCTTGTATTTTAAGATAAAATGTGACGCTATTAAAGAAAAAACTTCATGCTCGCTGAAATATGTTCATTTGCTGAAAACCAACAAAACCACGAAAAGTTCTTGTATTTTCAGATAAAATCTTACGCTATTTAAGAAAAAACTTCTCGCTCACTGAAATATGTTCATTTGCAGAAAACCAACAAAACCACGAAAAGTTCTTGTATTTCAAGATGAAATATTTTTGCAATAAAGAAGCTGGATCCAGCTGACTGAAAAAAGTTCATTCGATGAAAACCAACAAAAATTGACAAGAACCACGAAAATTTCTTGTATTTTAAGATAAAATCTTGCGCTATTAAAGAAAAAACCTCTCGCTCGCTGAAATATGTTCATTTGCTGAAAACCAACAAAACCACGAAAAGTTCTTGTATTTGAAGATAAAATCTTTTTGCATTGAAGAAGCAAGATCTCGCTGACTGAAATAAGTTCATGAGATCAAAACCAACAAAAATTGACAAGAACCACGAAAAGTTCTTGTCTTTTAAGATAAAATCTTGAGCTTCAAAAGAAAAAACTTCCAGCTCGCTGAAATATGTTCATGTGCTGAAAACCAACAAAACCACGAAAAGTTCTTGTATTTGAAGACAAAATCTTTTTGCATTAAAGAAGAAAGATCGAGCTGACTGAAATAAGTTCATTAGATGAAAACCAACAAAAATTGACAAGAACCACGAAAAGTTCTTGTATTTTAAGTTAAAATCTTGCGCTATTAAACAAAAAACCTCTCGCTCGCTGAAATATGTTCATTTGCTGAAAACCAACAAAACCACGAAAAGTTCTTGTATTTGAAGATAACATCTTTTTGCATTGAAGAAGCAAGATCTCGCTGACTGAAATAAGTTCATGAGATCAAAACCAACAAAAATTGACAAGAACCAGGAAAAGTTCTTGTATTTTAAGATAAAATCTTGAGCTTCAAAAGAAAAAACTTCCAGCTCGCTGAAATATGTTCATGTGCTGAAAACCAACAAAACCACGAAAAGTTCTTGTATTTGAAGACAAAATCTTTTTGCATTAAAGAAGAAAGATCTCGCTGACCGAAATAAGTTGATTGGATGAAAACCAACAAAAATTGAGAAGAACCACGAAAAGTTCTTGTATTTTAAGATAAAATCTTTTTGCTTTAAAGAAGAAAGATCTCGCTGACCGAAATAAGTTCATCAGATGAAAACCAACTAAACTTGACCAGAACCAAGCAAAGTTCTTGTATTTTCAGATAAAATCTTGAGCTATTAAAAAAAAACTTCCAGCTCGCTGAAATATGTTAATTTGCTGAAAACAAAGGATACCACGAAGAGTTCTTGTATTTGAAGATAAAATCTTTTTGCATTAAAGATGAAAGATCAAGCTGACTGAATTAAGTTCATCAGATGAAAGCCAACAAGAATTGACAAGAACCACGAAATGTTCTTGTGTTTTAGGATAAAATCTTACGCTATTAAAGAAAAAACTTCCAGCTTGCTAAAATATGTTCATTTGCTGAAAACCAATAAAACCACGAAAAGTTATTGTATTTGAAGATAAAATCTTTTTGCTTTGAAGAAGCAAGATCCAGCTGACTGAAATAAGTTCATTGGATGAAAACGAACAAAAATTGACAAGAACCACGAAAAGTTCTTGTATTTTGAGATGAAATCATACGCTATTAAAGAAAAAACGTCTAACTCGCTGAAATATGTTCATTTGCTGAAAACCAACAAAACCACGAAAAGTTCTTGTGTTTGAAGATAAAATCTTTTTGCATTAAAGAAGCAAGATCCAGCTGACTGAAATACGTTCATTGGATGAAAACCAACAAAAATTGACAAGAACCATGAAAAGTTCTTGTATTTTAAGATAAAATCTTACGCTATTAAAGAATAAACGTCTCGCTTGCTGAAATATGTTCATTTGCTGGAAACCCAACAAAACCGCGAAAAGTTCTTGTATTTTAAGATAAAATCTTACGCTATTTGAGAAAAAACTTCTCGCTCGCTGAAATATGTTCATTTGCTGAAAACCAACAAAACCACGAAAGGTTCTTGTATTTGAAGATAAAATCTTTTTGCTTTGAAGAAGAAAGATCTCGCTGACTGAAATAAGTTCATTAGATCAAAACCAACAAAAATTGACAAGAAGCACGAAAAGTTCTTGTATTTTAAGATAAAATCTGACGCTGTTAAAGAAAAAACTTCTCACTCGCTGAAATATGTTCATTTGCTGAAAACCAACAAAACCACGAAAAGTTCTTGTATTTGAAGATAAAATCTTTTTGCTTTGAAGAAGAAAGATCGAGCTGACTGAAATAAGTGCATGAGATGAAAACCAACAAAAATTGACAAGAACCACGAAAAGTTCTTGTATTTTAAGATAAAATCTTATGCTATTAAAGAAAAAACTTCACGCTCGCTGAAACATGTTCATTTGATGAAAACCAAAAAAACGATGAAAAGTTCTTGTATTTGAAGATAAGATCTTTTTGCTTTGAAGAAGAAAGATCGAGCTGACTGAAATAAGTTCATCAGATCAAAACCAACAAAAATTGACAAGAACCACGAAAAGTTCTTGTATTTTAAGATAAAATCTTACTCTATTAAAGAAAAAACTTCTTGCTCGCTGAAATATGTTCATTTGCTGAAAACCAACAAAACCACAAAAAGTTCTTGTATTTGAAGATAAGGTCTTTTTGCTTTGAAGAAGATAGATCCAGCTGACTGAAATAAGTTCATTGGATGAAAACCAACAAAAATTGACAAGAACCACGAAAAGTTCTTGTATTTTAAGATAAAATCTTACGCTATTAAAGAAAAATCTTCTCACTCGCTGAAATATGTTCATTTGATGAAAACCAACAAAACCACGCAAAGTTCTTGTATTTGAAGATAAAATCTTTTGCTTTGAAGAAGAAAGTTCCAGCTGACTGAAATAAGTTCATTGGATGAAAACCAACAAAACCACGCAAAGTTCTTGTATTTGAAGATAAAATCTTTTTGCTTTGAAGAAGCAAGATCCAGCTGACTGAAATAAGTTCATTGGATGAAAACGAACAAAAATTGACAAGAACCACGAAAAGTTCTTGTATTTTGAGATGAAATCATACGCTATTAAAGAAAAAACGTCTAACTCGCTGAAATATGTTCATTTGCTGAAAACCAACAAAACCACGAAAAGTTCTTGTGTTTGAAGATAAAATCTTTTTGCATTAAAGAAGCAAGATCCAGCTGACTGAAATACGTTCATTGGATGAAAACCAACAAAAATTGACAAGAACCATGAAAAGTTCTTGTATTTTAAGATAAAATCTTACGCTATTAAAGAATAAACGTCTCGCTTGCTGAAATATGTTCATTTGCTGGAAACCCAACAAAACCGCGAAAAGTTCTTGTATTTTAAGATAAAATCTTACGCTATTTGAGAAAAAACTTCTCGCTCGCTGAAATATGTTCATTTGCTGAAAACCAACAAAACCACGAAAGGTTCTTGTATTTGAAGATAAAATCTTTTTGCTTTGAAGAAGAAAGATCTCGCTGACTGAAATAAGTTCATTAGATCAAAACCAACAAAAATTGACAAGAAGCACGAAAAGTTCTTGTATTTTAAGATAAAATCTGACGCTGTTAAAGAAAAAACTTCTCACTCGCTGAAATATGTTCATTTGCTGAAAACCAACAAAACCACGAAAAGTTCTTGTATTTGAAGATAAAATCTTTTTGCTTTGAAGAAGAAAGATCGAGCTGACTGAAATAAGTGCATGAGATGAAAACCAACAAAAATTGACAAGAACCACGAAAAGTTCTTGTATTTTAAGATAAAATCTTATGCTATTAAAGAAAAAACTTCACGCTCGCTGAAACATGTTCATTTGATGAAAACCAAAAAAACGATGAAAAGTTCTTGTATTTGAAGATAAGATCTTTTTGCTTTGAAGAAGAAAGATCGAGCTGACTGAAATAAGTTCATCAGATCAAAACCAACAAAAATTGACAAGAACCACGAAAAGTTCTTGTATTTTAAGATAAAATCTTACTCTATTAAAGAAAAAACTTCTTGCTCGCTGAAATATGTTCATTTGCTGAAAACCAACAAAACCACAAAAAGTTCTTGTATTTGAAGATAAGGTCTTTTTGCTTTGAAGAAGATAGATCCAGCTGACTGAAATAAGTTCATTGGATGAAAACCAACAAAAATTGACAAGAACCACGAAAAGTTCTTGTATTTTAAGATAAAATCTTACGCTATTAAAGAAAAATCTTCTCACTCGCTGAAATATGTTCATTTGATGAAAACCAACAAAACCACGAAAAGTTCTTGTGTTTGAAGATAAAATCTTTTTGCATTAAAGAAGCAAGATCCAGCTGACTGAAATACGTTCATTGGATGAAAACCAACAAAAATTGACAAGAACCACGAAAAGTTCTTGTATTTTAAGATAAAATCTTGCGCTATTAAAGAAAAAACTTCTCGCTCGCTGAAATATGTTCATTTGCTGAAAACCAACAAAACCACGAAAAGTTCTTGTATTTGAAGATAAAATCTTTTTGCTTTGAAGAAGAAAGATCGAGCTGACTGAAATAAGTTCATTGGATGAAAACCAACAAAAATAGACAAGAAACACGAAAAGTTCTTGTATTTTAAGATAAAATCTGACGCTATGAAAGAAACAACTTCTCGCTCGCTGAAATATGTTAATTTGCTGAAAACCAACAAAACCACGAAAAGTTCTTGTATTTGAACATAAAATCTTTTGCTTTGAAGAAGAAAGATCCAGCTGACTGAAATAAGTGCATGAGATGAAAACCAACAAAAATTGACAAGAACCACGAAAAGTTCTTGTATTTTAAGATAAAATCTGACGCTGTTAAAGAAAAAACTTCTCGCTCGCTGAAATATGTTCATTTGCTGAAAACCAACAAAACCACGAAAAGTTCTTGTATTTGAAGATAAGATCTTTTTGCTTTGAAGAAGAAAGATCTCGCTGACTGAAATAAGTTCATCAGATCAAAACCAACAAAAATTGACAAGAACCACGAAAAGTTCTTGTATTTTAAGATAAAATGTGACGCTATTAAAGAAAAAACTTCATGCTCGCTGAAATATGTTCATTTGCTGAAAACCAACAAAACCACGAAAAGTTCTTGTATTTTCAGATAAAATCTTACGCTATTTAAGAAAAAACTTCTCGCTCACTGAAATATGTTCATTTGCTGAAAACCAACAAAACCACGAAAAGTTCTTGTATTTCAAGATAAAATATTTTTGCAATAAAGAAGCAAGATCCAGCTGACTGAAAAAAGTTCATTCGATGAAAACCAACAAAAATTGACAAGAACCACGAAAATTTCTTGTATTTTAAGATAAAATCTTGCGCTATTAAAGAAAAAACCTCTCGCTCGCTGAAATATGTTCATTTGCTGAAAACCAACAAAACCACGAAAAGTTCTTGTATTTGAAGATAAAATCTTTTTGCATTAAAGAAGCAAGATCTCGCTGACTGAAATAAGTTCATGAGATCAAAACCAACAAAAATTGACAAGAACCACGAAAAGTTCTTGTCTTTTAAGATAAAATCTTGAGCTTCAAAAGAAAAAACTTCCAGCTCGCTGAAATATGTTCATGTGCTGAAAATCAACAAAACCACGAAAAGTTCTTGTATTTGAAGACAAAATCTTTTTGCATTAAAGAAGAAAGATCGAGCTGACTGAAATAAGTTCATTAGATGAAAACCAACAAAAATTGACAAGAACCACGAAAAGTTCTTGTCTTTTAAGATAAAATCTTGAGCTATTGAAGAAAAAACTTCCAGCTCGCTGAAATATGTTCACTTGCTGAAAACCAACAAAACCACGAAAAGTTCTTGTATTTGAAGATAAAATCTTTTTCAATTAAAGAAGAAAGATCTCGCTGACCGAAATAAGTTCATTGGATGACAGCCAACAAAAATTGAGAAGAACCACGAAAAGTTCTTGTATTTTAAGATAAAATCTTTTTGCTTTAAAGAAGAAAGATCTCGCTGACCGAAATAAGTTCATTAGATGAAAACCAACTAAACTTGACCAGAACCACGCAAAGTTCTTGTATTTTCAGATAAAATCTTGAGCTGTTAAAGAGAAAACTTCCAGCTCGCTGAAATATGTTAATTTGCTGAAAACAAAGGATACCACGAAGAGTTCTTGTATTTGAAGATAAAATCTTTTTGCATTAAAGATGAAAGATCAAGCTGACTGAAATAAGTTGATCAGATGAAAGCCAACAAGAATTGACAAGAACCACGAAATGTTCTTGTATTTTAAGATAAAATCTTACGCTATTAAAGAAAAAAACTTCCAGCTTGCTGAAATATGTTCATTTGCTGAAAACCAACAAAACCACGAAAAGTTCTTGTCTTTGACGATGAAATCTTTTTGCATTAAAGAAGCAAGATCCAGCTGACTGAAATAAGTTCATTGGATGAAAACCAACAAAAATTGACAAGAACCACGAAATGTTCTTGTGTTTTGGGATAAAATCTTACGCTATTAAAGAAAAAACTTCCAGCTTGCTAAAATATGTTCATTTGCTGAAAACCAACAAAACCTCGAAAAGTTCTTGTATTTGAAGATAAAATCTTTTTGCTTTGAAGAAGCAAGATCCAGCTGACTGAAATAAGTTCATTGGATGAAAACGAACAAAAATTGACAAGAACCACGAAAAGTTCTTGTATTTTGAGATGAAATCATACGCTGTTAAAGAAAAAACGTCTCGCTTGCTGAAATATGTTCATTTGCTAGAAACCCAACAAAACCGCGAAAAGTTCTTGTATTTCAAGATAAAATCTTTTTGCATTAAAGAAGCAAGATCTAGCTGACTGAAATAAGTTCATTTGATAAAAACCAACAAAAATTGACAAGAACCACGAAAAGTTCTTGTATTTTCAGATAAAATCTTGAGCTATTCAAGAAAAAACTTCCAGCTCGCTGAAATATGTTAATTTGCTGAAAACAAAGGATACCACGAAGAGTTCTTGTATTTGAAGATGAAATCTTTTTGCATTCAAGAAGAAAGATCTCGCTGACTGAAATAAGTTCATCAGATGAAAACCAACAAAAATTGACAAGAACCACGAAATGTTCTTGTGTTTTAAGATAAAATCTTACGCTATTAAAGAAAAAACTTCTAGCTTGCTGAAATATGTTCATTTGCTGAAAACCAACAAAACCACGAAAAGTTCTTGTATTTGAAGATAAAATCTTTTTACATTGAAGAAGAAACATCTAGCTGACTGAAATACGTTCATTCGATGAAAACCAACAAAAATTGACAAGAACCACGAAAAGTTCTTGTATTTTAAGATAAAATCTTACGCTGTTCATGAAAAAACGTCTCGCTAGCTGAAATATGTTAATTTGCTGGAAAACACACAAAACCGCGAAAATTTCTTGTATTTGAAGATAAAATCTTTTTGCATTAAAGAAGCAAGATCTCGCTGACTGAAATAAGTTCACTTGATAAAAATCAACAAAAATTGACAAGAACCACGAAAAGTTCTTGTATTTTCAGATAAAATCTTGAGCTATTTAAGAAAAAACTTCCAGCTCGCTGAAATTTGTTAATTTGCTGAAAACAAAGGATACCACGAAGAGTTCTTGTATTTGAAGATGAAATCTTTTTGCATTGAAGAAGAAAGATCTGGCTGACTGAAATAAGTTCATAAGATGAAATCCAACAAAAATTGACAAGAACCACGAAATGTTCTTGTATTTTAAGATAAAATCTTACGCTATTAAAGAAAAAACTTCTCGCTCGCTGAAATATATTCATTTGCTGTGTTCTAGTGTTATAAGTTAAACACTAGAATTATTCATGTAGTCAATTAAACTGTTGAAAAATTATTGCATTAATTAAAAACTTGAATTATTTATATAATAAATTAAACTTTGAATTATTTTATAATAAATTTAACAATTCATTATCAATTAAACTGTTGAATTATTGTGCAATAAATTAAACAATTGATTCGTTTGTATAATAAATTAAGTGATTGAATTATTTATGTAATAAATTAAACAATTCATTATAAATTAAACTATTGAATTATTTATATAATAAATTAAACAATTCACTTCATTCTGTCATAAATTAAACCTTTGAATTATTTGTATAATAAATTAAACAATTCACCATAAACTAATATATTACACAATTCATTGTAAGTGAAACAGTTGAATTATTTATATAATAAATTAAACACATGAATTAATTAAATAATAAAATAAACAGTTGAATTAATTATATAATAAATTGAACAATTCTTTATAAATTAAATACTTGAATTTTTCTGTAATAAATTAAATTATTGAATTATTTACATTATAACTTGAACACTTGATTATGTATATAATAAATTAAACAGTTGAATTATTTAGATAATAATTTTAACAATTGGATTATTGGTATAATAAATGAAACAATTCATTTTAAGTTAAACACATGAATTATTTATATAATAAATTAAACAATAGAATAATTTATATAATAAATTAAACAATTCATTATAAAATAAACACTTGAAATATTTATATAATAAACTAAACAAGTCTTAAAAATTAAGCTGTTGAATTATTTGTATAATAAATTAAACAGTTGAATTATTTATATAATAAATTAAACACTTCAATTGTTTATACAATAAATTAAACTTTGATTTATATTTATCATAAATTAAACCTTTCATTATAAAATAAGCAATTGAATAATTTATGTAATAAATTTAACACTTGAATTATTTATGTAATCAGCTGAGCTATTGAATTATTTATATAAGTTCAAACATTGAATTATTTATGTAATAAATTAAACACTTGCATTATTTTTATAATAAATTGAACAATTCATTATAAATTAAATACTTGAATTATTAATGCAATAAATTAAATTATTGAATTGTTTACATTATGAATTAAGCACTTGATTATTTATATAATTAAACAGTTGAATTAATTATATAACAATTTAAACAATTGGATTGTTGACATAAAAAATAAACAATTGAATTATTTATATAATAAATTAAATAATTAATTATAAATTAAAGTATTGAATTATTTGTATAATATATTATTTGTAAAATTTAAACAATTTGAATTATTTATATAATGAATGAAACTTGACTTATTTCTATAATGAATTAAAAAAATGAATTATGTACATAATAAATTAAGCAATTGGATTATTGATATAATAACTGAAACAATTCATTATAAAATCAACACTTGAATTATTCATATAATAAATCAAACAATTCTAATAAATTAAACGATTGAATTATATGTATAATAATGTAATCATTGGAATTATTTATATAATAAATTAATCACTGGAATTATTTACATCAAAAATTAAACTTTGATTCATTTTTATGATAAATTAAACAATTCATTATAAAATAAGCAATTGAATAATTTATATAATAAATTAAACTCTTGAATTATTTATGTAATCAGCGAAACTATTGAATTATTTATATAATAGGTTCAAAAGCTTAAATATTCATTATAAATTAAACTATTGAAGTATTTGTATAATAAATTACACAGTTGAAGTATTCATATAATAAATTAAACAATTGAATTATTTATGTAATAAAAAAGGTTATTGAATTGTTTAGCGAACAAATTAAATAATTGATGTATTCCTTTAATAAATTAAACAAATCGATTATTTATATAAGAAATTAAACAATTCATTATAAGAACATAAGAACATAAGAAATAGGAGCAGGAGTAGGCTAATCGGCCCCTCGAGCCTGCTCCGCCATTCAATAAGATCGTGGCTGATCTGATCCTAACCTCAAATCTAAATTCATGTCCAATTTCCTGCCCGCTCCCTGTCACCCCTAATTCCCTTTACTTCTAGGAATCTGTCGATTTCTGTTTTAAATTTATTTAATGATGTAGCTTCCACAGCTTCCTGGGGCAGCAAATTCCACAGACCTACCACCCTCTGAGTGAAGAAGTTTCTCCTCATCTCAGTTTTGAAAGAGCAGCACCTTATTCCAAGATTATGCCCCCTAGTTCTAGTTTCACCCATCCTTGGGAACATCCTTAACGCATCCACCCGATCAAGCCCCTTCACAATCTTATATGTTTCAATAAGATCCCCTCTCATTCTCTGAACTCCAATGAGTAAAGTCCCAATCTACTCAACCTCTCCTCATATGTCCACCCCCTCATCCCCGGGATTAACCGAGTGAACGTTCTTTGTACTGCCTCGAGAGCAAGTATGTCTTTTCTTAAGCATGGACACCAAAACTGTATGCAGTATTCCAGGTGTGGTCTCATCAATACCTTATATAACTGCAGCAATACCTCCCTGTTTTTATATTCTATCCCCCTAGCAATAAAAGCCAACATTCCGTTGGCCTTCTTGATCACCTGCTGCACCTGCATGCTAACTTTTTGATTTTCTTGCACTAGGACCCCCAGATCCCTTTGTACTGCAGTACTTTCCAGTTTCTCGCCATTAATCTTGCTCTCTGAGTTTTCATGCCAAAGTGCATAGCCTCACATTTTCCAATATTGTATTGTATCTGCCAAATCTCCGTCCACTCACCCAGCCTGTCTATATCCCCTTGTAGGTTTTTTATGTCCTCCTCACTCTCTACTTTCCTTCCCATCTTTGTATCATCTGCAAACTTTGATATGTTACACTCGGTCACCTCCTCCAAATCGTTAACATAGATTATAAAGAGTTGGGGACCCAGCACCGACCCCTGCGGAACACCACTGGCTACAGGTTGCCAGTCCTAGAATGAACCATTTATCCCAACTCTCTGTTTTATGTTTGATAACCAATCCTCCACCCATGCCAGAATATTACCCCCAATCCAGTGATTCTTTATCTTGAGCAATAATCTTTTATGTGGCACCTTGTCGAATGCCTTCTGGATGTCTAAATACACTACGTCCACTGGTTCCCCTTTATCCACCCTGTGCGTTATGTCCTCAAAGAAGTCAAGCAAATTTGTCAGACATGACTTCCCCTTCATAAAGCCATGCTGACTGTTTCCTATTAAATTATGTTTATCCAAATGTTCTGCTACTGTCTCCTTAATAATAGACTCCAAAATTTTACCCACCCAAAGCTGACTGGTCTATAATTTCCAGCCTTCTGCCTACTACCCTTTTTAAATAAGGGTGTTACATTAACTGTTTTCCAATCTGCCAGGACCTTTGCCGAGTCCAGAGAATTTTGGAAAATTATTACCAAAGCATCCACAATCCCTATTGCCACTTCCCTCAAGACCCCGGGATGTAAGCCATCAGGTCCAGGGGATTTATCCGCCATGACTCCCATTAATATACTGACTAGCAATTCCTTCGTGATTTTAATCGTATTTAGCTCCTCCCACCCTGGAGCCCCCTGTTTGTCCAGTGTTGGGATATTCTTAGTGTCCTCTACCATAAAGACTGAAACAAAATATTTTTTCAGCATTTTTGCCATCTCCATGTTACCCACCATTAATTTCCCGGTCTCATCCTCTAAGGGACCTACGTTTGCCTTAGCCACCCTTTTTCTTTTTATTTAACTATTGAAACTCTTGCTATCTGTTTTTATATTTTTTGCTAATTCATTTTCATAATCTATCTTCCCTTTCTTAATCAATCCTTTCGTTACTTTTTGCTGTCTTTTGAAGACTTCCCAATCTTCTATCCTCCCACTAACTTTGGCTACCTTATATATCCTTGTTTTCAGTCGGATACTATCGTTAATATCTTTACTTAGCCACGGATGGCTGTCATTTCTTTTACACCCTTTTTTCCTCAGTGGAATATATATTTTTTGAAAGTTGTAAAATAAGTCCTTAAATGAACACCACTGCTCATGTACCGTCTTACCCTTTAATCTATTTTCCCAGTCCACTTTAATCAATTCCGCTCTCATACCATCATAGTCTCCTTTATTCAAGCTCAGTACGCTTGTTTGAGAACCAAACTTCTCACCCTCCAATTGGAGGGTGAATCATTTATATTGAAGAATTGAATTGAAGCATTGAATCATTTATATATTAAATTATTCACTTGATTATTTACATAATTTATAAATCCTTTGAATTATTAATATTATAAATTGAACAATTCATTATAATTTAAACTATTGAATTATTTGTATTATAAATTAAACTATTGAATTATTAATATAACGAATTAAACACTTGAATTATTTATATAATAAATTAAACTTTGAATTATTTTTATGATAAATTAAACAATTCATTACAAAATAAACATTTGAATTATTTGTATAATAAAATTAAACAATTCATTATAAATTAAACACGAATTATTTATGTAATAAATGAAACAGATGAATTATTTATATAAAAAATTAAACAATTGAATTATTTATATAATAAATGAAACACTTGACGTATTCCTATAATAAATTATACAATTGAATTGTTTATAATATAAATTAAATACTTGACTTATTTGTATAATAAATTAAACAATTGAATTGTGTACATAATAAATTAAACACAATTGACTTAATTCTATCACAAATTAAACAATTGAATTATTTATATCAAATTAAACAATTCATTATAAGTTATTTATAAAATAAATTAAACACTTAGAGTCAGAGAGTCATAGAAGTTTACAACGTGGAAACAGGCCCTTCGGCCCAACATGTCCATGTCGCCCAGTTTATACCACGAAGCTAGTCCCAATTTCCTGCACTTGGCCCATATCCCTCCATACACATCTTACCCATGTAACTTTCCAAATGCTTTTTAAAAGACAAAATTGTACCCGCCTCGACTACTGCCTCTGGCCGCTCGTTCCAGACACTCACCACCCTTTGAGTGAAAAAATTGCCCCTCTGGACCCTTTTGTATCACTCCCCTCTCACCTTAAATCTATGTCCCCTCGTTATAGACTCCCCTACCTTTGGGAAAAGATTTTGACTATCTACCTTATCTATGCCCCTCATTATTTTATAGACTTCTATAAGATGACCCCTTAACCTCCTACTCTCCATGGAAAAAAGTCCCAGTCTATCTAACCTCTCCTCCCAGTCTATTTAACTTGAATTATTTATATAAGAAATTAAACTTTCAATTATTTTTATAATAAATTAAACAATTCTTAATAAAATAAAAACATGAATTATTTATGTATAAATTAAATGATTGAATCATTCATTATATAAATTAAAAATTAAGTATAAATTAAACGATTGAATTATTTATATAATAATTTAAACTTGGAATTATTTTTGTGATAAATTAAACAATTCATTATAAAATAAACACTTGAATTATTTGCATAATAAAATTGAACACTTGAATTATTTATGTAAGAAATTTAATTATTTAATTATTTATATAATAAATTAAACACTTGAATTATATATACAATGTATTAAACACTTGAACTATTTATGTAATAAATTGAACACTTGATGTATTCCTACAATAAATTATACAATTGAATTATCTATATCATAAATTAAGCACGTGACTTATTTCTATAATAAATTAAACAATTGAATTATTTATATCAAATTAAACAATTCATTATAAGTTATAAGCTTTTAAATATTTATATAATAAATTAAAGACTTGAATTATTTATATAAGAATTTAAACTTTCAATTATTTTTATAATAAATTGAACAATTCATTATAAAATAAAAACATGAATTATTTATGTATAAATTAAATGATTGAATCATTCATATTATAAATTAAAAATTAATTATAAATTAAACAATTGAATTATTTATATAATAAATTAAACAACTGATTTATTTTATAATAAATTAAACAATTCATTATAAATTAAACTATTGAATTATTTGTATAATAAGTTAAACAATTCGTTATAAATTAAACAATTGAATTATTTATATAATAAATTAAACAACTGATTTATTTTATAATAAATTAAACAATTCTTTATAAATTAAACTATTGAATTATTTGTATAATAAGTTAAACAATTCTTTATAAATTAAACTATTGAATTATTTGTATAATAAGTTAAACAATTCGTTATAAATTAAACTATTGAATTATTTATATTATAAATTAAACATTTCATTATAAATTGAACTATTGAATTGTTTGTATAATAAATTAAACAGATGAATTATTTATATAATAATTAAACAATGTATTTGTTTATATAATAAATTAAACAATTGAATAATTTATTTACAAATGAAACCATTCATAATAAGTTAAGCACTTGACATATTCCTTTTGAGAAATTAAACAATTGGATTATTTATATAATAAATTAAACAATTCATTATAAATTGAAGAATTGAATCATTAATATATTAAATTATACACTTGATTATTTACATAATATATTAAACCTTTGAATTATTTAAATAATAAAATACTTGACTTCTTTCTATAAAAATTAAACACTTGACTTCTTTATATTCTAAATTAAAGACTTGAATGAATTATGTAATAAATTAAACTATTGAATTATTTGTATAATAAATTAAACAGTTGAAGTATTTACATTATGTATTAAACCTTTGAATTATTTATATAATAAATTGAACACTCAACTTCTTTATATAATAAATTATACCTTTGCATTATTTATATTATAAATTAAACAATTCATTATAAAATAAACACTTGAATTATTTGTATAATCAAATAAACAAGTCATTTCAAATTAAACGCTCCAATTATTTGTGTAATAAATTAAATTATTGAATTATTTATATTATAAATATAATAAATTAAACACATGAATTAATTATATAAGAAATTCAACTTTGAATAATTTGTATAATAAATTAAACAATTCATTTTAGAATAAACACTTGAATTAGTTATTTACTAAATTAAACAATTGATTATTTATATAATAAATTAAACAGTTGAATAACTTAATAAGAAATTAAACAATTCATGAAGAATTGAAGAATTGACTCTTTTACATAGTAAATTATTCACTTGATTATTTACATAATATAATAAACCTTTGAATTAGTTATATAATAAATTAAGCACTTGAATGCTTTATATAATAAATGAAACACTTGAATTAATTATGTAATAAACTAAATTATTGAATTATTCATATAATAAATTAAACTGTTGAATTAATTATATAATAAATTAAACAACTGATTCATTTATATAATAAATTAAACAATTGGCTTAATTCTATCATTAATTAAACAATTCCTTATAAGTTTAAACACTTGATTTATTTATTTATATAAGTTAATCTCTTGAATTTTTATATAATAAATTAAACACATGAATTAATTAATATCAATTAAACTTTCAATTATTTTTATAAAAAAATAAACAATTCATTATAAATTAAACTATTGAATTATTGACATAATAAATTAAACAATGCATTTGTTTTTTTAACAAGCAATTCAATTATTGATATATTTAATTACACAATTGATTATATAATGAATTAAACTATTGAATTATTTATATCATAATTTAAACGATTGAATTATTTAAATAATAAATTAAACAATTGAATTATTTATGTAATAAATTAAACAATTCTTTATACATTAAATTATTGAATTATTTATATAAGAACTTCAACTATTGAATTGCTTGCATAATAAAATTAAATACTTGAATTATTTAAATAATAAATAATTCTATTATTTTTTCATAAATTAAATAATTCAGTATAAATTAAACAATTGAAATATTTATATAATAAATTAAACAATTCAATATAAATTAAACTATTTAATTATTTATATATTCAATTAAACACTTAATAATTTTTATAATAAAATAAACAATCCAATTATTTATGTAATTAGAGAATTGAAAATAGATATCATAGATTAAAAAATGGAATTATTTATTTAATACATCAAACAATTCTTTATAAATTAAATTATTGAGTTATTTATATAAGAACTTAAACTATTTAATTGCTTGCATAATAAATTAAACACTTGATTTTTTAAATAATAAATCAAATAATTCTATTATGTTTTCACAAAGAAAATTCATTATCAATTAAACTATTGAATTTTTTATAGGTTCATTCAAACAATTCGATTATTTATATAATAAATGAAACTATCCATTATGAATTAAGTAAATGAAATAATATAAAAATTATACACATGATCATTTACATAATGAATTAAACAATTGAATCATTTATATAATATATCAAACCTTTGAATTATACACATGATTATTTACATAATGAATTAAACAATTGAATCATTTATATAATATATCAAACCTTTGAATTATTTATATGATAATTAAACATTCAATAATTTGCATCAAAAAATAAACAATTCAATTATTTATATAATGAATTACATATTTGATTGTTTATACAATAAATTAAACACTTGAATTACTTAGATAATAAATGAAACAATTCGTTATAAATCAAACTATAGAATTATTTACAAAATAAATGAATCAATTGAATCATTTATATAATAAATTAAACAGTTGAATTATTCATACAATAAATTAAACAATTCATCACAAATTAAACTATTGATTTTTATCATACAAATTAAACCATTTAATTCTTAAGGAAATACATTAAAAACGTGCATTATTTACCTCCTCCGCTCCTCGCTCTTTATTCACCTGCTCCGCTCCGTGCTCTTCATGGACCTGCACCGCCCCCTGTATTCATTATTTATTTGCACCGATCATCGCTCCTTATTTACCTGCTCCTCTCCTCGCTCTTTATTTCCCTGCTCCGCTCCTCAGTCTTTATTTACCAGCTCCACTCCTCACTCTTTATTTACCTGCTCGACTCTTCGCTCTTTATTTACATGCTGCTCTCCTCGCTCTTTATTTACCTGCTCCACTCCTCGCTCTTTATTTACATGCTCCGCTCCTCACTCTTTATTTACCAGCTCCACTCCTCGCTCTTTGTTTACATGCTCCACTCCTCGCTCTTTATTTACCAGATCCACTCCTCACTCTTTATTTACCTGCTCCTCTCCTCACTCTTTGTTTACCTGCTCCACTCCTCGCTCTGTATTTAACTGCTCCTCTCCTCGCTCTTTATTTACCTGCTCCAGGCCTCACTCTTTATTTACCTGCTACACTCCTCGCTCTTTATTTACCTGCTCCGCTCCTCACTCTTTATTTACCTTCTCCACTCCTCACTCGTTATTTACCTTCTCTGCTCCTCACTCTTTATTCACCTGCTCCACTCCTTGCTCATATTTACCTTCTCTGCTCCTCACTCTATATTTACCACCTCCGCTCCTCACTCTTTAATTACCTTCTCCGCTCCTCACTCGTTATTTACCTTCTCTGCTCCACGCTCTTTATTTACCTGCTCCACTCCTTGCTCATTATTTACCTGCTCCTCTCCTCACTCTTTATTTACCTGCTCCACTCCTCACGCTTTATTTACCTGCTCCACTCCTCACTCTTTAGTTACCGGCTGCACTCCTCGCTCTTTATTTTCCAACTCCACTCCTCGCTCATTATTGACCTGCTCCAATCCTCTCTCTTTGTTCATGTGCTCCGCTCCTCGCTCTTTATTTACCTGCTCCAATCCTCTCTCTTTATTTACCTGCTCCGCTCCTCACTCTTTATTAACCTGCCACACTTCACTCTCTTTATTCACCTGCTCCGCTCCTCATTCTTTATTTACCTGCTCCGCTCCTCACTCCTTATTGACCTGCTCCACTTCTCACTCTTTATTTACCTGCTCCTCTCCTCGCTCATTTTTTCCCTGCTCCTCTCCTCGCTCTTTGTTTAACTGCTCCCCTCCGCTATCTTTATTTCCCTGCTCTGCTCCTCGCTCTTTATTTACCTGCTCCGCTCCTCGCTCTTTATTTACCTGCTCTGCTCCTCGCTCTTTTTTTCCCTGCTCCTCTCCTCGCTCTTTATTTACCTGCTCTGCTCCTCGCACTTTTTTTCGCTGCTCCTCTCCTCGATCTTTATTTACCAGCTCCGCTGCTCGCTCTTTATTTACCTGCTCCATTCATCACTCTTTATTTACCAGCCGCTCCTCACTCTTTATTTACCTGCTCCACTCTTCACTCTTTATTAAACTGCCCCGCTCCTCTCTTTAATTTCCTGCTCCTCTCCACAATCGTTATTTACCTGCTCCGTTCCTCGCTCGTTATTTACCTGCTCCGCTCCTCTCTCTTTATTTACCTGCTCCACTCTTCACTCATTATTTACCAGCCACTCCTCACTCTTTGTTTACCTGCTCCACTCCTCGCTCTGTATTTAACTGCTCCTCTCCTCGCTCTTTATTTAACTTCTCCGCTCCTCACTCGTTATTTACCTTCTCTGCTCCACGCTCTTTATTTACCTGCTACACTCCTCGCTCTTTATTTACCTGCTCCGCTCCTCACTCTTTATTTAACTTCTCCGCTCCTCACTCGTTATTTACCTTCTCTGCTCCACGCTCTTTATTTACCTGCTCCACTCCTTGCTCATTATTTACCTGCTCCTCTCCTCACTCTTTATTTACCTGCTCCACTCCTCACTCTTTATTTACCTGCTCCACTCCTCACTCTTTAGTTACCGGCTGCACTCCTCGCTCTTTATTTTCCAACTCCACTCCTCGCTCATTATTGACCTGCTCTGCTCCTCGCTCTTTATTTACCTGCTCCGCTCCTCGCTCTTTATTTACCTGCTCTGCTCCTCGCTCTTTTTTTCCCTGCTCCTCTCCTCGCTCTTTATTTACCTGCTCTGCTCCTCGTACTTTTTTTCGCTGCTCCTCTCCTCGATCTTTATTTACCAGCTCCGCTGCTCGCTCTTTATTTACCTGCTCCATTCATCACTCTTTATTTACCAGCCGCTCCTCACTCTTCATTTACCTGCTCCACGACACTCTCTTTATTTACCTGCTCCACTCTTACCTCTTTATTAACCTGCCCCGCTCCTCTCTTTAATTTCCTGCTCCTCTCCACAATCGTTATTTACCTGCTCCGTTCCTCGCTCGTTATTTACCTGCTCCGCTCCTCTCTCTTTATTTACCTGCTCCACTCTTCACTCATTATTTACCAGCCACTCCTCACTCTTTGTTTACCTGCTCCACTCCTCGCTCTGTATTTAACTGCTCCTCTCCTCGCTCTTTATTTACCTGCTCCAGGCCTCACTCTTTATTTACCTGCTACACTCCTCGTTCTTTATTTACCTGCTCCGCTCCTCACTCTTTATTTACCTTCTCCGCTCCTCACTCGTTATTTACCTTCTCTGCTCCTCACTGTTTATTCACCTGCTCCACTCCTTGCTCATATTTACCTTCTCTGCTCCTCACTCTATATTTACCACCTCCGCTCCTCACTCTTTAATTACCTTCTCCGCTCCTCACTCGTTATTTACCTTCTCTGCTCCACGCTCTTTATTTACCTGCTCCACTCCTTGCTCATTATTTACCTGCTCCTCTCCTCACTCTTTATTTACCTGCTCCACTCCTCACTCTTTATTTACCTGCTCCACTCCTCACTCTTTAGTTACCGGCTGCACTCCTCGCTCTTTATTTTCCAACTCCACTCCTCGCTCATTATTGACCTGCTCTGCTCCTCGCTCTTTATTTACCTGCTCCGCTCCTCGCTCTTTATTTACCTGCTCTGCTCCTCGCTCTTTTTTTCCCTGCTCCTCTCCTCGCTCTTTATTTACCTGCTCTGCTCCTCGTACTTTTTTTCGCTGCTCCTCTCCTCGATCTTTATTTACCAGCTCCGCTGCTCGCTCTTTATTTACCTGCTCCATTCATCACTCTTTATTTACCAGCCGCTCCTCACTCTTCATTTACCTGCTCCACGACACTCTCTTTATTTACCTGCTCCACTCTTCACTCTTTATTAACCTGCCCCGCTCCTCTCTTTAATTTCCTGCTCCTCTCCACAATCGTTATTTACCTGCTCCGTTCCTCGCTCGTTATTTACCTGCTCCGCTCCTCTCTCTTTATTTACCTGCTCCACTCTTCACTCATTATTTACCAGCCACTCCTCACTCTTTGTTTACCTGCTCCACTCCTCGCTCTGTATTTAACTGCTCCTCTCCTCGCTCTTTATTTACCTGCTCCAGGCCTCACTCTTTATTTACCTGCTACACTCCTCGCTCTTTATTTACCTGCTCCGCTCCTCACTCTTTATTTACCTTCTCCGCTCCTCACTCGTTATTTACCTTCTCTGCTCCACGCTCTTTATTTACCTGCTCCACTCCTTGCTCATTATTTAACTGCTCCTCTCCTCACTCTTTATTTACCTGCTCCACTCCTCACTCTTTATTTACCTGCTCCACTCCTCACTCTTTAGTTACCGGCTGCACTCCTCGCTCTTTATTTTCCAACTCCACTCCTCGCTCATTATTGACCTGCTCCAATCCTTTCTCTTTGTTCATGTGCTCCGCTCCTCGCTCTTTATTTACCTGCTCCAATCCTCTCTCTTTATTCACCTGCTCCGCTCCTCACTCTTTATTAACCTGCCACACTTCACTCTCTTTATTCACCTGCTCTGCTCCTCATTCTTTATTTACCTGCTCCGCTCCTCACTCCTTATTGACCTGCTCCACTCCTCACTCTTTATTTACCTGCTCCTCTCCTCGCTCATTTTTTCCCTGCTCCTCTCCTCGCTCTTTGTTTAACTGCTCCCCTCCGCTCTCTTTATTTCCCTGCTCTGCTCCTCGCTCTTTATTTACCTGCTCCGCTCCTCGCTCTTTATTTACCTGCTCTGCTCCTCTCTTTTATTTACCTGCTCCAATCCTTTCTCTTTATTCACCTGCGCTGCTCCTCTCTCTTTGTTCACCTGCTCCACTCTTCACTCTTTATTTAATAGCCGCTCCTCACTCTTTATTTACCTGCTACTCTCCTCACTCTTTATTAACCTGCTCCGCTCCACTCTCTTTCATTACCTGCTCCTCTCCTCACTCTTTATTAACCTGCTCCGCTCCTCGCTCTTTATATAACTGCTCCGCTCCTCTCTCTTTCTTTACCTGTTCCTCTCCTCATTCTTTAATTAACTGCTCCACTCCTCGCTCTTTTTCACCTGCTCCTCTCCTCGCTCTTTATTTACCTGCTCCGCTCCGCTCTCTTTATTGAACTGCTCCTCTCCTCACTCATTATTTCCCTGCTCCACTCTTCACTCTTTATCTACCTGCCCCGCTCATCAGTCTTTATTGACCTGTTCCGCTCCTCACTCTTTATTTACATCTCCACTCCTCACTCTTTTATTTACCCGCTCCTCACCTCACTCTTTATTTACCTGCTCCACTCCTCTCTCTTTATTTACCTGCTCCACTCTTTACTCTTTATTTACCCGCCCCGCTCCTCACTCTTTATCTACCTGCTCCTCTCCTCGCTCTTCATTTACCTGCTCCACTCCTCACTATTTATTCACCTGTCCCGCTCCTGACTCTTTATTTACCTGCTCCTCTCCTCGCTCTTTAATCACCTGCTCCTCTCCTCATTCTTCATTTACCTGCTCCACTCTGAACTCTTTATTTACCTGCTCCGCTCCTCACTCTTTATTGACCTGCTCCGCTCCTCACTCTTTACTTACCTGCTCCACTCTTCACTCTTTATTTACCTGCCCCGCTCCTCAGTCTTTATTTACCTACACCTCTCCTCACTCTTTATTTATGTGTTCCGCTCCTCACCCTTTATTTCCTGCTCCACTCCTCACTCTTTATTTACCTGCTCCACTCCTCTCTCTTCATTAACCTGCTCCACTATTCACACTTTATTTTCTTGCCCCGCTCCTCGCTCTTCATTTACCTGCACCGCTCCTCGCTCTTTATTTACCTGCTCAACTCCTCGCTCTTAATTTTCCTGCTCCGCTCCTAACTCTTTATTTACCTGATCCTCTCCTCACTCTTTATTTACCTGCTCCGCTCCTCGCTCTTTATTTACCTGCTCCTCTCCTAAATCTTTACTTACCTCCTCAACTCATCACTCTTTATTTTCCTGCTCCACACTGTGCTCTTTATTCACCTCCTCCACTCCTCGCTCTTCATTTACCTGCTCCGCTCCTCGCTCTTTATTTACCTGCTCAACTCCTCGCTCTTAATTTTCCTGCTCTGCTCCTCACTCTTTATTTACCTGCTCCTCTCCTCACTCTTTATTTACCTGCTCCACTCCTCTCTCTTTATTTACCTGCTCCACTCTTCACTCTTTATTTACCTGCCCCACTCCTCACTCTTTATCTGCCTGCTCCTCTCCTCGCTCTTCATTTACCTGCTCCACTCCTCACTATTTATTCACCTGCCCCGCTCCTGACTCTTTATTTACCTGCTCCTCTCCTCGCTCTTTATTTACCTGCACCTCTCCTTACTCTTCATTTACCTGCTCCACTCTCAACTCTTTATTTACCTGCCCCGCTCCTCACTCTTTATTGACCTGCTCCGCTCCTCATTCTTTATTAACCTGCTCCGCTCCACACTCTTTATTTACCTGCTGTGCTCCTCTCTCTTTATTTACCTGCTCCACTCTTCAATCTGTATTTACCTGCCCCGCAACTCAGTCTTTATTTACCGACACCTCTCCTCACTCTTTATTTACGTGTTCCGCTCCTCACTTTTTATTTCCTGCTCCACTCCTCACTCTTTATTTACCTGCTCCACTCCTCTCTCTTTATTAACCTGCTCCACTCTTCACACTTTATTTTCCTGCCCCGTTCCTCGCTCTTCATTTAGCTGCTCCGCTCCTCGCTCTTTATTTACCTGCTCCACTCCTCACTCTTTATTTACCTGCTCCACTCCTCACTCTTTAGTTACCGGCTGCACTCCTCGCTCTTTATTTTCCAACTCCACTCCTCGCTCATTATTGACCTGCTCCAATCCTCTCTCTTTGTTCATGTGCTCCGCTCCTCGCTCTTTATTTACCTGGTCTACTCCTCGCTCTGAATTTACCTGCTCCAATCCTCTCTCTTTATTTACCTGCTCCGCTCCTCACTCTTTATTAACCTGCCACACTTCTCTCTCTTTATTCACCTGCTCCGCTCCTCATTCTTTATTTACCTGCTCCGCTCGTCACTCCTTATTTACCTGCTCCACTCCTCACTCTTTATTTACGTGCTCCTCTCCTCGCTCATTTTTTCCCTGCTCCTCTCCTCGCTCTTTGTTTAACTGCTCCCCTCCGCTCTCTTTATTTCCCTGCTCTGCACCTCGCTCTTTATTTACCTGCTCCGCTCCTCGCTCTTTATTTACCTGCTCTGCTCCTCGCTCTTTTTTTCCCTGCTCCTCTCCTCGCTCTTTATTTACCTGCTCTGCTCCTCGCACTTTTTTTCGCTGCTCCTCTCCTCGATCTTTATTTACCAGCTCCGCTGCTCGCTCTTTATTTACCTGCTCCATTCATCACTCTTTATTCACCAGCCGCTCCTCACTCTTCATTTACCTGCTCCACGACACTCTCTTTATTTACCTGCTCCACTCTTCACTCTTTATTAACCTGCCCCGCTCCTCTCTTTAATTTCCTGCTCCTCACCACAATCTTTATTTACCTGCTCCGTTCCTCGCTCGTTATTTACCTGCTCCGCTCCTCTCTCTTTATTTACCTGCTCCACTCTTCACTCTTTATTTACCAGCCACTCCTCACTCTTCATTTACCTGCTCCACTACTCTCTCTTTATTAGCCTGCTCCACTCTTCACAATTTATTTACCTGCCCCGCTCCTCGCTCTTCATTTACCTGCTCCGCTCCTCGCTCTTAATTTTCCTGCTCCCCTCCTAAATCTTTACTTACCTTCTCAACTCATCACTCTTTATTTTCCTGCTCCACACTGTGCTCTTTATTCACCTCCTCCACTCCTCGCTCTTTGTTTACCTGCTCCGCACCTCGCACTTTATTTACCTGCTCCTCTCCTCACTCTTTATTTACCTGCTCCACTCCTCACTGTTTATTTACCTGCTCCTCTCCTCACTCTTAATTTACCTGCTCCACTCCTCACTCTTCATTTACCTGCTACACTCCTCACTCTTTATTTACCGGCAGCACACCTCGATCTTTATTTCCAGCTCCACTCCTCGGTCATTATTTACCTGCTCCAAACCTCTCTATTTGTTTACGTGCTCCGCTCCTCGCTCTTTATTTACCTGCTCCAATCCTCTCTTTATTCACCTGCGCTGCTCCTCTCTCTTTATTTACCTGCTCCACTCTTCACTCTTTATTTAAAATCCGCTCCTCACTCTTTATTTACCTGCTACTCTCCTCACTCTTTATTAACCTGCTCCGCTCCACTCTCTTTCATTACCTGCTCCGCTCCTCGCTCTTTATTTAACTGCTCCGCTCCTCTCTCTTTCTTTATCTGTTCCTCTCCTCATTCTTTAATTAACTGCTCCACTCCTCGCTCTTTTTCACCTGCTCCTCTCCTCGCTCTTTATTTACCTGCTCCGCTCCGCTCTCTTTATTGAACTGCTCCTCTCCTCACTCATTATTTCCCTGCTCCACACCTCTCTCTTTATTTACCTGCTCCACTCCTCTCTCTTTATTTACCTGCTCCACTCTTTACTCTTTATTTACCCGCCCCGCTCCTCACTCTTTATCTACCTGCTCCTCTCCTCGCTCTTCATTTACCTGCTCCACTCCTCATTATTTATTCACCTGCCCCGCTCCTGACTCTTTATTTACCTGCTCCTCTCCTCGCTCTTTATTTACCTGCTCCTCTCCTCACTCTTCATTTACCTGCTCCACTCTGAACTCTTTATTGACCTGCTCCGCTCCTCACTCTTTATTTACCTGCTCCTCTCCTCGCTCTTTATTTAACTGCTCCTCTCCTCACTCTTCATTTACCTGCTCCACTCTGAACTCTTTATTGACCTGCTCCGCTCCTCACTCTTTATTGACCTGCTCCGCTCCTCACTCTTTATTTACCTGCTCCACTCTTCACTCTTTATTTACCTGCCCCGCTCCTCAGTCTTTATTTACCTACACCTCTCCTCACTCTTTATTTACGTGTTCCGCTCCTCACCCTTTATTTCCTGCTCCACTCCTCACTCTTCATTAACCTGCTCCACTCCTCTCTCTTCATTAACCTGCTCCACTATTCACACTTTATTTTCTTGCCCCGCTCCTCGCTCATCATTTACCTGCTCCGCTCCTCGCTCTTTATTTACCTGCTCAACTCCTCGCTCTTAATTTTACTGCTCCGCTCCTCACTCTTTATTTACCTGCTCCTCTCCTCACTCTTTATTTACCTGCTCCTCTCCTCACTCTTTATTTACCTGCTCCTCTCCTCACTCTTTGTTTACCTGCTCCGCTCCTCGCTCTTTATTTACCTGCTCCTCTCCTAAATCTTTACTTACCTCCTCAACTCATCACTCTTTATTTTCCTGCTCCACACTGTGCTCTTTTTTCACCTCCTCCACTCCTCGCTCTCATTTACCTACTCCGCTCCTCGCTCTTTATTTACCTGCTCAACTCCTCGCTCTTTATTTACCTGCTCCTCTCCTAAATCTTAACTTACCTCATCAACTCATCACTCTTTATTTTCCTGCTCCACACTGTGCTCTTTATTCACCTCCTCCACTCCTCGCTCTTCATTTACCTACTCCTCTCATCACTTTTTATTTACCTGCTCCACTCCTCACTGTTTATTTACCTGCTCCTCTCCTCACTCTTAATTTACCTGCTCCACTCCTCACTCTTTATCTACCTGCCCCGCTCATCAGTCTGTATTGACCTGTTCCGCTCCTCACTCTTTATTTCCAGCACCTCTCCTCACTATTTCATTTACCCGCTCCTCACCTCACACTTTATTTACCTGCTCCACTCCTCTCTCTTTATTTACCTGCTCCACTCTTCACTCTTTATTTACCTGCCCCACTCCTCACTCTTTATCTGCCTGCTCCTCTCCTCGCTCTTCATTTACCTGCTCCACTCCTCACTATTTATTCACCTGCCCCGCTCCTGACTCTTTATTTACCTGCTCCTCTCCTCGCTCTTTATTTACCTGTACCTCTCCTCACTCTTCATTTACCTGCTCCACTCTCAACTCTTTATTTACCTGCCCCGCTCCTCACTCTTTATTGACCTGCTCCGCTCCTCACTCTTTATTAACCTGCTCCGCGCCACACTCTTTGTTTACCTGCTGTGCTCCTCTCTCTTTATTTACTGCTCCACTCTTCACTCTTTATTTACCTGCCCCGCTCCTCAGTCTTTATTTACCCACACCTCTCCTCACTCTTTATTTACGTGTTCCGCTCCTCACTTGTTATTTCCTGCTCCACTCCTCACTCTTTATTTACCTGCTCCACTCCTCTCTCTTTATTAACCTGCTCCACTCTTCACACTTTATTTTCCTGCCCCGTTCCTCGCTCTTCATTTACCTGCTCCGCTCCTCGCTCTTTATTTACCTGCTCAACTCCTCGCTTTTAATTTTCCTGCTCCGCTCCAAACTCTTTATTTACCTTCTCCTCTCCTCACTCTTTATTTACCTGCTCCGCTCCTCGCTCTTCATTTACCTGCTCCACTCCTCACTATTTATTCACCTGCCCCGCTCCTGACTCTTTATTTACCTGCTCAACTCCTCGCTCTTAATTTTCCTGCTCCGCTCCTCGCTCTTCATTTTCCTGCTCCACACTGTGCTCTTTATTCACCTCCTCCACTCCTCGCTCTTTGTTTACCTGCTCCGCACCTCGCTCTTTATTTATCTGCTCCTCTCCTCACTCTTTATTTACCTGCTACACTCCTCACTCTGTATTTACCGGCTGCACTCCTCGCTCTTTATTTTCCAGCTCCACTCCTCGCTCATTATTCACCTGCTCCAATCCTCTCTCTTTGTTTACGTGCTCCGCTCCTCGCTCTTTATTTACCTGCTCGACTCCTCGCTCATTATTGACCAGCTCCAATCCTCTCTTTTTATTTACCTGCTCTGCTCCTCTCTCTTTGTTTACCTGCTCCACTCTTCACTCTTTATTTACCAACCGCTCCTCACTCTTTATTTACCTGCTCCACTCCTCTCTCTTTATTGACCTGCTCCTCTCCTCACTCTTTATTAACCTGCCCCGCTCCTCTCTCTTTAATTACCTGCTCCTCTCCTCACTCTTTATTTACGTGCTCCGCTCCTCGCTCTTTATTTACCTGATCCGCTCCTCTCTCTTTATTTACCTGTTCCTCTCCTCCTTCTTTATTTAACTGCTCCACTCCTCGCTCTTTTTTACCTGCTCCTCTCCTCGCCCTTTATTTACCTGCTCCGCTCCGCTCTCTTTATTGAACTGCTCCTCTCCTCACTCATTATTTCCCTGCTCCACTCTTCACTCTTTATCTACCTGCCCCGCTCATCAGCCTTTATTGACCTGTTCCGCTCCTCACTCTTTATTTCCAGCACCTCTCCTCACTCTTTTATTTACCCGCTCCTCACCTCACTCTTTATTTACCTGCTCCACTCCTCTCTCTTTATTTACCTGCTCCACTCTTCACTCTTTATTTACCTGCCCCACTCCTCACTCTTTATCTACCTGCTCCTCTCCTCGCTCTTAATTTACCTGCTCCACTCCTCACTATTTATTCACCTGCCCCGCTCCTGACTCTTTATTTACCTGCTCCTCTCCTCGCTCTTAATTTACCTGCTCCACTCCTCACTATTTATTCACCTGCCCCGCTCCTGACTCTTTATTTACCTGCTCCTCTCCTAGCTCTTTATTTACCTGCACCTCTCCTCACTCTTCATTTACCTGCTCCACTCTGAACTCTTCATTTACCTGCCCCGCTCCTCACTCTTTATTGACCTGCTCCGCTCCTCACTCTTTATTAACCTGCTCCGCTCCACACTCTTTATTTACCTGCTGTGCTCCTCTCTCTTTATTTACCTGCTCCACTCTTCACTCTTTATTCACCTGCCCCGCTCCTCACTCTTTATTTACCCACACCTCTCCTCACTCTTTATTTACGTGTTCCACTCCTCACTTTTTATTTCCTGCTCCACTCCTCACTCTTTATTTACCTGCTCCACTCCTCTCTCTTTATTAACCTGCTCCACTCTTCACACTTTATTTTCCTGCCCCGTTCCTCGCTCTTCATTTACCTGCTCCGCTCCTCGCTCTTTATTTACCTGCTCAACTCCTCGCTCTTAATTTTCCTGCTCCGCTCCTCACTCTTTATTTAACTGGTCCACTCCTCACTCTTTATTCACCTGCTCCTCTCCTCGCTCTTTATTTACCTGCTCCTCTCCTCGATCTTTATTTTCCTGTTCCACTCCTCGCTCTTTATTTACTTGCTCTGCTCCTCGCTCTTTATTCACCTGCTCCTCTACTCGCTCTTTACTTTCCTGGTCCGCTCCTCGCTCTTTATTTGCCTGCTCCGCTCCTCGCTCTTTATTTTCCTGCTCCGCTCCTCACTTTATTTACGTGCTCCACTCCTCACTCTTTATTTACCAGCTCCTCTCCTCGCTCTTTATTAACCTGCTCATCTCCTCACTCTTTATTACCTGTTCTATTCCTCGCTCTTTATCTCCCTGCTCCACTCCTCACTTTTTATTTACCTGCTCCTCTCCTCTCCCTTCTTTTACCTGCTCCTCCCCTCGCTCTTTATTTACCTGTTCTTCTCCTCACTCTTTATTTACCTGCTCCGCTCCTCATTCTTTATTTAACTGCTCCTCTCCTCGTTCTTTATTTACCTGCTCCGCTCCGAATTCTTTTTTTAACTGCTCCACTCCTCGCTCTTTTTTTCCCTGCTCCTCCCCTCGCTCTATATTTACCTGCTCCGCTCCTCTCCCTTCCTTTACATGCTCCTCCCCTCACTCTTTATTTACCTGTTCTTCTCCTCACTCTTTATTTACTAGCTCCTCTCCTCACTCTTTATTAACCTGCTCCTCTCCTCAATCTTTATTTACCTGCTCCTCTCCTCTCACTTTATTTTCCTGCTCCACTCCTCGCTCTTTATTTAAATGCTCTGCTCCTCAATCTTTATTTACCTGCTCCTCTCCTCTCACTTTATTTACCTGCTTTTCTCCTCACTCTTCATTCACCTGCTCCTCTCATCACTCGTTATTTACCTGCCCCGCTCCTCGCTCTTTATTTACTTGCTCCTCTCATCACTCTTTATTTACCTGCTCCTCTCCTCAATTTATTTACCTGCTCCACTCCTCACTCTTTATTCACCTGCTCCATTCCTCACTCTTTTTTTTACCTGCTCCTCTCGTCGCTCTTTACTTACCTGCTCCTCTCCTCACTCTTTATTAACCTGCTCCTCACCTCAATTTTTATTTACCTGCTCCTCTCCTCTCTCTTTATTTTCCTGCTCCACTCCTCGCTCTTTATTTAAATGCACTGCTCCTCACTCTTCATTTTCCTGCTCCGCTCCTCACTCTTTATTTACCTGCTACTCTCCTCACTCTTTATTTAATTGCTCCTCTCCTCACTCTTTATTTACCTGCTCCTCTCCTCTATATTTATTTTCCTGCTCCAATCCTCGCTCTTTGTTTACCTGCTCTGCTCCTCACTCTTTATTTACCTGCTCCGTTCCTTGCTCTTTATTTACCTTCTCTGCTCCTCGCTCTTCATTTTCCTGCTCCGCTACTCGCTCTTTATTTATCTGTTCTGCTCCTCTCTCTTTATTTACTGATCCACTCCTCGCTCTTTATTTACCTGCTCCGCTCCCCGCTCTTTGTTTACCTGTTCCGCTCCTCACTCTTTATTTTCCTGCTCCGCTCCTCTCTCTTTATTTACCTGCTCCGCTCCTCGCTTTTTCTTTACTGCTCCACTGCTCTCTCTTTATTTACCTGCTCCGCTCTGTGCTCTTTATTTTCCTGCTCCGCTCCTCTCTCTTTATTTTCCTGCTCCGCACTTCACTCTTTATTTCCCTGCTCCGCTCCTCGCTCATCATTTACCCGCTCCGCTCCTCGCTTCTTCTTCACTGCTCCGCCGGTCTCTCTTTATTTACCTGCTCCGCTCTGTGCTCTTTATTTTCCTGCTCCGCTCCTCTCTCTTTATTTTCCTGCTCCGCACTTCACTCTTTATTTCCCTACTCCACTCCTCGCTCTTTATTTCCCTGCTCCACTCTGTGCTCTTTATTTACCTGCCCGGCTCCTCACTCTTTATTGACCTCCTCCACTCCTCGCTCTTTATTTACCTGCTCCTCTTCTCGCTCATTATTTCCCTGCTCCTCTTCTCGCTCTTTATTTACCTGCTCCACTCCTCACTCTTTATTTACCTGCTCCTCTCCTCTCTTTATTTTCCTGCTCCACTCCTCGCTCTTTATTTACCTGCTCCACTCCTCACTCTTCATTTACCTGCTCCATTCCTCGCTCGTTGTTTACCTGCTCCACTCCTCGCTAATAATTTACCTGCTCCTCTCCTCACTCATTATTTACCTGGCCCAGTCCTCGCTCTTTATTCACCTGCTTCTCTCCTCACTCTTTGTTTACCCGCTACGCTCCTCGCTAATTGTTTACCTGCTCCACTCCTCGCTATTTCTTAATCTGCTCCACTCCTCGCTCTTTATTCACCTGCTTCTCTCCTCGCTCTTTATTTACCTGCTCCGCTCCTCGCTCTTTATTTACCTGCTCCTCTGCTCGATTTTATTTACCTGCCCCGCTCCTCGCTCTTTATTTACCTGCTCCGCTCCTCGCTATTTATTGAACTGCTCCTCTCCTCGCTATTTATTTTCCTACTCCTCTCCTCACTCTTCATTTACCTGCTCCTCTCTTCACTCTTTATTTACCTGCCACGCTCCTCGCTCTTTATTTACTTGCTCCTCTCATAGAATCATAGAATCATAGAAGTTACAACATGGAAACAGGCCCTTCGGCACAACATGTCCATGTCGCCCAGTTTATACCACTAAGCTAGTCCCAATTGCCTGCACTTGGCCCATATCCCTCTATACCCATCTGACCCATGTCACTGTCCAAATGCTTTTTAAAAGACAAAATTGTACCGGCCTCTACTACTGCCTCTGGCAGCTCGTTCCAGACACTCACCACCCTTTGAGTGAAAAAATTGCCCCTCTGGACCCTTTTGTATCTCTCCCCTCTCACCTTAAATCTCTGCCCCCTCGTTATAGACTCCCCAACCTTTGGGAAAAGATTTTGACTATCGACCTTCTCTATGCCCCTCATTATTTTATAGACTTCTATAAGATCACCCCTTAACCTCCTACTCTCCAGGGAAAAAAGTCCCAGTCTGTCTAACCTCTCCCTGTAAGTCAAACCATCAAGTCCCGGTAGCATCCTAGTAAATCTTTTCTGCACTCTTTCTAGTTTAATAATATCCTTTCTATAATAGGGTGACCAGAACTATACACAGCTCCACTCCTCGCTCTTTATTAACCTTCTCTGCTCCTCACTCTTTATTTACCTGCTCCTCTCCTCGCTCTTTATTTACCTGCTCCGCTTCTGACTCTTTATTTACCTGCTCCTCTCCTCTCTTTTCAATTACCTGCTCCTCTCCTCACTCTTCATTTTTCTGCTCCGCTCCTCACTCTTTATTTACCTGCTCCTCTCCTCACTCTTTATTTACCTGCTCCTCTCCTCTATCTTTATTTTCCTGCTCCAATCCTCGCTCTTTGTTTACCTGCTCTGCTCCTCACTCTTTATTTACCTGCTCCGCTCCTTGCTCTTTATTTACCTTCTCTGCTCCTCGCTCTTCATTTACCTGCTCCGCTACTCGCTCTTTATTTATCTCTTCTGCTCCTCTCTCTTTATTTACTGATCCACTCCTCGCTCTTAATTTACCTGCTCCGCTCCCCGCTCTTTGTTTACCTGTTCCGCTCCTCACTCTTTGTTTACCTGCTCCACTCCTCGCTCTTTATTTACCTGCTCCTCTTCACGCTCTTTAATTACCTGCTCTGCTCCTCACTCTTTGTTTACCTGCTCCACACCTCACTCTTCATTTACCTGCTCCGCTCCTCAGTCTTTTTTTACCTGCTCCACTCCTCGCTCGTTGTTTACCTGCTCCACTCCTCGCTCTTAATTTACCTGCTCCTCTCCTCACTCTTTGTTTACCTGCTCCGCTCCTCGCTCTTTATTTCCCTCCTCGCTCTTTATTTCCCTCCTCCGCTCCTCACTCTTAATTTACCTGCTCCGCTCGTCGCTCTTTATTTACCTGCTCCTCTCCTCTCCCTTTATTTACCTGCTCCTCTTCACGCTCTTTAATTAACTGCTCTGCTCCTCGCTCTTTATTTACCTGCTCCACTACACGCTCTATATTTACCGAATCTTCTCCTCAATCTTTATTTACTGCTACGCTCCACGCTCTTTGTTTACCTGCTCCACTCCTCACTCCTTATTTACCTCCTCCACTCCTCACTCTTTATTTACCTGCTCCGCTCCTCTATCTTTATTTACCTGCTCCTCTTCACACTCTTTAATGACCTGCTCTGCTCCTCACTCTTTGTTTACCTGGCCGCCCTTCGCTCTTTATTTACCTGCTCATCTCCTCACTCTCTATTTACCTGCTCCTCTCCTCACTCTTTACTTAACTCCTCCAGTCCTCAGTCTTTATTTACCTGCTCCACACTGTGCTCTTTATTCACCTCCTCCACTCTTCACTCTTTATTTATCTGCTCCACTCCTCACTATTTATTTACCTGCTTAACTCCTCGCTTTTAATTGACCTGCTCCACTCCTCACTCTTTACATACCTGCTCCACTCCTCGCTCTTTATTTACATCCTTCACTCCTCACTCTTTATTTACCTGCTCCGTTCCTCTATCTTTCTTTACCTGCACCTCATCACGCTCTTTAATTACCTGTTCTGCTCCTCACTCTTTGTTTACCTGCTCCACTCCTCGCGCTTTATTGACCTGCTCCTCTTCACGCTCTTTAATTACCTGCTCTGCTCCTCACTCTTTGTTTCCCTGCTCCACACCTCACTCTTCATTTACCTGCTCCGCTCCTCAGTCTTTGTTTACCTGCTCCACTCCTCGCTCGTTGTTTACCTGCTCCACTCCTCGCTCTTAATTTACCTGCTCCTCTCCTCAATCTTTGTTAAACTGCTCCGCACCTGGCTCTTAATTTTCCTGCTCCTCTGCTCGATCGATATTTCCCTGCCGCGCTCCTCGCTCTTTATTTTCCTGCTCCTCTCCTCGCTCTTTATTTACCTGCTCCGCTCCGAATTCTTTTTTTAACTGCTCCACTCCTCGCTCTTTTTTTCCCTGCTCCTCCCCTCGCTCTATATTTACCTGCTCCGCTCCTCTCCCTTCCTTTACATGCTCCTCCCCTCACTCTTTATTTACCTGTTCTTCTCCTCACTCTTTATTTACTAGCTCCTCTCCTCACTCTTTATTAACCTGCTCCTCTCCTCAATCTTTATTTACCTGCTCCTCTCCTCTCACTTTATTTTCCTGCTCCACTCCTCGCTCTTTATTTAAATGCTCTGCTCCTCAATCTTTATTTACCTGCTCCTCTCCTCTCACTTTATTTACCTGCTTTTCTCCTCACTCTTCATTCACCTGCTCCTCTCATCACTCGTTATTTACCTGCCCCGCTCCTCGCTCTTTATTTACTTGCTCCTCTCATCACTCTTTATTTACCTGCTCCTCTCCTCAATTTATTTACCTGCTCCACTCCTCACTCTTTATTCACCTGCTCCATTCCTCACTCTTTTTTTTACCTGCTCCTCTCGTCGCTCTTTACTTACCTGCTCCTCTCCTCACTCTTTATTAACCTGCTCCTCACCTCAATTTTTATTTACCTGCTCCTCTCCTCTCTCTTTATTTTCCTGCTCCACTCCTCGCTCTTTATTTAAATGCACTGCTCCTCACTCTTCATTTTCCTGCTCCGCTCCTCACTCTTTATTTACCTGCTACTCTCCTCACTCTTTATTTAATTGCTCCTCTCCTCACTCTTTATTTACCTGCTCCTCTCCTCTATATTTATTTTCCTGCTCCAATCCTCGCTCTTTGTTTACCTGCTCTGCTCCTCACTCTTTATTTACCTGCTCCGTTCCTTGCTCTTTATTTACCTTCTCTGCTCCTCGCTCTTCATTTTCCTGCTCCGCTACTCGCTCTTTATTTATCTGTTCTGCTCCTCTCTCTTTATTTACTGATCCACTCCTCGCTCTTTATTTACCTGCTCCGCTCCCCGCTCTTTGTTTACCTGTTCCGCTCCTCACTCTTTATTTTCCTGCTCCGCTCCTCTCTCTTTATTTACCTGCTCCGCTCCTCGCTTTTTCTTTACTGCTCCACTGCTCTCTCTTTATTTACCTGCTCCGCTCTGTGCTCTTTATTTTCCTGCTCCGCTCCTCTCTCTTTATTTTCCTGCTCCGCACTTCACTCTTTATTTCCCTGCTCCGCTCCTCGCTCATCATTTACCCGCTCCGCTCCTCGCTTCTTCTTCACTGCTCCGCCGGTCTCTCTTTATTTACCTGCTCCGCTCTGTGCTCTTTATTTTCCTGCTCCGCTCCTCTCTCTTTATTTTCCTGCTCCGCACTTCACTCTTTATTTCCCTACTCCACTCCTCGCTCTTTATTTCCCTGCTCCACTCTGTGCTCTTTATTTACCTGCCCGGCTCCTCACTCTTTATTGACCTCCTCCACTCCTCGCTCTTTATTTACCTGCTCCTCTTCTCGCTCATTATTTCCCTGCTCCTCTTCTCGCTCTTTATTTACCTGCTCCACTCCTCACTCTTTATTTACCTGCTCTTCTCCTCTCTTTATTTTCCTGCTCCACTCCTCGCTCTTTATTTACCTGCTCCACTCCTCACTCTTCATTTACCTGCTCCATTCCTCGCTCGTTGTTTACCTGCTCCACTCCTCGCTAATAATTTACCTGCTCCTCTCCTCACTCATTATTTACCTGGCCCAGTCCTCGCTCTTTATTCACCTGCTTCTCTCCTCACTCTTTGTTTACCTGCTACGCTCCTCGCTAATTGTTTACCTGCTCCACTCCTCGCTATTTCTTAATCTGCTCCACTCCTCGCTCTTTATTCACCTGCTTCTCTCCTCGCTCTTTATTTACCTGCTCCGCTCCTCGCTCTTTATTTACCTGCTCCTCTGCTCGATTTTATTTACCTGCCCCGCTCCTCGCTCTTTATTTACCTGCTCCGCTCCTCGCTATTTATTGAACTGCTCCTCTCCTCGCTATTTATTTTCCTACTCCTCTCCTCACTCTTCATTTACCTGCTCCTCTCTTCACTCTTTATTTACCTGCCACGCTCCTCGCTCTTTATTTACTTGCTCCTCTCATAGAATCATAGAATCATAGAAGTTACAACATGGAAACAGGCCCTTCGGCACAACATGTCCATGTCGCCCAGTTTATACCACTAAGCTAGTCCCAATTGCCTGCACTTGGCCCATATCCCTCTATACCCATCTGACCCATGTCACTGTCCAAATGCTTTTTAAAAGACAAAATTGTACCGGCCTCTACTACTGCCTCTGGCAGCTCGTTCCAGACACTCACCACCCTTTGAGTGAAAAAATTGCCCCTCTGGACCCTTTTGTATCTCTCCCCTCTCACCTTAAATCTCTGCCCCCTCGTTATAGACTCCCCAACCTTTGGGAAAAGATTTTGACTATCGACCTTCTCTATGCCCCTCATTATTTTATAGACTTCTATAAGATCACCCCTTAACCTCCTACTCTCCAGGGAAAAAAGTCCCAGTCTGTCTAACCTCTCCCTGTAAGTCAAACCATCAAGTCCCGGTAGCATCCTAGTAAATCTTTTCTGCACTCTTTCTAGTTTAATAATATCCTTTCTATAATAGGGTGACCAGAACTATACACAGCTCCACTCCTCGCTCTTTATTAACCTTCTCTGCTCCTCACTCTTTATTTACCTGCTCCTCTCCTCGCTCTTTATTTACCTGCTCCGCTTCTGACTCTTTATTTACCTGCTCCTCTCCTCTCTTTTCAATTACCTGCTCCTCTCCTCACTCTTCATTTTTCTGCTCCGCTCCTCACTCTTTATTTACCTGCTCCTCTCCTCACTCTTTATTTACCTGCTCCTCTCCTCTATCTTTATTTTCCTGCTCCAATCCTCGCTCTTTGTTTACCTGCTCTGCTCCTCACTCTTTATTTACCTGCTCCGCTCCTTGCTCTTTATTTACCTTCTCTGCTCCTCGCTCTTCATTTACCTGCTCCGCTACTCGCTCTTTATTTATCTCTTCTGCTCCTCTCTCTTTATTTACTGATCCACTCCTCGCTCTTAATTTACCTGCTCCGCTCCCCGCTCTTTGTTTACCTGTTCCGCTCCTCACTCTTTGTTTACCTGCTCCACTCCTCGCTCTTTATTTACCTGCTCCTCTTCACGCTCTTTAATTACCTGCTCTGCTCCTCACTCTTTGTTTACCTGCTCCACACCTCACTCTTCATTTACCTGCTCCGCTCCTCAGTCTTTTTTTACCTGCTCCACTCCTCGCTCGTTGTTTACCTGCTCCACTCCTCGCTCTTAATTTACCTGCTCCTCTCCTCACTCTTTGTTTACCTGCTCCGCTCCTCGCTCTTTATTTCCCTCCTCGCTCTTTATTTCCCTCCTCCGCTCCTCACTCTTAATTTACCTGCTCCGCTCGTCGCTCTTTATTTACCTGCTCCTCTCCTCTCCCTTTATTTACCTGCTCCTCTTCACGCTCTTTAATTAACTGCTCTGCTCCTCGCTCTTTATTTACCTGCTCCACTACACGCTCTATATTTACCGAATCTTCTCCTCAATCTTTATTTACTGCTACGCTCCACGCTCTTTGTTTACCTGCTCCACTCCTCACTCCTTATTTACCTCCTCCACTCCTCACTCTTTATTTACCTGCTCCGCTCCTCTATCTTTATTTACCTGCTCCTCTTCACACTCTTTAATGACCTGCTCTGCTCCTCACTCTTTGTTTACCTGGCCGCCCTTCGCTCTTTATTTACCTGCTCCTCTCCTCACTCTCTATTTACCTGCTCCTCTCCTCACTCTTTACTTAACTCCTCCAGTCCTCAGTCTTTATTTACCTGCTCCACACTGTGCTCTTTATTCACCTCCTCCACTCTTCACTCTTTATTTATCTGCTCCACTCCTCACTATTTATTTACCTGCTTAACTCCTCGCTTTTAATTGACCTGCTCCACTCCTCACTCTTTACATACCTGCTCCACTCCTCGCTCTTTATTTACATCCTTCACTCCTCACTCTTTATTTACCTGCTCCGTTCCTCTATCTTTCTTTACCTGCACCTCATCACGCTCTTTAATTACCTGTTCTGCTCCTCACTCTTTGTTTACCTGCTCCACTCCTCGCGCTTTATTGACCTGCTCCTCTTCACGCTCTTTAATTACCTGCTCTGCTCCTCACTCTTTGTTTCCCTGCTCCACACCTCACTCTTCATTTACCTGCTCCGCTCCTCAGTCTTTGTTTACCTGCTCCACTCCTCGCTCGTTGTTTACCTGCTCCACTCCTCGCTCTTAATTTACCTGCTCCTCTCCTCACTCTTTGTTTACCTGCTCCGCTCCTCGCTCTTTATTTCCCTCCTCGCTCTTTATTTCCCTCCTCTGCTCCTCACTCTTAATTTACCTGCTCCGCTCGTCGCTCTTTATTTACCTGCTCCACTCCTCGCTCTTTATTGACCTGCTCCTCTTCACGCTCTTTAATTACCTGCTCTGCTCCTCACTCTTTGTTTACCTGCTCCACACCTCACTCTTCATTTACCTGCTCCGCTCCTCAGTCTTTGTTTACCTGCTGCACTCCTCGCTCGTTGTTTACCTACTCCTCTTCACGCTCTTTCATTACCTGATTTACTCCTCGGTCTTTATTTACCTGCTCCACTACTCGCTCTATATTTACCTGCTCTTCTCCTCACTATTTATTTACTGTTACGATCCACGCTCTTTGTTTACCTGCTCCACCCCTCACTCTTTATTTACCTCCTCCACTCCTTACTCTTGATTTACCTGCTCCGCTCCTCTATCTTTATTTACCTGCTCCTCTTCACACTCTTAAATGACCTGCTCCGCTCCTCGCTCTTTATTTAGCTGCTCCGCCCCTCTCTCTTTATTTCCCTGCTCCACTCTGTGCTCTTTATTTACCTGCTACGCTCCTCGCTCATTATTTACCTGCTCCGCTCTAAGCTCTTTCTTTACTGCTCCGCTCCTCGCTCTTTATTTACCTGCACCGCTCCTCTCTCTTTATTTCCCTGCTCCACTCTGTGCTCTTTATTTACCTGCTCCGCTCCTCGCTCATTATTTACCTGCTCCGCTCCTCGCTCTTTCTTTACTGCTCCGCTGCTCTCTCTTTATTTACCTGTTCCACTCCTCTCTCTATATTTACCTGCTCCGCACTTCACTCTTTATTTACCTGCTCCGCTCCTCACTCTTTATTGACCTGCTCCTGTCCTCACTCTTTATTTACCTTTTCTATTCCTCGCTCTTTATCTCCCTGCTCCACTCCTCACTCTTTATTTACCTGCTCCTCTTCTCGCTCTTCATTTACCTGCTCCTATCCTCACTCTATATTTACCTGCTCTATTCCTCGCTCTTTATTTACCTGCTCCTCTCCTCGTTCTTTATTTACCTGCTCCGCTCCTAATTCTTTATTTAACTGCTCCACTCCTCGTTCTTTATTTACCTGTTCTTCTCCTCACTCTTTATTTACCTGCACCTCTCCTCACTCATTATTTACCTGCTCCTCTCCTCAATCTTTATTACCTGCTCCTCTCCTCTCTCTTTATTTTCCTGCTCCACTCCTCGCTCTTTATTAACCTGCTCTGCTCCTCACTCTTTATTTACCTGCTCCTCTCCTCGCTCTTTATTTACCTGCTCCGCTCCTCGCTCTTTATTTACCTGCTCCTCTCCTCGCTCTTTATTTTCCTACTCCTCTCCTCACTCTTCATTTACCTGCTCCTCTCTTCACTCTTTATTTACCTGCCACGCTCCTCGCTCTTTATTTACTTGCTCCTCTCATAGAATCATAGAATCATAGAAGTTACAACATGGAAACATGCCCTTCGGCCCGACATGTCCATGTCGCCCAGTTTATACCACTAAGCTAGTCCCAATTGCCTGCACTTGGCCCATATCCCTCTATACCCATCTTACCCATGTAACTGTCCAAATGCTTTTTAAAAGACAAAATTGTACCCGCCTCAACTACTGCCTCTGGCAGCTCGTTCCAGACACTCACCACCCTTTGAGTGAAAAAATTGCCCCTCTGGACCCTTTTGTATCTCTCCCCTCTCACCTTAAATCTATGCCCCCTCGTTATAGACTCCCCAACCTTTGGGAAAATATTTTGACTATCGACCTTCTCTATGCCCCTCATTATTTTATAGACTTCTATAAGATCACCCCTTAACCTCCTACTCTCCAGGGAAAAAAGTCCCAGTCTGTCTAACCTCTCCCTGTAAGTCAAACTATCAAGTCCCAGTAGCATCCTCGTAAATCTTTTCTGCACTCTTTCTAGTTTAATAATATCCTTTATATAATAGGGTGACCAGAACTGTACACAGCTCCACTCCTCGCTCTTTATTAACCTGCTCTGCTCCTCACTCTTTATTTACCTGCTCCTCTCCTCGCTCTTTATTTACCTGCTCCGCTCCTGACTCTTTATTTACCTGCTCCTCTCCTCTCTTTTCAATTACCTGCTCCTCTCCTCACTCTTCATTTTTCTGCTCCGCTCCTCACTCTTTATTTACGTGCTCCTCTCCTCACTCTTTATTTACCTGCTCCTCTCCTCTATCTTTATTTTCCTGCTCCAATCCTCGCTCTTTGTTTACCTGCTCTGCTCCTCACTCTTTATTTACCTGCTCCGTTCCTTGCTCTTTATTTACCTTCTCTGCTCCTCGCTCTTCATT
Organism: Heptranchias perlo; assembly: GCF_035084215.1. NCBI lineage: Eukaryota > Metazoa > Chordata > Chondrichthyes > Hexanchiformes > Hexanchidae > Heptranchias > Heptranchias perlo. Next base: position 212,169 of record NW_027140003.1, on the reverse strand, counting down.
TTCCTGCTCCGCTACTCGCTCTTTATTTATCTGTTCTGCTGCTCTCTCTTTATTTACTGATCCACTCCTCGCTCTTTATTTACCTGCTCCGCTCCCCGCTCTTTGTTTACCTGTTCCGCTCCTCACTCTTTATTTTCCTGCTCCGCTCCTCTCTCTTTATTTACCTGCTCCGCTCCTCGCTTTTTCTTTACTGCTCCACTGCTCTCTCTTTATTTACCTGCTCCGCTCTGTGCTCTTTATTTTCCTGCTCCACTCCTCTCTCTTTATTTCCCTGCTCCGCTCCTCGCTCATCATTTACCCGCTCCGCTCCTCGCTTTTTCTTCACTGCTCCGCCGGTCTCTCTTTATTTACCTGCTCCGCTCTGTGCTCTTTATTTTCCTGCTCCGCTCCTCTCTCTTTATTTTCCTGCTCCGCACTTCACTCTTTATTTCCCTACTCCACTCCTCGCTCTTTATTTCCCTGCTCCACTCTGTGCTCTTTATTTACCTCCCCGGCTCCTCACTCTTTATTTACCACCTCCACTCCTCGCTCTTTATTTACCTGCTCCTCTTCTCGCTCATTATTTCCCTGCTCCTCTTCTCGCTCTTTATTTACCTGCTCCACTCCTCACTCTTTATTTACCTGCTCCTCTCCTCTCTTTATTTTCCTGCTCCACTCCTCGCTCTTTATTTACCTGCTCCACTCCTCACTCTTCATTTACCTGCTCCATTCCTCGCTCGTTGTTTACCTGCTCCACTCCTCGCTATTAATTTACCTGCTCCTCTCCTCACTCATTAATTATCTGGCCCAGTCCTCGCTCTTTATTCACCTGTTCCTCTCCTCACTCTTTGTTTACCTGCTACGCTCCTCGCTAATTGTTGACCTGCTCCACTCCTCGCTATTTCTTAATCTGCTCCACTCCTCGCTCTTTATTCACCTGCTTCTCTCCTCGCTCTTTATTTACCTGCTCCGCTCCTCGCTATTTATTGAACTGCTCCTCTCCTCGCTATTTATTTTCCTACTCCTCTCCTCACTCTTCATTTACCTGCTCCTCTCTTCACTCTTTATTTTCCTGCCACGCTCCTCGCTCTTTATTTACTTGCTCCTCTCATAGAATCAGAGAATCATCGAAGTTACAACATGGAAACAGGCCCTTCGGCCCAACATGTCCATGTCGCCCAGTTTATACCACTAAGCTAGTCCCAATTGCCTGCACTTGGCCCATATCCCTCTATACCCATCTGACCCATGTCACTGTCCAAATGCTTTTTAAAAGACAAAATTGTACCCGCCTCTACTACTGCCTCTGGCAGCTCGTTCCAGACACTCACCACCCTTTGAGTGAAAAAATTGCCCCTCTGGACCCTTTTGTATCTCTCCCCTCTCACCTTAAATCTCTCCCCAAACTTTGGGAAAAGATTTTGGGGAGAGATTTTGACTATCGACCTTCTCTATGCCCCTCATTATTTTATAGACTTCTATAAGATCACCCCTTAACCTCCTACTCTCCAGGGAAAAAAGTCCCAGTCTGTCTAACCTCTCCCTGTAAGTCAAACCATCAAGTCCCAGTAGCATCCTCGTAAATCTTTTCTGCACTCTTTCTAGTTTAATAATATCCTTTCTATAATAGGGTGACCAGAACTGTACACAGCTCCACTCCTCGCTCTTTATTAACCTGCTCTGCTCCTCACTCTTTATTTACCTGCTCCTCTCCTCGCTCTTTATTTACCTGCTCCGCTCCTGACTCTTTATTTACCTGCTCCTCTCCTCTCTTTTCAATTACCTGCTCCTCTCCTCACTCTTCATTTTTCTGCTCCGCTCCTCACTCTTTATTTACCTGCTCCTCTCCTCACTCTTTATTTACCTGCTCCTCTCCTCTATCTTTATTTTCCTGCTCCAATCCTCGCTCTTTGTTTACCTGCTCTGCTCCTCACTCTTTATTTACCTGCTCCGCTCCTTGCTCTTTATTTACCTTCTCTGCTCCTCGCTCTTCATTTACCTGCTCCGCTACTCGCTCTTTATTTATCTCTTCTGCTCCTCTCTCTTTATTTACTGATCCACTCCTCGCTCTTAATTTACCTGCTCCGCTCCCCGCTCTTTGTTTACCTGTTCCGCTCCTCACTCTTTATTTACCTTCTCCTCTCCTCGCTCTTTATTCACCTGCTCCACTCCTCACTCTTTATTGACCTGCTCCACTCCTCGCTCTTTATTTTCCTGCTCCGCTCCTCTCTCTTTATTTACCTGCTCCGCTCCTCGCTTTATCTTTACTGCTCCGCTGCTCTCTCTTTATTTACCTGCTCCGCTCTGTGCTCTTTATTTTCCTGCTCCGCTCCTCTCTCTTTATTTACCTGCTCCGCACTTCACTCTTTATTTCCCTGCTCCGCTCCTCGCTCATCATTTACCTGCTCCGCTCCTCGCTTTTTCTTCACTGCTCCGCCGGTCTCTCTTTATTTACCTGCTCCACTCCTCGCTCTTTATTTCCCTCCTCGCTCTTTATTTCCCTCCTCTGCTCCTCACTCTTAATTTACCTGCTCCGCTCGTCGCTCTTTATTTACCTGCTCCACTCCTCGCTCTTTATTGACCTGCTCCTCTTCACGCTCTTTAATTACCTGCTCTGCTCCTCACTCTTTGTTTACCTGCTCCACACCTCACTCTTCATTTACCTGCTCCGCTCCTCAGTCTTTGTTTACCTGCTGCACTCCTCGCTCGTTGTTTACCTACTCCTCTTCACGCTCTTTCATTACCTGATTTACTCCTCGGTCTTTATTTACCTGCTCCACTACTCGCTCTATATTTACCTGCTCTTCTCCTCACTATTTATTTACTGTTACGATCCACGCTCTTCGTTTACCTGCTCCACCCCTCACTCTTTATTTACCTCCTCCACTCCTTACTCTTGATTTACCTGCTCCGCTCCTCTATCTTTATTTACCTGCTCCTCTTCACACTCTTAAATGACCTGCTCCGCTCCTCGCTCTTTATTTAGCTGCTCCGCCCCTCTCTCTTTATTTCCCTGCTCCACTCTGTGCTCTTTATTTACCTGCTACGCTCCTCGCTCATTATTTACCTGCTCCGCTCTAAGCTCTTTCTTTACTGCTCCGCTCCTCGCTCTTTATTTACCTGCACCGCTCCTCTCTCTTTATTTCCCTGCTCCACTCTGTGCTCTTTATTTACCTGCTCCGCTCCTCGCTCATTATTTACCTGCTCCGCTCCTCGCTCTTTCTTTACTGCTCCGCTGCTCTCTCTTTATTTACCTGCTCCACTCCTCTCTCTATATTTACCTGCTCCGCACTTCACTCTTTATTTACCTGCTCCGCTCCTCACTCTTTATTGACCTGCTCCTGTCCTCACTCTTTATTTACCTTTTCTATTCCTCGCTCTTTATCTCCCTGCTCCACTCCTCACTCTTTATTTACCTGCTCCTCTTCTCGCTCTTCATTTACCTGCTCCTATCCTCACTCTATATTTACCTGCTCTATTCCTCGCTCTTTATTTACCTGCTCCTCTCCTCGTTCTTTATTTACCTGCTCCGCTCCTAATTCTTTATTTAACTGCTCCACTCCTCGTTCTTTATTTACCTGTTCTTCTCCTCACTCTTTATTTACCTGCACCTCTCCTCACTCATTATTTACCTGCTCCTCTCCTCAATCTTTATTACCTGCTCCTCTCCTCTCTCTTTATTTTCCTGCTCCACTCCTCGCTCTTTATTAACCTGCTCTGCTCCTCACTCTTTATTTACCTGCTCCTCTCCTCGCTCTTTATTTACCTGCTCCGCTCCTCGCTCTTTATTTACCTGCTCCTCTCCTCGCTCTTTATTTTCCTACTCCTCTCCTCACTCTTCATTTACCTGCTCCTCTCTTCACTCTTTATTTACCTGCCACGCTCCTCGCTCTTTATTTACTTGCTCCTCTCATAGAATCATAGAATCATAGAAGTTACAACATGGAAACATGCCCTTCGGCCCGACATGTCCATGTCGCCCAGTTTATACCACTAAGCTAGTCCCAATTGCCTGCACTTGGCCCATATCCCTCTATACCCATCTTACCCATGTAACTGTCCAAATGCTTTTTAAAAGACAAAATTGTACCCGCCTCAACTACTGCCTCTGGCAGCTCGTTCCAGACACTCACCACCCTTTGAGTGAAAAAATTGCCCCTCTGGACCCTTTTGTATCTCTCCCCTCTCACCTTAAATCTATGCCCCCTCGTTATAGACTCCCCAACCTTTGGGAAAATATTTTGACTATCGACCTTCTCTATGCCCCTCATTATTTTATAGACTTCTATAAGATCACCCCTTAACCTCCTACTCTCCAGGGAAAAAAGTCCCAGTCTGTCTAACCTCTCCCTGTAAGTCAAACTATCAAGTCCCAGTAGCATCCTCGTAAATCTTTTCTGCACTCTTTCTAGTTTAATAATATCCTTTATATAATAGGGTGACCAGAACTGTACACAGCTCCACTCCTCGCTCTTTATTAACCTGCTCTGCTCCTCACTCTTTATTTACCTGCTCCTCTCCTCGCTCTTTATTTACCTGCTCCGCTCCTGACTCTTTATTTACCTGCTCCTCTCCTCTCTTTTCAATTACCTGCTCCTCTCCTCACTCTTCATTTTTCTGCTCCGCTCCTCACTCTTTATTTACGTGCTCCTCTCCTCACTCTTTATTTACCTGCTCCTCTCCTCTATCTTTATTTTCCTGCTCCAATCCTCGCTCTTTGTTTACCTGCTCTGCTCCTCACTCTTTATTTACCTGCTCCGTTCCTTGCTCTTTATTTACCTTCTCTGCTCCTCGCTCTTCATTTTCCTGCTCCGCTACTCGCTCTTTATTTATCTGTTCTGCTGCTCTCTCTTTATTTACTGATCCACTCCTCGCTCTTTATTTACCTGCTCCGCTCCCCGCTCTTTGTTTACCTGTTCCGCTCCTCACTCTTTATTTTCCTGCTCCGCTCCTCTCTCTTTATTTACCTGCTCCGCTCCTCGCTTTTTCTTTACTGCTCCACTGCTCTCTCTTTATTTACCTGCTCCGCTCTGTGCTCTTTATTTTCCTGCTCCACTCCTCTCTCTTTATTTCCCTGCTCCGCTCCTCGCTCATCATTTACCCGCTCCGCTCCTCGCTTTTTCTTCACTGCTCCGCCGGTCTCTCTTTATTTACCTGCTCCGCTCTGTGCTCTTTATTTTCCTGCTCCGCTCCTCTCTCTTTATTTTCCTGCTCCGCACTTCACTCTTTATTTCCCTACTCCACTCCTCGCTCTTTATTTCCCTGCTCCACTCTGTGCTCTTTATTTACCTCCCCGGCTCCTCACTCTTTATTTACCACCTCCACTCCTCGCTCTTTATTTACCTGCTCCTCTTCTCGCTCATTATTTCCCTGCTCCTCTTCTCGCTCTTTATTTACCTGCTCCACTCCTCACTCTTTATTTACCTGCTCCTCTCCTCTCTTTATTTTCCTGCTCCACTCCTCGCTCTTTATTTACCTGCTCCACTCCTCACTCTTCATTTACCTGCTCCATTCCTCGCTCGTTGTTTACCTGCTCCACTCCTCGCTATTAATTTACCTGCTCCTCTCCTCACTCATTAATTATCTGGCCCAGTCCTCGCTCTTTATTCACCTGTTCCTCTCCTCACTCTTTGTTTACCTGCTACGCTCCTCGCTAATTGTTGACCTGCTCCACTCCTCGCTATTTCTTAATCTGCTCCACTCCTCGCTCTTTATTCACCTGCTTCTCTCCTCGCTCTTTATTTACCTGCTCCGCTCCTCGCTATTTATTGAACTGCTCCTCTCCTCGCTATTTATTTTCCTACTCCTCTCCTCACTCTTCATTTACCTGCTCCTCTCTTCACTCTTTATTTTCCTGCCACGCTCCTCGCTCTTTATTTACTTGCTCCTCTCATAGAATCAGAGAATCATCGAAGTTACAACATGGAAACAGGCCCTTCGGCCCAACATGTCCATGTCGCCCAGTTTATACCACTAAGCTAGTCCCAATTGCCTGCACTTGGCCCATATCCCTCTATACCCATCTGACCCATGTCACTGTCCAAATGCTTTTTAAAAGACAAAATTGTACCCGCCTCTACTACTGCCTCTGGCAGCTCGTTCCAGACACTCACCACCCTTTGAGTGAAAAAATTGCCCCTCTGGACCCTTTTGTATCTCTCCCCTCTCACCTTAAATCTCTCCCCAAACTTTGGGAAAAGATTTTGGGGAGAGATTTTGACTATCGACCTTCTCTATGCCCCTCATTATTTTATAGACTTCTATAAGATCACCCCTTAACCTCCTACTCTCCAGGGAAAAAAGTCCCAGTCTGTCTAACCTCTCCCTGTAAGTCAAACCATCAAGTCCCAGTAGCATCCTCGTAAATCTTTTCTGCACTCTTTCTAGTTTAATAATATCCTTTCTATAATAGGGTGACCAGAACTGTACACAGCTCCACTCCTCGCTCTTTATTAACCTGCTCTGCTCCTCACTCTTTATTTACCTGCTCCTCTCCTCGCTCTTTATTTACCTGCTCCGCTCCTGACTCTTTATTTACCTGCTCCTCTCCTCTCTTTTCAATTACCTGCTCCTCTCCTCACTCTTCATTTTTCTGCTCCGCTCCTCACTCTTTATTTACCTGCTCCTCTCCTCACTCTTTATTTACCTGCTCCTCTCCTCTATCTTTATTTTCCTGCTCCAATCCTCGCTCTTTGTTTACCTGCTCTGCTCCTCACTCTTTATTTACCTGCTCCGCTCCTTGCTCTTTATTTACCTTCTCTGCTCCTCGCTCTTCATTTACCTGCTCCGCTACTCGCTCTTTATTTATCTCTTCTGCTCCTCTCTCTTTATTTAATGATCCACTCCTCGCTCTTAATTTACCTGCTCCGCTCCCCGCTCTTTGTTTACCTGTTCCGCTCCTCACTCTTTATTTACCTTCTCCTCTCCTCGCTCTTTATTCACCTGCTCCACTCCTCACTCTTTATTGACCTGCTCCACTCCTCGCTCTTTATTTTCCTGCTCCGCTCCTCTCTCTTTATTTACCTGCTCCGCTCCTCGCTTTATCTTTACTGCTCCGCTGCTCTCTCTTTATTTACCTGCTCCGCTCTGTGCTCTTTATTTTCCTGCTCCGCTCCTCTCTCTTTATTTACCTGCTCCGCACTTCACTCTTTATTTCCCTGCTCCGCTCCTCGCTCATCATTTACCTGCTCCGCTCCTCGCTTTTTCTTCACTGCTCCGCCGGTCTCTCTTTATTTACCTGCTCCACTCCTCGCTCTTTATTTCCCTGCTCCACTCTGTGCTCTTTATTTACCTGCCCGGCTCCTCACTCTTTATTTACCTCCTCCACTCCTCGCTCTTTATTTACCTGCTCCTCTTCTCGCTCATTATTTCCCTGCTCCTCTTCTCGCTCTTTATTTACCTGCTCCACTCCTCACTCTTTATTTACCTGCTCCTCTCCTCTCTTTATTTTCCTGCTCCACTCCTCGCTCTTTATTTACCTGCTCCACTCCTCACTCTTCATTTACCTGCTCCATTCCTCGCTCGTTGTTTACCTGCTCCACTCCTCGCTATTAATTTACCTGATCCGCTCCTCGCCCTTTATTTTCCTGGTCCGCTCCTCACTTTTTATTCATCTGCTCCGCTCCTCACTCTTTATTTACCTGCTCTATTCCTCGCTCTTTATTTACCTCCTCCACTCCTCACTCTTTATTTACCTGCTCCGCTCCTCTATCTTCATTTACCTGCACCTCTTCACGCTCTTTAATTAACTGCTCTGCTCCTCACTGTTTGTTTACCTGCTCCACACCTCACTCTTCATTTACCTGCTCTGCTCCTCAGTCTTTTTTTACCTGCTCCACTCCTCGCTCGTTGTTTACCTGCTCCACTCCTCGCTCTTAATTTACCTGCTCCTCTCCTCACTCTTTGTTTACCTGCTCCGCTCCTCGCTCTTTATTTCCCTGCTCCTCTCCTCTCTTTATTTTCCTGCTCCACTCCTCGCTCTTTATTTACCTGCTCCACTCCTCACTCTTCATTTACCTGCTCCATTCCTCGCTCGTTGTTTACCTGCTCCACTCCTCGCTATTAATTTACCTGATCCGCTCCTCGCCCTTTATTTTCCTGGTCCGCTCCTCACTTTTTATTCATCTGCTCCGCTCCTCACTCTTTATTTACCTGCTCTATTCCTCGCTCTTTATTTACCTCCTCCACTCCTCACTCTTTATTTACCTGCTCCGCTCCTCTATCTTCATTTACCTGCACCTCTTCACGCTCTTTAATTAACTGCTCTGCTCCTCACTGTTTGTTTACCTGCTCCACACCTCACTCTTCATTTACCTGCTCTGCTCCTCAGTCTTTTTTTACCTGCTCCACTCCTCGCTCGTTGTTTACCTGCTCCACTCCTCGCTCTTAATTTACCTGCTCCTCTCCTCACTCTTTGTTTACCTGCTCCGCTCCTCGCTCTTTATTTCCCTCCTCGCTCTTAATTTCCCTCCTCCGCTCCTCACTCTTAATTTATCTGCTCCGCTCGTCGCTCTTTATTTACCTGCTCCTCTCTCTTTATTTACCTGCTCCTCTTCACGCTCTTTAACTAACTGCTCTGCTCCTCGCTCTTTATTTACCTGCTCCACTACACGCTCGATATTTACCTACTCTTCTCCTCACTCTTTATTTACTGCGACGCTCCACGCTCTTTGTTTTCCTGCTCCACTCCTCACTCTTTATTGACCTCCTCCACTCTTCACTCTTTATTGACCTGCTCCGCTCCTCTATCTTTATTTACCGGCTCCTCTTCACACTCTTTAATTACCTGCTCTGCTCCTCGCTCTTTGTTTACCTGGCCGCCCTTCGCTCTTTCTTTACCTGCTCCTCTCCTCACTCTCTATTTACCTGCTCCTCTCCTCACTCTTTACTTACCTCCTCCAGTCCTCACTCTTTATTTACCTGCTCCACACTGTGCTCTTTATTCACCTCCTCCACTCCTCACTCTTTATTTATCTGCTCCACTCCTCACTCTTTATATACCTGCTCCACTCCTCGCTCTTTATACACCTCCTCCACTCCTCACTCTTTATTTACCTGCTCCTCTCCTCGATCTTTATTTACCTGCTCCTCTCCTCACTCTTAATTTAAGTGCTCTATTCCTCGCTCTTTATTTACCTCCTCCACTCCTCACTCTTTATTTACCTGCTCCACTCCTCGCTCTTTATTGACCTGCTCCTCTTCACGCTCTTTAATTACCTGCTCTGCTCCTCACTCTTTGTTTACCTGCTCCACTCCACGCTCGTTGTTTACCTGCTCCACTCCTCGCTCTTAATTTACCTGCTCCTCTCCTCACTCTTTGTTTACCTGCTCCGCACCTCGCTCTTTATTTCCCTCCTCGCTCTTTATTTCCCTCCTCCGCTCCTCACTCTTAATTTACCTGCTCCGCTCGTCGCTCTTTATTTCCCTCCTCGCTCTTTATTTCCCTCCTCCGCTCCTCACTCTTAATTTACCTGCTCCGCTCGTCGCTCTTTATTTACCTGCTCCTTTCCTCTCTCTTTATTTACCTGCTCCACACCTCACTCTTCATTTGCCTGCTCCGCTCCTCAGTCTTTGTTTACCTGCTCCACTCCTCGCTCGTTGTTTACCTGCTCCACTCCTCGCTCTTAATTTACCTGCTCCTCTCCTCACTCTTTGTTTACCTGCTCCGCACCTCGCTCTTTATTTCCCTCCTCGCTCTTTATTTCCCTCCTCCGCTCCTCACTCTTAATTTACCTGCTCCGCTCGTCGCTCTTTATTTACCTGCTCCTTTCCTCTCTCTTTATTTACCTGCTCCTCTCCTCACTCTTCATTTACCTGCTCCTCTCCTCACTCTTTTTTTACCTGCTCCACTCCTCGCTCTTTATTCTCCTTCTCCGCTCCTCACTTTTTTTACCTGCTCCGCTCCTCGCTCTTTATTTACCTGCTCCACGGCTCACTCTTTATTTACCTGCTCCGCTCCTCACTCTTTATTTACCTGCTCCACTCCTCGCTCTTTATTTACCTGCTCCACTCCTCACTCTTTATTGACCTGCTCCGCTCCTCGCTCTTTATTTAACTGCTCCGTTTCTCGCTCTTTAATGACCTGCTCTGCTCCTCGCTCTATATTTGCTGCTCCACTACTCGCTCTTTATTTACCTGCTCCTCTGCTCACTCTTTGTTTACCTGTTCCACTCCTCTCTCTTTATTTACCTGCTCCGCTCCTCAGTCTTTGTTTACCTGCTCCGCTCCTCACTCTTTATTTACCTGCTTCTCTCCTCACTCTTTGTTTCACTGCTCCGCTCCTCGCTCTTTATTTACCTGCTCCGTTCCTCACTCATTATTTCCTGCGACGCTCCTCGCTATTTCTTTATCTGCTCCACTCCTCGCTCTTTATTCACCTGCTCCTCTCCTCGCTCTTTATTTACCTGCTCCACTGCTCACTCTTTGTTTACCAGCTCCTCTCCTCGCTCTTTATTTACCTGCTCCTCTCCTCACTCTTTATTTACCTGTTCTATTCCTCGCTCTTTATCTCCCTGCTCCACACCTCACTTTTTATTTACCTGCTCCTCTCCTCGCTCATTTTTTACCTGCTCCTCTCCTCGCTCTTTATTTAACTGCTCCTCTCCTCGCTCTTTATTTACCTGCTCCGCTCCTCTCCCTTTTTTTACCTGTTCCTCCCCTCACTCTTTATTTACCTGCTCTATTCCTCGCTCTTTATTTAACTGCTCCTCTCCTCGCTCTTTATTTACCTGCTCCGCTCCTCTCCCTTTTTTTACCTGTTCCTCCCCTCACTCTTTATTTACCTGCTCTATTCCTCGCTCTTTATTTACCTGCTCCACTCCTCGCTCCTTTTTTCCCTGCTCCTCCCTTCGCTCTTTATTTACCTGCTCCGCTCCTCTCCCTTCTTTTACCTGCTCCTCCCCTCGCTCTTTATTTACCTGCTCCACTCCTCACTCTTTATTTACCTGCTCCTCTCCTCTCTCTTTATTTACCTGCTCCTCTCCTCGCTCTTTATTTACCTGCTCCGCTCCTCGCTCTTTATTTACCTGCTCCTCTCCTCGCTCTTTATTTACCTGCTCCTCTCCTCTCTCTTTATTTAACTGCTCCTCCCCTCGCTCTTTATTTCCCTGGTCCACTCCTCACTCTTTATTTAACTGCTCCTCTCCTCTCTCTTTATTTACCTCCTCCTCTCCTCTCTCTTTATTTAACTGCTCCTCCCCTCGCTCTTTATTTCCCTGCTCCACTCCTCACTCCTTATTTACCTGCTCCTCTCCTCTCTCCTTATTTACCTCCTCCTCTCCTCGCTCTTTATTTACCTGCTCCGCTCCTCACTCTTAATTTACCAGCTCCTCTCCTCGCTCATTATTTACCAGCTCCACGATGAGCTCTTAAATTTCCTGCTCCTCTCCTCACTCTTTATTTAGCTGCTCCGCTCCTCGCTCCTTATTTACCTGCTCCTCTCCTCGCTCTTTATTTAACTGCTCCTCTCCTCAATCTTTATTTAGCTGCTCCACTCGTCGCTCTTCATTTACTGCGCAGCTCCACGCTCTTTGTTTACCTGCTGCACTCCTCACTCTTTATTTACCTGCTCCACTCTTCGCTCTTTATTTACCTGCTCCTCTGCTCACTCTTTGTTTCCCTGCTCCATTCCTCGCTCTTTATTTACCTGCTCCGCTCCTCACTCATTGATTACCTGCTCTATTCCTCGCTCTTTATTTACCTGCTCATCTCCTCGCTCTTTATTTACCTTCTCCGCTCCTCATTCTTTATTTAACTGCTCCTCTCCTCGCTCTTTATGTACCTGCTCCACTCCTCACTCTTTATTTACGTGCTCCGCTCCTCACTCTTTGTTTACCTGCTCCACTCCTCACTCTTCATTCACCTGCTCCGCTCCTCACTCTTTACTTACCTGCTTCTCTCCTCACTCTTTGATTAACTGCTCCGCTCCTCGCTCTTTATTTACCTGCTCCGTTCCTCACTCATTATTTCCTGCGACGCTCCTCGCTATTTCTTTATCTGCTCCACTCCTCGCTCTTTATTCACCTGCTCCTCTCGTCGCTCATTTTTTACCTGCTCCTCTCCTCACTCTTTAATTACCTGCTCTATTCCTCTCTCTTTATTTAACTGCTCCTCTCCTCGCTCTTTATTTACCTGCTCCGCTCCTCTCCCTTTTTTTACCTGTTCCTCCCCTCACTCTTTATTGACCTGCTCTATTCCTCGCTCTTTATTTACCTGCTCCACTCCTCGCTCCTTTTTTCCCTGCTCCTCCCTTCGCTCTTCATTTACCTGCTCCGCTCCTCTCCCTTCTTTTACCTGCTCCTCCCCTCGCTCTTTATTTTCCTGCTCCACTCCTCACTCTTTATTTACCTGCTCCTCTCCTCTCTCTTTATTTACCTGCTCCTCTCCTCGCTCTTTATTTACCTGCTCCGCTCCTCGCTCTTTATTTACCTGCTGCTCTCCTTGCTCTTTATTTACCTGCTCCTCTCCTCTCTCTTTATTTACCTGCTGCTCCCCTCGCTCTTTATTTACCTGCTCCACTCCTCACTCTTTATTTACCTGCTCCTCTCCTCTCTCTTTATTTACCTCCTCCTCTCCTCGCTCTTTATTTACCTGCTCCTCTCCTCAATCTTTATTTAGCTGCTCCACTCGTCGCTCTTCATTTACTGCGCAGCTCCACGCTTTTTGTTTACCTGCTGCACTCCTCACTCTTTATTGACCTGCTCCGCTCCTCGCTCTTTATTTAACTGCTCCGTTCCTCGCTCTTTAATGACCTGCTCTGCTCCTCGCTCTTTATTTACCTGCTCCAGTACTCACTCTACATTTACCTGCTCCTCTCCTCACTCTTTATTTACTGCTCCACTCTTCGCTCTTTATTTACCTGCTCCTCTGCTCACTCTTTGTTTACCTGCTCCATTCCTCGCTCTTTATTTACCTGCTCCGCTCCTCACTCATTGATTACCTGCTCTATTCCTCGCTCTTTATTTACCTGCTCATCTCCTCGCTCTTTATTTACCTTCTCCGCGACTCATTCTTTATTTAACTGCTCCTCTCCTCGCTCTTTATGTACCTGCTCCACTCCTCACTCTTTATTTACGTGCTCCGCTCCTCACTCTTTGTTTACCTGCTCCACTCTTCACTCTTCATTCACCTGCTCCGCTCCTCAGTCTTTGTTTACCTGCTCCGTTCCTCACTCTTTATTTACCTGCTTCTCTCCTCAATCTTTGTTTAACTGCTCCGCTCCTCGATCTTTATTTACCTGCTCCGTTCCTCACTCATTATTTACCTGCGACGCTCCTCGCTATTTCTTTATCTGCTCCACTCCTCGCTCTTTATTCACCTGCTCCTCTCCTGGCTCTTTATTTACCTGCTCCGCTCCTCGCTCCTAATCTACCTGCTTCTCTGCTCGATCTATATTTACCTGCCTCGCTCCTCGCTCTTTATTGACCTGCTCCGCTCCTCGCTCTTTATTTTCCTGGTCCGCACCTCACTTTATTTGCCTGCTCCACTCCTCACTCTTTGTTTACCAGCTCCTCTCCTCGCTCTTCATTCACTTGCTGCTCTCCTCACTCTTTATTTACCTGTTCTATTCCTCGCTCTTCATCTCCCTGCTCCACTCCTCACTTTTTATTTACCTGCTCCTCTCCTCGCACTTTTTATTTACCTGTTCCACCCATCGCTCTTTGTTTACCTGCTCCACTCCTCGCTCTTTATTTACCTGCCCCGCTCCTCACTCATTGATTACCTGCTCTATTCCTCGCTCTTTATTTACCTGCTCCTCTCCTCGCTCTTTATTTACCTTCTGCGCTCCTCATTCTTTATTTAACTGCTCCTCTTCTCACTCTTTGTTCAACTGCTCCACTCCTCGCTCTTTATTTACCTGCGACGCTCCTCGCTATTTCTTTATCTGCTCCTCTCCTCGCTCTTCATTTACCTGCTCCGCTCCTCGCTCCTAATTTACCTGCTTCTCTGCTCGATCTATATTTTACTGCCCCGCTCCTCGCTCTTTATTTACCTGCTCCGATCCGAGCTCTTTATTTTCCTGGTCCGCTCCACTCTTTATTTACCTGCTCCACTCCTCACTCTTTATTTACCTGCTCCTCTCCTCGCTCTTTTTTTACCTGCTCCCCTCCTCACTCTTTATTTACCTGCTCTGTTCCTCGCTCTTTATTTAACTGCTCCTCTCCCCGCTATTTATTTACCTGCTCCGCTCCTCTCCCTTTTTTTACCTGTTCCTCCCCTCGCTCTTTATTTACCTGCTCCTCTCCTCACTATTTATTTAGCTGCTCCTCTCCTCACTCTTTGTTTAACTGCTCCACTCCTCACTCTTTGTTTACCTGCTCCGCTCCTCGCTCTTTATTTACCTGCTCCGCTCCTCACTCACTGATCACCTGCTCCACTCCTCACTCTTTGTTTACCTGCTCCGCTCCTCGCTCTTTATTTACCTGCTCCGCTCCTCACTCATTGATTACCTGCTCTATTCCTCGCTCTTTATTTACCTTCTCCGCTCCTCATTCTTCATTTAACTGCTCCTCTTCTCACTCTTTGTTCAACTGCTCCACTCCTCGCTCTTTATTTACCTGCTCCGCTCCTCACTCATTGATTACCTGCTCTATTCCTCGCTCTTTATTTACCTTCTTCGCTCCTCATTCTTCATTTAACTGCTCCTCTTCTCACTCTTTGTTCAACTGCTCCTCTCCTCGCTCTTTATTTACCTGCTCCGCTCTTCGCTCCTAATTTACCTGCTTCTCTGCTCGATCTATATTTTACTGCCCAGCTCCTCGCTCTTTATTTACCTGCTCCGATCCTAGCTCTTTATTTTCCTGGTCCGCTCCACTCTTTATTTACCTGCTCCACTCCTCACTCTTTATTTACCTGCTCTATTCCTCGCTCTTTATTTATCTGCTCCGCTCCTCATTCTTTATTTAACTGCTCCACTCCTCGCTCTTTTTCCCCCTGCTCCTCCTCTCGCTCTTTATTTACCTGCTCCGCTCCTCACTTTTCATTGACCTGTTCTATTCCTCATTCTTTATCTCCCTGCTCCACTCCTCACTCTTTATTTACCTGCTCCTCTCCTCGCTCGTTATTTACCTGCTCCTCTCCTCACTCCTTACTAACCTGCTCTATTAATCGCTTATATTTACCTGCTCCTCTGCTCGATCTTTATTTACCTGCCCCGCTCCTCGCTCTTTATTTTCCTGCTCCGCTCCTCGCTCTTTCTTTACCTGCTCCTCTCCTAACTCTTTATTGACCTGTTCTATTCCTCACTCTTTCTCTCCCTGCTTCACTCCTCACTCTTTATTTACCTGCTCCTCTCCTCGCTCTTTAGTTACCTGCTCCTCTCCTCACTCTTTATTTACCTGCTCTATTCCTCGCTCTTTATTTACCTGCTTCTCTCCTCGCTCTTTATTTACCTGCTCCGCTCGTCATTCTTTATTAAACTGTTCCACCCCTTGCTCTTTTTTTCCCTACTCCTCCTCTCGCTCTTTATTTACTTGTTCCGCTCCTCTCCATTTTTTTAACCTGCTCCTCCCCTCGCTCTTTATTTACCTGTTCCTCTCCTCACTCTTTATTTACCTGCTCCTCTCCTCACTCATTGTTTACCTGCTCCGCTCCTCGCTCTTTATTTACCTGCTCCATTCCTCACTCTTTATTTACCAGCTCCTCTCCTCGCTCTTTATTTACCTGCTCCTCTCCTCACTCTTTATTGATCTGTTCTATTCCTCGCTCTTTATCTCCCTGCTCCACTCCTCACTCTTTATTTACCTGCTCCTCTCCTCGATCTTTATTTACCTGCTCCTCTCTTCACTCTTTATTTACCTGCTCCGCTCTTCACTCTTTATTTACGTGCTCTATTCCTCGCTCTTTATTAAACTGCTCCTCTCCTCACTCTTTATTTACCTGCTCCACTCCTCACTCTTTATTTACCTGCTCCTCTCCTCGCTCTTTACTTACCTGCTCCTCTGCTCACTCTTTGTTCACCTGCTCCATTCCTCGCTCTTTATTTACCTGCTCCGCTCCTCACTCATTGATTACCTGCTCTATTCCTCGCTCTTCATTTACCTGCTCCTCTCCTCGCTCTTTATTTACCTTCTCCGCGACTCATTCTTTATTTAACTGCTCCTCTCCTCGCTCTTTATGTACCTGCTCCACTCCTCACTCTTTATTTACGTGCTCCGCTCCTCACTCTTTGTTTACCTGCTCCACTCTTCACTCTTCATTCACCTGCTCCGCTCCTCAGTCTTTGTTTACCTGCTCCGTTCCTCACTCTTTATTTACCTGCTTCTCTCCTCAATCTTTGTTTAACTGCTCCGCTCCTCGATCTTTATTTACCTGCTCCGTTCCTCACTCATTATTTACCTGCGACGCTCCTCGCTATTTCTTTATCTGCTCCACTCCTCGCTCTTTATTCACCTGCTCCTCTCCTGGCTCTTTATTTACCTGCTCCGCTCCTCGCTCCTAATCTACCTGCTTCTCTGCTCGATCTATATTTACCTGCCTCGCTCCTCGCTCTTTATTGACCTGCTCCGCTCCTCGCTCTTTATTTTCCTGGTCCGCACCTCACTTTATTTGCCTGCTCCACTCCTCACTCTTTGTTTACCAGCTCCTCTCCTCGCTCTTCATTTACTTGCTGCTCTCCTCACTCTTTATTTACCTGTTCTATTCCTCGCTATTCATCTCCCTGCTCCACTCCTCACTTTTTATTTACCTGCTCCTCTCCTCGCACTTTTTATTTACCTGTTCCACCCATCGCTCTTTGTTTACCTCCTCCACTCCTCGCTCTTTATTTACCTGCCCCGCTCCTCACTCATTGATTACCTGCTCTATTCCTCGCTCTTTATTTACCTGCTCCTCTCCTCGCTCTTTATTTACCTTCTGCGCTCCTCATTCTTTATTTAACTGCTCCTCTTCTCACTCTTTGTTCAACTGCTCCACTCCTCGCTCTTTATTTACCTGCGACGCTCCTCGCTATTTCTTTATCTGCTCCTCTCCTCGCTCTTCATTTACCTGCTCCGCTCCTCGCTCCTAATTTACCTGCTTCTCTGCTCGATCTATATTTTACTGCCCCGCTCCTCGCTCTTTATTTACCTGCTCCGATCCGAGCTCTTTATTTTCCTGGTCCGCTCCACTCTTTATTTACCTGCTCCACTCCTCACTCTTTATTTACCTGCTCCTCTCCTCGCTCTTTTTTTACCTGCTCCCCTCCTCACTCTTTATTTACCTGCTCTGTTCCTCGCTCTTTATTTAACTGCTCCTCTCCCCGCTATTTATTAACCTGCTCCGCTCCTCTCCCTTTTTTTACCTGTTCCTCCCCTCGTTCTTTATTTACCTGCTCCTCTCCTCACTATTTATTTAGCTGCTCCTCTCCTCACTCTTTGTTAAACTGCTCCACTCCTCACTGTTTACCTGCTCCGCTCCTCGCTCTTTATTTACCTGCTCCGCTCCTCACTCACTGATCACCTGCTCTATTCCTCGCTCTTTATTTACCTGCTCCTCTCCTCGGTCTTTACTTACCTTCTCCGTTCCTCATTCTTTATTTAACTGCTCCTCTTCTCACTCTTTGTTTCACTGCTCCACTCCTCGCTCTTTGTTTACCTGCTCCACTCCTCGCTCTTTATTTACCTGCTCCGCTCCTCACTCATTGATTACCTGCTCTATTCCTCGCTCTTTATTTACCTTCTCCGCTCCTCATTCTTCATTTAACTGCTCCTCTTCTCACTCTTTGTTCAACTGCTCCACTCCTCGCTCTTTATTTACCTGCTCCGCTCCTCACTCATTGATTACCTGCTCTATTCCTCGCTCTTTATTTACCTTCTTCGCTCCTCATTCTTCATTTAACTGCTCCTCTTCTCACTCTTTGTTCAACTGCTCCTCTCCTCGCTCTTTATTTACCTGCTCCGCTCTTCGCTCCTAATTTACCTGCTTCTCTGCTCGATCTATATTTTACTGCCCCGCTCCTCGCTCTTTATTTACCTGCTCCGATCCGAGCTCTTTATTTTCCTGGTCCGCTCCACTCTTTATTTACCTGCTCCACTCCTCACTCTTTATTTACCTGCTCCTCTCCTCTCTCTTTTTTTACCTGCTCCCCTCCTCACTCTTTATTTACCTGCTCTATTCCTCGCTCTTTATTTAACTGCTCCTCTCCCCGCTCTTTATTGACCTGCTCCTTTCCTCGCTCTTTATTTACCTGCTCCGCTCCTCATTCTTTATTTAACTGCTCCAGTCCTCGCTCTTTTTCCCCCTGCTCCTCCTCTCGCTCTTTATTTACCTGCTCCGCTCCTCACTTTTCATTGACCTGTTCTATTCCTCATTCTTTATCTCCCTGCTCCACTCCTCACTCTTTATTTACCTGCTCCTCTCCTCGCTCGTTATTTACCTGCTCCTCTCCTCACTCCTTACTAACCTGCTCTATTAATCGCTTATATTTACCTGCTCCTCTGCTCGATCTTTATTTACCTGCCCCGCTCCTCGCTCTTTATTTTCCTGCTCCGCTCCTCGCTCTTTCTTTACCTACTCCTCTCCTAACTCTTTATTGACCTGTTCTATTCCTCACTCTTTATCTCCCTGCTTCACTCCTCACTCTTTATTTACCTGCTCCTCTCCTCGCTCTTTACTTACCTGCTCCTCTCCTCACTCTTTATTTACCTGCTCTATTCCTCGCTCTTTATTTACCTGCTTCTCTCCTCGCTCTTTATTTAGCTGCTCCGCTCGTCATTCTTTATTAAACTGTTCCACCCCTTGCTCTTTTTTTCCCTACTCCTCCTCTCGCTCTTTATTTACTTGTTCCGCTCCTCTCCATTTTTTTTAACCTGCTCCTCCCCTCGCTCTTTATTTACCTGTTCCTCTCCTCACTCTTTATTAACCTGCTCCTCTCCTCACTCATTGTTTACCTGCTCCGCTCCTCGCTCTTTATTTACCTGCTCCATTCCTCACTCTTTATTTACCAGCTCCTCTCCTCGCTCTTTATTTACCTGCTCCTCTCCTCAATCTTTATTGATCTGTTCTATTCCTCGCTCTTTATCTCCCTGCTCCACTTCTCACTCTTTATTTACCTGCTCCTCTCCTCGATCTTTATTTACCTGCTCCTCTCTTCACTCTTTATTTACCTGCTCCTCTCTTCACTCTTTATTTACGCGCTCTATTCCTCGCTCTTTATTAAACTGCTCCTCTCCTCACTCTTTATTTACCTGCTCCACTCCTCGCTCTTTACTTACCTGCTCCTCTGCTCACTCTTTGTTTACCTGCTCCATTCCTCGCTCTTTATTTACCTGCTCCGCTCCTCACTCATTGATTACCTGCTCTATTCCGCGCTCTTCATTTACCTGCTCCTCTCCTCGCTCTTTATTTACCTTCTCCGCTCCTCATTCTTTATTTACCTGCTCCACTCTTCTCTCTTTATTTACCTGCTGCGCTCCTCTCTTTTTAATTACCTGCTCCTCTCCTCACTCTTTATTCTCCTGCTCTGCTCCTCTCTCTTTATTCACCTGCTCCGCTCCTCGTTCCTAATTTACCTGCTTCTCTGCTCGATCGATATTTTACTGCCCCGCTCCTCGCTCTTTAATGACCTACTCCGATCCCAGCTCTTTATTTTCCTGGTCCGCTCCACTCTTTATTTCCCTGCTCTATTCCTCGCTCTTTATTTAACTGCTCCTCTCCTCGCTCTTTATTTACCTGCTCCGCTCCTCTCCCTTTTTTTACCTGTTCCTCCCCTCTTTCTTTATTTACCTGGTCCTCTCCTCACTATTTATTTAGCTGCTCCTCTCCTCACTCTTTGTTTACCTGCTCCGCTCCTCGCTATTTGTTCACCTGCTCCGCTCCTCGTTCTTAATTTACCTGCTCCTCTGCTCGATCTTTGTTTACCTGCCCCGCTCCTCGCTCTTTATTTAAATGCTACGCTCCTCGCTCTTAATTTAGCTGCTCCTCTCCTCACTCTTTATTGACCTGTTCTATTCCTCACTCTTTATCTCCCTGCTCCACTCCTCACTCTTTATTTACCTGCTCCTCTCCTCGCTCTTTATTTCCCTGCTCCTCTCCTCACTCTTTATTTCCCTGCTCGATTCCTCGCTCTTTATTTACCTGCTCCTTTCCTCGCTCTTTATTTACCTGCTCCGCTCCTCATTCTTTATTTACCTGCTCCGCTCCTCACTCCTCATTGACCTGTTCTATTCCTCATTCTTTATCTCCCTGCTCCACTCCTCACTCTTTATTTACCTGCTCCTCTCCTCGCTCGTGATTTACCTGCTCCTCTCCTCACTCCTTACTTAACTGCTCTATTTATCGCTTATATTTACGGGCTCCTCTGCTCGATCTTTATTTTCCTGCTCCGCTCCTCGCTCTTTCTTTACCTGCTCCTCTCCTAAATCTTTATTGACCTGTTCTTTTCCTCACTCTTTCTCTCCCTGCTTCACTCCTCACTCTTTATTGATCTGTTCTATTCCTCGCTCTTCATCTCCCTGCTCCACTCCTCACTCTTTATTTACCTGCTCCTCTCCTCGATCTTTATTTACCTGCTCCTCTCTTCACTCTTTATTTACGTGCTCTATTCCTCGCTCTTTATTAAACTGCTCCTCTCCTCACTCTTTATTGACCTGCTCTATTCCTCGCTCTTTATTTACCTGCTCCACTCCTCACTCTTTATTTACATGCTTCGCTCCTCGCTCTTTACTTACCTGCTCCTCTCCTCACTCTTTATTTACCTGCTCTATTCCTCGCTCTTTATTTACCTGTTCCTCTCCTCACTCTTTATTTACCTGCTCCTCTCCTCACTCATTGTTCACCTGCTCCGCTCCTCGCTCTTTATTTACCAGCTCCATTCGTCACTCTTTATTTACCAGCACCTCTCCTCGCTCCTTATTTACCTGCTCTATTCCTCGCTCTTTATTTATCTGCTCCACTCCTCGCTCTTTTTTTCCCTGCTCCTCCCCTCGCTCTTTATTTACCTGCTCCGCTCCTCTCCCTTCTTTTACCTGCTCCTCCCCTCGCTCTATATTCACCTGTTCTTCTTCTCACTCTTTATTTACCTGCTCCTCTCCTCACTCTTTATTTACCTGCTCCTCTCCTCGCTCTTTATTTCCCTGCTCCTCTCCTCACTCTTTATTTCCCTGCTCGATTCCTCGCTCTTTATTTACCTGCTCCTTTCCTCGCTCTTTATTTACCTGCTCCGCTCCTCATTCTTTATTTACCTGCTCCGCTCCTCACTCTTCATTGACCTGTTCTATTCCTCATTCTTTATCTCCCTGCTCCACTCCTCACTCTTTATTTACCTGCTCCTCTCCTCGCTCGTGATTCACCTGCTCCTCTCCTCACTCCTTACTTACCTGCTCTATTTATCGCTTATATTTACGGGCTCCTCTGCTCGATCTTTATTTACCTGCCCCGCTCCTCGCTCTTTATTTTCCTGCTCCGCTCCTCGCTCTTTCTTTACCTGCTCCTCTCCTAAATCTTTATTGACCTGTTCTTTTCCTCACTCTTTCTCTCCCTGCTTCACTCCTCACTCTTTATTGATCTGTTCTATTCCTCGCTCTTCATCTCTCTGCTCCACTCCTCACTCTTTATTTACCTGCTCCTATCCTCGATCTTTATTTACCTGCTCCTCTCTTCACTCTTTATTTACGTGCTCTATTCCTCGCTCTTTATTAAACTGCTCCTCTCCTCACTCTTTATTGACCTGCTCTATTCCTCGCTCTTTATTTACCTGCTCCACTCCTCACTCTTTATTTACATGCTTCGCTCCTCCCTCTTTACTAACCTGCTCCTCTCCTCACTCTTTATTTACCTGCTCTATTCCTCGCTCTTTATTTACCTGTTCCTCTCCTCACTCTTTATTTACCTGCTCCTCTCCTCACTCATTGTTCACCTGCTCCGCTCCTCGCTCTTTATTGACCTGCTCCATTCGTCACTCTTTATTTACCAGCACCTCTCCTCGCTCCTTATTTACCTGCTCTATTCCTCGCTCTTTATTTATCTGCTCCACTCCTCGCTCTTTTTTTCCCTGCTCCTCCCCTCGCTCTTTATTTACCTGCTCCGCTCCTCTCACTTCTTTTACCTGCTCCTCCCCTCGCTCTATATTCACCTGTTCTTCTCCTCACTCTTTATTTACCTGCTCCTCTCCTCACTCTTTATTTACCTGCTCCTCTCCTCTCTCTTTATTTTCCTGCTCCACTCCTCGCTCTTTATTTACCTGCTCTGCTCCGCACTCTTTATTTACCTGCTCCTCTCCTCCCTCTTTATTTACCTGCTCCGCTCCTCGCTCTTTATTTACCTGCTCCTCTCCTCGCTCTTTATTTACCTGCTCCGCTCCTCTCTCTTTATTTTCCTGCTCCACTCCTCACTCTTCATTTCCCTGCTCCGCTGTTCAGTCTTTATTTACCTGCTCCACTCCTCGCTCGTTGTTTACCTGCTCCACTCCTCGCTCTTAATTTACCTGCTCCTCTCCTCACTCTTTGTTAACCTGCTCCGCACCTGGCTCTTAATTTTCCTGCTCCTCTGCTCGATCTTTATTTACCTGCTCCCCTCCTCACTCTTTATTTACCTGTTCTATTCCTCGCTCTTTATCTCCCTGCTCCACTCCTCACTCTTTATTTACCTGCTCCTCCCCTCGCTCTTTATTTACCTGCTCCTCTCCTCACTCTTTAATTTACCTGCTCCTCTCCTCTCTCTTTATGTTCCTGCTCCACTCCTCGCTCTTTATTGTCCTGCTCTGCTCCTCACTCTTTATTTACCTGCTCCTCTCCTCGCTCTTTATTTACCTGCTCCTCTCCTCACTCTTCATTTTCCTGCTCCACTCTTCACTCTTTATTTACCTGCTCCACTCCTCACTCTTTAATTACCTGCTCCTCTCCTCACTCTTCATTTTCCTGCTCCACTCTTCACTCTTTATTTACCTGCCCTGCTCCTCGCTCTTTATTTACTTGCTCCTCTCCTCACTCCTTATTTACCTGCTCCTCTCCTCACACTTCATTTATCTGCTCCACTCTTCACTCTTTATTTACCTGCTCCACTCCTCACTCTTTAATTACCTGCTCCTCTCCTCACTCTTCATTTTCCTGCTCCACTCTTCACTCTTTATTTACCTGCCCTGCTCCTCGCTCTTTAGTTACCTGCTCCGCTACTCGCTCATTATTTACCTGCTCTGCTCCGCACTCTTTATTTACCTGCTCCACTCCTCACTCTTTAATTACCTGCTCCTCTCCTAACTCTTTATTTACCTGCTCCCCTCCTCACTCTTTATTTACCTGCTCTATTCCTCGCTATTTATTTAACTGCTCCTCTCCTCGCTCTTTATTTACCTGCTCCGCTCCTCTCCCTTTTTTTACCTGTTCCTCCCCTCGCTCTTTATTTACCTGCTCCTCTCCTCACTATTTATTTAGCTGCTCCTCTCCTCACTCTTTGTTTACCTGCTCCGCTCCTCGCTATTTGTTCACATGCTCCGCTCTTCGTTCTTAATTTACCTGCTCCTCTGCTCGATCTTTATTTCCCTGCCCCGCTACTCGCTCTTTATTTACTTGCACCTCACCTCACTCTTTATTTACCTGCTCCTCTCTTCACTCTTCATTTACCTGCTCCACTCTTCTCTATTTATTTACCTGCTTTGCTCCTCTCTTTTTAATTACCTGCTCCTCTCCTCACTCTTCATTTTCCTGCTCTGCTCCTCTCTCTTTATTTTCCTGCTCCACTCCTCACTCTTCATTTCCCTGCTCCGCTCCTCAGTCTTTATTTACCTGCTCCACTCCTCGCTCGTTGTTTACCTGCTCCACTCCTCGCTCTTAATTTACCTGCTCCTCTCCTCACTCTTTGTTCACCTGCTCCGCACCTGGCTCTTAATTTTCCTGCTCCTCTGCTCGATCTTTATTTACCTGCCGCGCTCATCGCTCTTTATTTTCCTGCTCCTCTCCTCGCTCTTTATGTACCTGCTCCCCTCCTCACTCTTTATTTACCTGTTCTATTCCTCGCTCTTTATCTCCCTGCTCCACTCCTCACTCTTTATTTACCTGCTCCTCCCCTCGCTCTTTATTTACCTGCTCCTCTCCTCACTCTTTATTTACCTGCTCCTCGCCTCACTCTTTAATTACCTGCTCCTCTCCTCACTCTTTATTTTCCTGCTCCGCTCCTCACTCTTCATTTACCTGCTCCTCTCCTCACTCTTTATTTACCTGCTCCTCTCCACATTCGTTATTTACCTGCTCCTCTCCTCTATCTTCATTTACCTGCTGCACTCTTCACTCTTTATTTACTTGCTCCACTCCTCACTCTTTCATTACCTGCTCCTCTCCTCACTCTTTATTTACCTGCTCCGCTCCTCACTCTTTATTTACCTTCTCTGCTCCTCGCTCTTTGGTTACCTGCTCCGCTACTCGCTCTTTATTTACGTGCTCTGCTCCTCACTCTTTATTTACTGATCCACTCCTCGCTCTTTATTGACCTGCTCTATTCCTCGCTCTTTATTTCACTGCTCCACTCCTCGCCCTTTATTTACCTGCTCCTCCACTCGCTCTTAATTTAACAGCTCCGCTCCTCTCCCTTTTTTACCTGCTCCTCCCCTCTCTCTTTATTTTTCTGCTGCACTCCTCGCTCTTTATTTACCTGCTCTACTTCTCACTCTTTATTTACCTGCTCCTCTCCTCGCTCTTTATTTCGCTGATCCGCTACTCGCTCTTTATTTTCCTGCTCCTTTCCTCGCTCTTTGCTTGCCTGCTCCTCTCCTCACTCTTTATTTACCTGTTCTATTTATCGCTCTTTATTTACCTGCTCCTCTCCTCGCTCTTTATTTACCTGCTCCGCTCCTCATTCTTTGTTAAACTGCTCCACTCCTCGCTCTTTTTTTCCCTGCTCCTCCCCTCGCTCTTTATTTAGCTGATCCGCTCCTCGCTCTTTATTTACCTGTTCCTCTCCTCGCTCTTTACTTAGCTGATCCGCTCCACTCTCTTTATTTACCTGCTCCGCTCGTCACTCTTTATGTACCTTCTCTGCTCCTCGCTCTTTATTTAACTGATCCGCTACTCGCTCTTTATTTACCTGCTCCGCTCCTCGCTCTTTATTTACCTGCTCCTCTCCTCACTCTTTATTTCCCTGCTCCGCTCCTCACTCTTTATTTTCCTGCTCCGCTATTCGCTCTTTATTTGCCTGCTCCGCTCCTCGCTCTTTATTTACTTGCTCCACTCTTCGCTCTCTCATTACCTGCTCCGCACTTCACTCTTTGTTTACCTGCTCCGCATCTCGCTCTTTATTTACCTGCTCCACTCCTCACTCTTTATTTACCTGCTCTATTCCTCGCTCTTTATTTACCTGCTCCACTCCTCACTCTTTATTTACCTGCTCCTCTCCTCGCTCTTTACTTACCTGCTCCTCTCCTCGCTCTTTATTTATCTGCTCCGCTCCTCATTCTTTATTGAACTGCTCCACTCCTCGCTCTTTTTTTCCTTGCTCCTCCTCTCGCTCTATATTTACCTGCTCCGCTCCTCTCCCTTTTTTTAACCTGCTCCTCCCCTCGATCTTTAATGCCCTGTTCCTCTCCTCACTCGTTATTTACCTGCTCCTCTCCTCACTCATTGTTTACTTGCTCCGCTCCTCGCTCCTTATTTACCTGCTCCTCTCCTCACTCTTTATTGATCTGTTCTATTCCTCGCTCTTTATCTCCCTGCCTCACTCCTCACTCTTTATTTACCTGCTCCTCTCCTCGATCTTTATTTACCTGCTCCTCTCCTCACTCTTAATTTAAGTGCTCTCTTCCTCGCTCTTTATTAAACTGCTCCTCTCCTCACTCTTTATTTACCTGCTCTATTCCTCGCTCTTTATTTACCTGCTCCACTCCTCGCTCTTTTTTTCCATGCTCCTCCCCTCGCTATTTATTTAACTGCTCCGCTCCTCTCCCTTCTTTTACCAGCTCCTCCCCTCGCTCTTTATTCACCTGTTCTTCTCCTCACTATTTACCTGCTCCTCTCCTCACTCTTTATTTACCTGCTCCTCTCCTCTCTCTTTATTTTCCTGCTCCACTCCTCGCTCTTCATTTACCTGCCCCGCTACTCGCTCTTTATTTACTTGCTCCTCACCTCACTCTTTATGTACCTGCTCCTCTCCTCAATCTTCATTTACCTGCTCCACTCTTCACTCTTTATTTACCTGCTGCGCTCCTCTCTTTTTAATTACCTGCTCCTCTCCTCACTCTTTATTTTCCTGCTCTGCTCCTCTCTCTTTATTTTCCTGCTCCACTCCTCACTCTTCATTTCCCTGCTCCACTCCTCAGTCTTTATTTACCTGCTCCACTCCTCGCTCGTTGTTTACCTGCTCCACTCCTCGCTCTTAATTTACCTGCTCATCTCCTCACTCTTTGTTAACCTGCTCCGCAGCTGGCTCTTAATTTTCCTGCTCCTCTGCTCGATCTTTATTTCCCTGCCGCGCTCCTCGCTCTTTATTTTCCTGCTCCTCTCCTCGCTCTTTATTGACCTGCTCCCCTCCTCTCTCTTTATTTACCTGCTCCTCCCCTCGCTCTTTATTTACCTGCTCCTCTCCTCACTCTTTAGTTACCTGCTCCTCTCCACACTCATTATTTAACTGCACCTCTCCTCACTCTTTGTTGACCTGCTCTGCTCCTCACTCTTTATTTACCTGCTCCGCTCCTCGCTCTTTATTTACCTGCTCCTCTCCTCTCTCTTTATTTTCCTGCTCCACTCCTCGCTCTTTATTGACCTGCTCTGCTCCTCACTCTTTATTTACCTGCTCCGCTCCTCGCTCTTTATTTACCTGTTCCTCTCCTCGCTCTTTATTTACCTGCTCCTCGCCTCACTCTTCATTTACCTGTTCCACTCTTCACTCTTTATTTACCTGCCCTGCTCCTCGCTCTTTATTTACTTGCTCCTCTCCTCACTCCTTATTTACCTGCTCCTCTCCTCACTCTTCATTTATCTGCTCCACTCTTCACTCTTTATTTACCTGCTCCACTCCTCACTCTTTAATTACCTGCTCCTCTCCTCACTCTTTATTTTCCTGCTCCGCTCCTCACTCTTCATTGACGTGCTCCTCTCCTCACTCCTTATTTACCTGCTCCTCTCCTCACTCTTCATTTATCTGCTCCACTCTTCACTCTTTATTTACCTGCTCCACTCCTCACTCTTTAATTACCTGCTCCTCTCCTCACTCTTTATTTTCCTGCTCCGCTCCTCACTCTTCATTTACGTGCTCCTCTCCTCACTCTTTATTTACCTGCTCCACTCCTCACTCTTTAATTACCTGCTCCTCTCCTCACTCTTCCAATACCTGCTCCACTCTTCATTTACCTGCCCCGCTACTTGCTCTTTATTTACTTGCTCCTCACCTCACTCTTTATTTACCTGCTCCTCTCCTCACTCTTCATTTACCTGCTCCACTCTTCACTCTTTATTTACCTGCTGCGCTCCTCTCTTTTTAATTACCTGCTCCTCTCCTCACTCTGTATTTTACTGCTCTGCTCCTCTCTTTATTTTCCTGCTCCACTCCTCACTCTTCATTTCCCTGCTCCGCTCCTCAGTCTTTATTTACCTGCTCCACACCTCGCTCGTTGTTTTGCTGCTCCACTCCTCGCTCTTAATTTACCTGCACCTCTCCTCACTCTTTGTTAACCTGCTCCGCACCTGGCTCTTAATTTTCCTGCTCCTCTGCTCGATCTTTATTTACCTGCCGCGCTCCTCGCTCTTTCTTTTCCTGCTCCTCTCCTCGCTCTTTATTTACCTGTTCTATTCCTCGCTCTTTATCTCCCTGCTCCACTTCTCACTCTTTATTTACCTGCTCCTCCCCTCGCTCTTTATTTACCTGCTCTGCTCCTCACTCTTTATTTACCTGCTCCTCTCCTCACTCATTATTTACCTGCACCTCTCCTCACTCTTTATTTTGCTGCTCAACTCCTCGCTCTTAATTTACCTGCTCTGCTCCTCACTCTTTATTTCCCTGCTCCTCTCCTCGTTCTTTATATACCTGCTCCGCTCCTCGCTCTTTATTTACCTGTTCCTCTCCTCGCTCTTTATTTACCTGCTCCTCTCCTCACTCTTCATTTACCTGCTCCACTCTTCACTCTTTATTTATCTGCCCCGCTCCTCGCTCTTTATTTACTTGCTCCTCTCCTCACTCCTTATTTACCTGCTCCTCTCCTCACTCTTCATTTATCTGCTCCACTCTTCACTCTTTATTTACCTGCTCCACTCCTCGCTCTTTTTTTACCTGCTCCTCCCCTCGCTCTTTATTTAACAGCTCCGCTCCTCTCCCTTTTTTACCTGCTCCTCCCCTCGCTCTTTATTTACCTGCTCCTCTCCGCACTCTTTATTTACCTGCTCCTCTCCTCTCTCTTTATTTGCCTGCTCCGCTCCTCTCTCTTCAGTTACCTGCGCCGCTCCGAGCTCTTTATTCACTGCTCCGCTCCTCGCTCTTTATTTACCTGCTCCGCTCTTCGCTCTTTATTTACTTGCTCCACTCCTCGCTCTATAATTACCTGCTCCGCACTTCACTCTTTGTTTACCTGCTCCGCATCTCGCTCTTTATTTACCTGCTCCACTCC
Organism: Heptranchias perlo; assembly: GCF_035084215.1. Lineage (NCBI taxonomy): Eukaryota > Metazoa > Chordata > Chondrichthyes > Hexanchiformes > Hexanchidae > Heptranchias > Heptranchias perlo. The sequence goes on along the minus strand of NW_027140003.1, from coordinate 183,692 downwards.
TCGCTCTTTATTTACCTGCTCCTCTCCTCGCTCTTTATTTACCTGCTCCTCTCCTCTCTCTTTCTTTTTCTGCTCCACTCCTCACTCTTTATTTACCTGCTCCACTCCTCGCTCGTTGTTTACCTGCTCCACTCCTCGCTCGTCATTTACCTGCTCCTCTCCTCACTCTTTATTTACCTGCTCCGCTCCTCGCTCTTTATTTCGCTGCTCCTCTCCTCACTCTTTATTTACCTGCTCCGCTCCTCGATCTTTATTTTCCTGGTCCGCTCCTGACTTTATATACCTGCTCCACTCCTAACTCATTATTTCCCAGCTCCTCTCCTCGCTCTTTATTTACCTGCTCTCTCTCCTCACTCTTTATTTACCTGTTCTATTCCTCGCTCTTTATCTCCCTGCTCCACTCCTCACTCTTTATTTTCCTGCTCCTCTCCTCGCTCTTTATTTACCTGCTCTATTCCTCGCTCTTTATTATCCTGCTCCTCTCCTCGCAATTCATTTACCTGATCCGCTCCTCATTCTTTATTTAACTGCTCCACTCCTCACTCTTTATTTTCCTGCTCCTCTCCTCTCCCGTTTTTACCTGCTCCTCCCCTCGATATTTATTTACCTGCTGCTCTCCTCACTTTTTGTTTACCTGCTCCTCTCCTCACTCTTTATTTTGTTGCTCAACTCCTCGCTCTTTATTTACCAACTCTGCTCCTCACTCTTTATTTACCTACTCCTCTCCTTTCTTTATTTACATGCTCCGCTCCTCGCTCTTTATTTACCTGTTCCTCTCCTCGCTCTTTATTTACCTGCTCCACTCTTCACTCTTTATTTATCTGCCCCGCTCCTCGCTCTTTATTTACTTGCTCTATTCCTCGCTCTTTATTTATCTGCTCCACTCCTCGCTCTTTTTTTCCCTGCTCCTCCCCTCGCTCTTTATTTACCTGCTCCGCTCCTCTCCCTTCTTTTACCTGCTCCTCCCCTCGCTCTATATTCACCTGCTCCAGTCTTCACTCTTTATTTACCTGCTCCACTCCTCACTCTTTAATGAACTGCTCCTCACCTCACTCTTTATTTACCTGCTCTATTCCTCGCTCTTTATTTACCTGCTCCACTCCTCACTCTTTATTTACCTGCTCCTCTCCTCGCTCTTTACTTACCTGCTCCTCTCCTCACTCTTTATTTACCTGCTCTATTCCTCGCTCTTTATTTACCTGTTCCTCTCCTCACTCTTTATTTACCTGCTCCTCTCCTCACTCATTGTTTACCTGCTCCGCTCCTCGCTCTTTATTTACCTGCTCCATTCTTCACTCTTTATTTACCAGCTCCTCTCCTCGCTCTTTATTTACCTGCTCCTCTCCTCACACTTTATTGTTCTGTTCTATTCCTCGCTCTTTATCTCCCTGCCTCACTCCTCACTCTTTATTTACGTGCTCCTCTCCTCGATCTTTATTTACCTGCTCCTCTCCTCACTCTTTATTTACGTGCTCTATTCCTCGCTCTTTATTGAACTGCTCCTCTCCTCACTCTTTATTTACCTGCTCTATTCCTCGCTCTTTATTTATCTGCTCCACTCCTCGCTCTTTGTTTCCCTGCTCCACTCCTCACTCTTTAATGACCTGCTCCTCACCTCACCCTTTATTTTCCTGCTCCGCTCCTCACTCTTCTTTTATCTGCTCCTCTCCTCACTCTTTATTTACCTGCTCCTCTCCTCACTCTTTATTTACCTGCTCCTCTCCTCTCTCTTTATTTTGCTGCTCAACTCCTCGCTCTTTATTTACCTGCTCTGCTCCTCACTCTTTATTTACCTGCTCCTCTCCTCACTCGTTATTTACCTGCTCCTCTCCCCTATCTTTATTTTCCTGCTCCGCTCCTCATTCTTTATGAAACTGCTCCACCCCTTGCTCTTTTTTTCCCTGCTCCTCCTCTCGCTCTTTATTTACCTGCTCCGGCCCTCTCCCTTTTTTTAACCTGCTCCTCCGCTCGCTCTTTATTTACCTGTTCCTCTCCTCACTCTTTATTTACCTGCTCCTCTCCTCACTCATTGTTTACCTACTCCGCTCCTCGCTCTTTATTTACCTGCTCCGCTCCTCGCTCTATAATTACCTGCTCCGCACTTCACTCTTTGTTTACCTGCTCCGCAAATCGCTCTTTATTTACCTGCTCCACTCCTCGCTCTTTATTTACCTGCTCTGCTCCGCACTCTTTATTGACCTGCTCCTCTCCTCGCTCTTTATTCACCTGCTCCGCTCCTCACTCTTTATTTACCTGCTCCTCTCCTCATTCTTTATTTACCTGCTCCTCTCCTCACTCGTTATTTACCTGCTCCTCTCCTCTATCTTTATTTTCCTGCTCCGCTCCTCATTCTTTATTAAACTGCTCCACCCCTTGCTCTTTTTTTCCCTGCTCCTCCTCTCGCTCTTTATTTACCTGCTCCGGCCATCTCCCTTTTTTTATGCTGCTCAACTCCTCGCTCTTTATTTACCTGCTCTGCTCCTCACTCTTTATTCACCTGCAACTCTCCTCGTTCTTTATTTACCTGCTCCGCTCCTCGCTCTTTATTTACCTGTTCCTCTCCTCGCTCTTTATTTACCTGCTCCTCTCCTCACTCTTCATTTACCTGCTCCACTCTTCACTCTTTATTTATCTGCCCCGCTCCTCGTTCTTTATTTACTTGCTCCTCTCCTCACTCTTTATTTTCCTTCTCCTCTCCTCACTCTTCATTTACCTGCTCCAGTCTTCACTCTTTATTTACCTGCTCCACTCCTCACTCTTTAATTACCTGCTCCTCACCTCACTCTTTATTTTCCTGCTCCGCTCCTCACTCTTCATTTATCTGCTCCTCTCCTCACTCGTTATTTACCTGCTCCTCTCCTCTATCTTTATTTTCCTGCTCCGCTCCTCATTCTTTATTAAACTGCTCCACGCCTTGCTCTTTTTTTCCCTGCTCCTCCTCTCGCTCTTGATTTACCTGCTCCGGCCCTCTACCTTTTTTTAACCTGCTCCTCCACTCGCTCTTTATTTACCTGTTCCTCTCCTCACTCTTTATTTACCTGCTCCTCTCCTCATGCATTGTTTACCTGCTCCGCTCCTCGCTCTTTATTTACCTGCTCCATTCTTCACTCTTTATTTACCAGCTCCTCTCCTCGCTCTTTTTTTACCTGCTCCTCTCGTCACTCTTTATTGATCTGTTCTATTCCTCGCTCTTCATCTCCCTGCTCCACTCCTCACTTTTTATTTACCTGCTCCTCTCCTCGATCTTTATTTACCTGCTCCTCTCTTCACTCTTTATTTACGTGCTCTATTTTTCGCTCTTTATTAAACTGCTCCTCTCCTCACTCTTTATTGACCTGCTCTATTCCTCGCTCTTTATTTACCTGCTCCACTCCTCACTCTTTATTTACCTGCTCCTCTCCTCGCTCTTTACTTACCTGCTCCTCTCCTCACTCTTTATTTACCTGCTCTATTCCTCGCTCTTTATTTACCTGTTCCTCTCCTCACTCTTTATTTACCTGCTCCTCTCCTCACTCATTGTTTACCTGCTCCGCTCCTCGCTCTTTATTTACCTGCTCCATTCTTCACTCTTTATTTACCAGCTCCTCTCCTCGCTCTTTATTTACCTGCTCCTCTCCTCACACTTTATTGATCTGTTCTATTCCTCGCTCTTTATCTCCCTGCCTCACTCCTCACTCTTTATTTACGTGCTCCTCTCCTCGATCTTTATTTACCTGCTCCTCTCCTCACTCTTTATTTACGTGCTCTATTCCTCGCTCTTTATTGAACTGCTCCTCTCCTCACTCTTTATTTACCTCCTCTATTCCTCGCTCTTTATTTATCTGCTCCACTCCTCGCTCTTTTTTTCCCTGCTCCTCCCCTCGCTCTTTATTTACCTGCTCCGCTCCTCTCCCTTCTTTTACCTGCTCCTCCCCTCGCTCTATATTCACCTGTTCTTCTCCTCACTCTTTATTTACCTGCTCCTCTCCTCACTCTTTATTTACCTGCTCCTCTCCTTTCTCTTTATTTTCCTGCTCCACTCCTCGCTCTGTATTTACCTGCTCTGCTCCGCACTCTTTATTTACCTGCTCCACTCCTCACTCATTAATTACCTGCTCCTCTCCTCACTCTTTATTTTCCTGCTCCGCTGCTCACTCTTCATTTACGTGTTCCTCTCCTCACTCTTTATTTACCTGCTCCTCTCCTCATTCGTTATTTACCTGCTCCTCTCCTCTATCTTCATTTACCTGCTCCACTCTTCACTCTTTATTTACCTGCTCCACTCCTCACTCTTTAATTACCTGCTCCTCTCCTCACTCTTTATTTCCTGCTCCGCTCCTCACTCTTCATTTACCTTCTCTGCTCCTCGCTCATGAGTTACCTGCTCCGCGACTCGCTCTTTATTTACGTGCTCTGCTCCTCACTCTATATTTACTGATCCACTCCTCGCACTTTATTTATCTGCTCTATTCCTCGCTCTTTATTTACCTGCTCCACTCCTCGCTCTTATTTTCCCTGCTCCTCCCCTCGCTCTTTATTGACCTGCTCCGCTCCTCTCCCTTCTTTTCCCTGCTCCTCCCCTCGCTCGATATTCACCTGTTCTTCTCCTCACTCTTTATTTACCTGCTCCTCTCCTCACTCTTTATTTACCTGCTCCTCTCCTCTCTCTTTATTTTCCTGCTCCACTCCTCGCTCTTTATTTACCTGCTCTGCTCCGCACTCTTTATTTACCTGCTCCACTCCTCACTCTTTAATTACCTGCTCCTCTCCTCACTCTTTATTTACCTGCTCCGCTCCTCACTCTTCATTTACCTTCTCTGCTCCTCGCTCTTTAGTTACCTGCTCCGCTACTCGCTCTTTATTTACGTGCTCTGCTCCTCACTCTTTATTTACTGATCCACTCCTCGCTCTTTATTGACCTGCTCTGTTCCTCGCTCTTTATTTAACTGCTCCAATCCTCGCCCTTTTTTTACCTGCTCCTCCCCTCGCTCTTTATTTAACAGCTCCGCTCCTCTCCCTTTTTTACCTGCTCCTCCCCTCGCTCTTTATTTAACAGCTCCGCTCCTCTCCCTTTTTTACCTGCTCCTCCCCTCTCTCTTTATTTTTCTGCTCCACTCCTCGCTCTTTATTTACCTGCTCCTCTCCTCGCTCTTTATTTAGCTGCTCCGCTCCTCGCTCTTTATTTACCTTTTCCTCTCCTCGCTCTTTATTGACCTGCTCCGCTCCACTCTCTTTATTAACCTGCTCCGCTCCTCACTCGTTATGTACCTTCTCTGCTCCTCGCTCTTTATTTACCTGCTCCGCTACTCGCTCTTTATTTACCTGCTCCGCTCCTCGCTCTTTATTTACATGCTCCTCTCCCCACTCTTTATTTACCTGCTCCGCTCCTCACTCTTTATTTCCCTGCTCCGCTATTCGCTCTTTATTTGCCTGCTCCGCTCCTCTCTCTTTGGTTACCTGCGCCGCTCCGAGCTCTTTCGTTACTACTCCGCACCTCGCTCTTTATTTACCTGCTCCGCTCCTCGCTCTTTATTTACTTGCTCCACTCCTCGCTCTATAATTACCTGCTCCGCACTTCACTCTTTGTTTACCTGCTCCTCTCCTCGCTCTTTATTTACCTGCTCCTCTCCTCTCTCTTTCTTTTCCTGCTCCACTCCTCACTCTTTATTTACCTGCTCCACTCCTCGCTCGTTGTTTACCTGCTCCACTCCTCGCTCTTCATTTACCTGCTCCTCTCCTCACTCTTTATTTACCTGCACCTCTCCTCACTCTTTATTTCGCTGCTCCTCTCCTCTCTCTTTATGTTCCTGCTCCACTCCTCGCTCTTTATTGACCTGCTCTGCTCCTCACTCTTTATTTACCTGCTCCTCCCCACGCTCTTTATTTACCTGCTCCGCTGCTCACTCTTCATTTACGTGTTCCTCTCCTCACTCTTTATTTACCTGCTCCTCTCCTCATTCGTTATTTACCTGCTCCTCTCCTCTATCTTCATTTACCTGCTCCACTCTTCACTCTTTATTTACCTGCTCCACTCCTCACTCTTTAATTACCTGCTCCTCTCCTCACTCTTTATTTACCTGCTCCGCTCCTCACTCTTCATTTACCTTCTCTGCTCCTCGCTCATGAGTTACCTGCTCCGCGACTCGCTCTTTATTTACGTGCTCTGCTCCTCACTCTATATTTACTGATCCACTCCTCGCACTTTATTTATCTGCTCTATTCCTCGCTCTTTATTTACCTGCTCCACTCCTCGCTCTTTTTTTCCCTGCTCCTCCCCTCGCTCTTTTTTGACCTGCTCCGCTCCTCTCCCTTCTTTTCCCTGCTCCTCCCCTCGCTCGATATTCACCTGTTCTTCTCCTCACTCTTTATTTACCTGCTCCTCTCCTCACTCTTTATTTACCTGCTCCTCTCCTCTCTCTTTATTTTCCTGCTCCACTCCTCGCTCTTTATTTACCTGCTCTGCTCCGCACTCTTTATTTACCTGCTCCACTCCTCACTCTTTAATTACCTGCTCCTCTCCTCACTCTTTATTTACCTGCTCCGCTCCTCACTCTTCATTTACCTTCTCTGCTCCTCGCTCTTTAGTTACCTGCTCCGCTACTCGCTCTTTATTTACGTGCTCTGCTCCTCACTCTTTATTTACTGATCCACTCCTCGCTCTTTATTGACCTGCTCTGTTCCTCGCTCTTTATTTAACTGCTCCAATCCTCGCCCTTTTTTTACCTGCTCCTCCCCTCGCTCTTTATTTAACAGCTCCGCTCCTCTCCCTTTTTTACCTGCTCCTCCCCTCGCTCTTTATTTAACAGCTCCGCTCCTCTCCCTTTTTTACCTGCTCCTCCCCTCTCTCTTTATTTTTCTGCTCCACTCCTCGCTCTTTATTTACCTGCTCCTCTCCTCGCTCTTTATTTAGCTGCTCCGCTCCTCGCTCTTTATTTACCTTTTCCTCTCCTCGCTCTTTATTGACCTGCTCCGCTCCACTCTCTTTATTAACCTGCTCCGCTCCTCACTCGTTATGTACCTTCTCTGCTCCTCGCTCTTTATTTACCTGCTCCGCTACTCGCTCTTTATTTACCTGCTCCGCTCCTCGCTCTTTATTTACATGCTCCTCTCCCCACTCTTTATTTACCTGCTCCGCTCCTCACTCTTTATTTCCCTGCTCCGCTATTCGCTCTTTATTTGCCTGCTCCGCTCCTCTCTCTTTGGTTACCTGCGCCGCTCCGAGCTCTTTCGTTACTACTCCGCACCTCGCTCTTTATTTACCTGCTCCGCTCCTCGCTCTTTATTTACTTGCTCCACTCCTCGCTCTATAATTACCTGCTCCGCACTTCACTCTTTGTTTACCTGCTCCTCTCCTCGCTCTTTATTTACCTGCTCCTCTCCTCTCTCTTTCTTTTCCTGCTCCACTCCTCACTCTTTATTTACCTGCTCCACTCCTCGCTCGTTGTTTACCTGCTCCACTCCTCGCTCTTCATTTACCTGCTCCTCTCCTCACTCTTTATTTACCTCCTCCGCTCCTCGCTCTTTATTTTCCTGGTCCGCTCCTCACTTTATATACCTGCTCCACTCCTCACTCTTTATTTCCCAGCTCCTCTCCTCGCTCTTTATTTACCTGCTCTCTCTCCTCACTCTTTATTTTCCTGTTCTATTCCTCGCTCTTTATCTCCCTGCTCCACTCCTCACTCTTTATTTTCCTGCTTCTCTCCTCGCTCTTTATTTACCTGCTCTATTCCTCGCTCTTTATTATCCTGCTCCTCTCCTCGCTATTCATTTACCTGATCCGCTCCTCATTCTTTATTTAACTGCTCCACTCCTCACTCTTTATTTTCCTGCTCCTCTCCTCTCCCGTTTTTACCTGCTCCTCCCCTCGATATTTATTTACCTGCTGCTCTCCTCACTTTTAGTTTACCTGCTCCTCTCCTCACTCTTTATTTTGCTGCTCAACTCCTCGCTCTTTATTTACCTACTCTGCTCCTCACTCTTTATTTACCTGCTCCTCTCGTCACTCTTCATTGATCTGTTCTATTCCTCGCTCTTCATCTCCCTGCTCCACTCCTCACTCTTTATTTACCTGCTCCTCTCCTCGATCTTTATTTACCTGCTCCTCTCTTCACTCTTTATTTACGTGCTCTATTCCTCGCTCTTTATTAAACTGCTCCTCTCCTCACTCTTTATTGACCTGCTCTATTCCTCGCTCTTTATTTACCTGCTCCACTCCTCACTCTTTATTTACCTGCTCCTCTCCTCGCTCTTTACTTACCTGCTCCTCTCCTCACTCTTTATTTACCTGCTCTCTTCCTCGCTCTTTATTTACCTGTTCCTCTCCTCACTCTTTATTTACCTGCTCCTCTCCTCACTCATTGTTTACCTGCTCCGCTCCTCGCTCTTTATTTACCTGCTCCATTCGTCACTCTTTATTTACCAGCACCTCTCCTCGCTCCTTATTTACCTGCTCCTCTCCTCACACTTTATTGATCTGTTCTATTCCTCGCTCTTTATCTCCCTGCCTCACTCCTCACTCTTTATTTACCTGCTCCTCTCCTCGATCTTTATTTACCTGCTCCTCTCCTCACTCTTTATTTACGTGCTCTATTCCTCGCTCTTTATTGAACTGCTCCTCTCCTCACTCTTTATTTACCTGCTCTATTCCTCGCTCTTTATTTATCTGCTCCACTCCTCGCTCTTTTTTTCCCTGCTCCTCCCCTCGCTCTTTATTTACCTGCTCCGCTCCTCTCCCTTCTTTTACCTGCTCCTCCCCTCGCTCTATATTCACCTGTTCTTCTCCTCACTCTTTATTTACCTGCTCCTCTCCTTTCTCTTTATTTTCCTGCTCCTCTCCTCGCTCTTTACTTCCCTGCTCCTCTCCTCACTCTTCCAATAACTGCTCCACTCTTCATTTACCTGCCCCGCTACTCGCTCTTTATTTACCTGCTCCTCTCCTCACTCTTCATTTACCTGCTCCACTCTTCTCTCTTTATTTACCTGCTGCGCTCCTCTCTTTTTAATAACCTGCTCCTCTCCTCACTCTTTATTTTCCTGCTCTGCTCCTCTCTCTTTATTTTCCTGCTCCACTCCTCACTCTTCATTTCCCTGCTCCGCTCCTGAGTCTTTATTAACCTGCTCCACTCCTCGCTCGTTGTTTACCTGCTCCACTCCTCGCTCTTAATTTACCTGCTCCTCTCCTCAATCTTTGTTAAACTGCTCCGCACCTGGCTCTGAATTTTCCTGCTCCTCTGCTCGATCGATATTTCCCTGCCGCGCTCCTCGCTCTTTATTTTCCTGCTCCTCTCCTCGCTCTTTATTTAACTGCTCCCCTCCTCACTCTTTATTTACCTGTTCTATTCCTCGCTCTTTATCTCCCTGCTCCACTCCTCACTCTTTATTTACCTGCTCCTCCCCTCGCTCTTTATTTACCTACTCCTCTCCTCACTCTTTATTTACCTGCTCCTCTCCTCACTCTTTAATTTACCTGCACCTCTCCTCACTCTTTATTTCGCTGCTCCTCTCCTCTCTCTTTATGTTCCTGCTCCACTCCTCGCTCTTTATTGACCTGCTCTGCTCCTCACTCTTTATTTACCTGCTCCTCCCCACGCTCTTTATTTACCTGCTCCGCGCCTCGCTCTTTATTTACCTGTTCCTCTCCTCGCTCTTTATTTACCTGCTCCTCTCCTCACTCTTCATTTACCTGCTCCACTCTTCACTCTTTATTTACCTGCCCTGCTCCTCGCTCTTTATTTACTTGCTCCTCTCCTCACTCCTTATTTTCCTGCTCCTCTCCTCACACTTCATTTATCTGCTCCACTCTTCACTCTTTATTTACCTGCTCCACTCCTCACTCTTTAATTACCTGCTCCTCTCCTCACTCTTTATTTTCCTGCTCCGCTGCTCACTCTTCATTTACGTGTTCCTCTCCTCACTCTTTATTTACCTGCTCCTCTCCTCATTCGTTATTTACCTGCTCCTCTCCTCTATCTTCATTTACCTGCTCCTCTCCTCACTCTTTATTTACCTGCTCCTCTCCTCACTCTTTATTTACCTGCTCCTCTCCTCTCTCTTTATTGACCTGCTCTATTCCTCGCTCTTTATTTAACTGCTCCAATCCTCGCCCTTTTTTTACCTGCTCCTCCCCTCGCTCTTTATTTAACAGCTCCGCTCCTCTCCCTTTTTTATCTGCTCCTCCCCTCTCTCTTTATTTTTCTGCTCCACTCCTCACTCTTTATTTACCTGCTCCTCCCCACGCTCTTTATTTACCTGCTCCGCGCCTCGCTCTTTATTTACCTGTTCCTCTCCTCGCTCTTTATTTACCTGCTCCTCTCCTCACTCTTCATTTACCTGCTCCACTCTTCACTCTTTATTTACCTGCCCTGCTCCTCGCTCTTTATTTACTTGCTCCTCTCCTCACTCCTTATTTTCCTGCTCCTCTCCTCACACTTCATTTATCTGCTCCACTCTTCACTCTTTATTTACCTGCTCCACTCCTCACTCTTTAATTACCTGCTCCTCTCCTCACTCTTTATTTTCCTGCTCCGCTGCTCACTCTTCATTTACGTGTTCCTCTCCTCACTCTTTATTTACCTGCTCCTCTCCTCATTCGTTATTTACCTGCTCCTCTCCTCTATCTTCATTTACCTGCTCCACTCTTCACTCTTTATTTACCTGCTCCACTCCTCACTCTTTAATTACCTGCTCCTCTCCTCACTCTTTATTTACCTGCTCCGCTCCTCACTCTTCATTTACCTTCTCTGCTCCTCGCTCATGAGTTACCTGCTCCGCGACTCGCTCTTTATTTACGTGCTCTGCTCCTCACTCTGTATTTACTGATCCACTCCTCGCTCTTTATTTACCTGCTCTATTCCTCGCTCTTTATTTACCTGCTCCACTCCTCGCTCTTTTTTTCCCTGCTCCTCCCCTCGCTCTTTATTGACCTGCTCCGCTCCGCTCCCTTCTTTTCCCGGACTGGCAACCAGTAACCAGTGGTGTTCCACAGGGGTCGGTGCTGGGTCCCCAACTCTTTACAATCTATATTAACGATTTGGAGGAGGGGACCGAGTGCAACATATCAAAATTTGCAGATGATACAAAGATGGGAGGGAAAGTAGAGAGTGAGGAGGACATAAAAAACCTGCAAGGGGATATAGACAGGCTGGGTGAGTGGGCGGAGATTTGGCAGATGCAATATAATATTGGAAAATGTGAGGTTATGCACTTTGGCAGGAAAAATCAGAGAGCAAGTTATTTTCTTAATGGCGAGAGACTGGAAAGTACTGCAGTACAAAGGGATCTGGGGGTCCTAGTGCAAGAAAATCAAAAAGTTGGTATGCAGGTGCAGCAGGTGATCAAGAAAGCCAACGGAATGTTGGCTTTTATTGCTAGGGGGATAGAATATAAAAACAAGGAGGTATTGCTGCAGTTATATAAGGTATTGGTGAGACCGCACCTGGAATACTGCATACAGTTTTGGTCTCCATACTTAAGAAAAGACATACTTGCTCTCGAGGCAGTACAAAGAAGGTTCACTCGGTTAATCCCGGGGATGAGGGGGCGGACATATGAGGAGAGGTTGAGTAGATTGGGACTCTACTCATTGGAGTTCAGAAGAATGAGAGGCGATCTTATTGAAACATATAAGATTGTGAAGGGTCTTGATCGGGTGGATGCAGTAAGGATGTTCCCAAAGATGGGTGAAACTAGAACTAGGGGGCATAATCTTAGAATAAGGGGCTGCTCTTTCAAAACTGAGATGAGGAGAAACTTCTTCACTCAGAGGGTGGTAGGTCTGTGGAATTTGCTGCCCCAGGAAGCTGTGGAAGCTACATCATTAGATAAATTTAAAACAGAAATAGCCAGTTTCCGAGAAGTAAAGGGAATTAGGGGTTATGGGGAGCGGGCAGGAAATTGGACATGAAGCTGAGTTCGGATCGGTCAATGCCCTGTGGGTGGCGGAGAGGGCCCAGGGGCTATGTGGCCGGGTCCTGCTCCGACTTCTTGTGTTCTTTAGATTTGTGGTTGGGATCAGATCAGCCATGATCTTATTGAATGGCGGAGCAGGCTCGAGGGGCCGATTGGCCTACTCCTGCTCCAATTTCTTATGTTCTTATGTTCTTATGCTCCTCCCCTCGCTCGATATTCACCTGTTCTTCTCCTCACTCTTTATTTACCTGCTCCTCTCCTCACTCTTTATTTACCTGCTCCTCTCCTCACTCTTTATTTACCTGCTCCTCTCCTCTCTCTTTATTGACCTGCTCTATTCCTCGCTCTTTATTTAACTGCTCCAATCCTCGCCCTTTTTTTACCTGCTCCTCCCCTCGCTCTTCATTTAACAGCTCCGCTCCTCTCCCTTTTTTATCTGCTCCTCCCCTCTCTCTTTATTTTTCTGCTCCACTCCTCGCTCTTTATTTACCTGCTCCTCTCCTCGCTCTTTATTTAGCTGCTCCGCTCCTCGCTCTTTATTTACCTTTTCCTCTCCTCGCTCTTTATTGACCTGCTCCGCTCCTCATTCTTTATTTAACTGCTCCACTCCTCACTCTTTATTTTCCTGCTCCTCTCCTCTCCCGTTTTTACCCGCTCCTCCCCTCGATATTTATTTACCTGCTGCTCTCCTCACTTTTAGTTTACCTGCTCCTCTCCTCACTCTTTATTTTGCTGCTCAACTCCTCGCTCTTTATTTACCTACTCTGCTCCTCACTCTTTATTTACCTGCTCCTCTCGTCACTCTTTATTTACGTGCTCTATTCCTCGCTCTTTATTAAACTGCTCCTCTCCTCACTCTTTATTGACCTGCTCTATTCCTCGCTCTTTATTTACCTGCTCCACTCCTCACTCTTTATTTACCTGCTCCTCTCCTCGCTCTTTACTTACCTGCTCCTCTCCTCACTCTTTATTTACCTGCTCTATTCCTCGCTCTTTATTTACCTGTTCCTCTCCTCACTCTTTATTTACCTGCTCCTCTCCTCACTCATTGTTTACCTGCTCCGCTCCTCGCTCTTTATTTACCTGCTCCATTCGTCACTCTTTATTTACCAGCACCTCTCCTCGCTCCTTATTTACCTGCTCCTCTCCTCACACTTTATTGATCTGTTCTATTCCTCGCTCTTTATCTCCCTGCCTCACTCCTCACTCTTTATTTACCTGCTCCTCTCCTCGATCTTTATTTACCTGCTCCTCTCCTCACTCTTTATTTACGTGCTCTATTCCTCGCTCTTTATTGAACTGCTCCTCTCCTCACTCTTTAGTTACCTGCTCTATTCCTCGCTCTTTATTTATCTGCTCCACTCCTCGCTCTTTTTTTCCCTGCTCCTTCCCTCGCTCTTTATTTACCTGCTCCACTCCTCTCCCTTCTTTTACCTGCTCCTCCCCTCGCTCTATATTCACCTGTTCTTCTCCTCACTCTGTATTTACCTGCTCCTCTCCTCACTCTTCATTTACCTGCTCCTCTCCTTTCTCTTTATTTTCCTGCTCCTCTCCTCGCTCTTTACTTCCCTGCTCCTCTCCTCACTCTTCCAATACCTGCTCCACTCTTCATTTACCTGCCCCGCTACTCGCTCTTTATTTACCTGCTCCTCTCCTCACTCTTCATTTACCTGCTCCACTCTTCTCTCTTTATTTACCTGCTGCGCTCCTCTCTTTTTAATTACCTGCTCCTCTCCTCACTCTTTATTTTCCTGCTCTGCTCCTCTCTCTTTATTTTCCTGCTCCACTCCTCACTCTTCATTTCCCTGCTCCGCTCCTCAGTCTTTATTAACCTGCTCCACTCCTCGCTCGTTGTTTACCTGCTCCACTCCTCGCTCTTAATTTACCTGCTCCTCTCCTCAATCTTTGTTAAACTGCTCCGCACCTGGCTCTTAATTTTCCTGCTCCTCTGCTCGATCTATATTTCCCTGCCGCGCTCCTCGCTCTTTATTTTCCTGCTCCTCTCCTCGCTCTTTATTTACCTGCTCCCCTCCTCACTCTTTATTTACCTGTTCTATTCCAAACTCTTTATCTCCCTGCTCCACTCCTCACTCTTTATTTACCTGCTCCTCCCCTCGCTCTTTATTTACCTGCTCCTCTCCTCACTCTTTATTTACCTGCTCCTCTCCTCACTCTTTAATTTACCTGCACCTCTCCTCACTCTTTATTTCGCTGCTCCTCTCCTCTCTCTTTATGTTCCTGCTCCACTCCTCGCTCTTTATTGACCTGCTCTGCTCCTCACTCTTTATTTACCTGCTCCTCCCCACGCTCTGTATTTACCTGCTCCGCGCCTCGCTCTTTATTTACCTGTTCCTCTCCTCGCTCTTTATTTACCTGCTCCTCTCCTCACTCTTCATTTACCTGCTCCACTCTTCACTCTTTATTTACCTGCCCTGCTCCTCGCTCTTTATTTACTTGCTCCTCTCCTCACTCCTTATTTTCCTGCTCCTCTCCTCACACTTCATTTATCTGCTCCACTCTTCACTCTTTATTTACCTGCTCCACTCCTCACTCTTTAATTACCTGCTCCTCTCCTCACTCTTTATTTTCCTGCTCCGATGCTCACTCTTCATTTACGTGTTCCTCTCCTCACTCTTTATTTACCTGCTCCTCTCCTCTATCTTCATTTACCTGCTCCACTCTTCACTCTTTATTTACCTGCTCCACTCCTCACTCTTTAATTACCTGCTCCTCTCTTCACTCTTTATTGACCTGCTCCGCTCCTCACTCTTCATTTACCTTCTCTGCTCCTCGCTCATGAGTTACCTGCTCCGCGACTCGCTCTTTATTTACGTGCTCTGCTCCTCACTCTATATTTACTGATCCACTCCTCGCTCTTTATTTAACTGCTCTATTCCTCGCTCTTTATTCACCTGCTCCACTCCTCGCTCTTTTTTTCCCTGCTCCTCCCCTCGCTCTTTATTGACCTGCTCCGCTCCGCTCCCTTCTTTTCCCTGCTCCTCCCCTCGCTCGATATTCACCTGTTCTTCTCCTCACTCTTTATTTACCTGCTCCTCTCCTCACTCTTTATTTACCTGCTCCTCTCCTCACTCTTTATTTACCTGCTCCTCTCCTCTCTCTTTATTGACCTGCTCTATTCCTCGCTCTTTATTTAACTGCTCCAATCCTCGCCCTTTTTTTCCCTGCTCCTCCCCTCGCTCTTTATTGACCTGCTCCGCTCCGCTCCCTTCTTTTCCCTGCTCCTCCCCTCGCTCGATATTCACCTGTTCTTCTCCTCACTCTTCATTTACCTGCTCCTCTCCTTTCTCTTTATTTTCCTGCTCCTCTCCTCGCTCTTTACTTCCCTGCTCCTCTCCTCACTCTTCCAATACCTGCTCCACTCTTCATTTACCTGACCCGCTACTCGCTCTTTATTTACCTGCTCCTCTCCTCACTCTTCATTTACCTGCTCCACTCTTCTCTCTTTATTTACCTGCTGCGCTCCTCTCTTTTTAATTACCTGCTCCTCTCCTCACTCTTTATTTTCCTGCTCTGCTCCTCTCTCTTTATTTTCCTGCTCCACTCCTCACTCTTCATTTCCCTGCTCCGCTCCTCAGTCTTTATTAACCTGCTCCACTCCTCGCTCGTTGTTTACCTGCTCCTCTCCTCACTCTTTATTTACCTGCTCCTCTCCTCACTCTTTATTTACCTGCTCCTCTCCTCTCTCTTTATTGACCTGCTCTATTCCTCGCTCTTTATTTAACTGCTCCAATCCTCGCCCTTTTTTTACCTGCTCCTCCCCTCGCTCTTTATTTAACAGCTCCGCTCCTCTCCCTTTTTTATCTGCTCCTCCCCTCTCTCTTTATTTTTCTGCTCCACTCCTCGCTCTTTATTTACCTGCTCCTCTCCTCGCTCTTTATTTAGCTGCTCCGCTCCTCGCTCTTTATTTACCTTTTCCTCTCCTCGCTCTTTATTGACCTGCTCCGCTCCTCATTCTTTATTTAACTGCTCCACTCCTCACTCTTTATTTTCCTGCTCCTCTCCTCTCCCGTTTTTACCCGCTCCTCCCCTCGATATTTATTTACCTGCTGCTCTCCTCACTTTTAGTTTACCTGCTCCTCTCCTCACTCTTTATTTTGCTGCTCAACTCCTCGCTCTTTATTTACCTACTCTGCTCCTCACTCTTTATTTACCTGCTCCTCTCGTCACTCTTTATTGATCTGTTCTATTCCTCGCTCTTCATCTCCCTGCTCCACTCCTCACTCTTTATTTACCTGCTCCTCTCCTCGATCTTTATTTACCTGCTCCTCTCTTCACTCTTTATTTACGTGCTCTATTCCTCGCTCTTTATTAAACTGCTCCTCTCCTCACTCTTTATTGACCTGCTCTATTCCTCGCTCTTTATTTACCTGCTCCACTCCTCACTCTTTATTTACCTGCTCCTCTCCTCGCTCTTTACTTACCTGCTCCTCTCCTCACTCTTTATTTACCTGCTCTATTCCTCGCTCTTTATTTACCTGTTCCTCTCCTCACTCTTTATTTACCTGCTCCTCTCCTCACTCATTGTTTACCTGCTCCGCTCCTCGCTCTTTATTTACCTGCTCCATTCGTCACTCTTTATTTACCAGCACCTCTCCTCGCTCCTTATTTACCTGCTCCTCTCCTCACACTTTATTGATCTGTTCTATTCCTCGCTCATTATCTCCCTGCCTCACTCCTCACTCTTTATTTACCTGCTCCTCTCCTCGATCTTTATTTACCTGCTCCTCTCCTCACTCTTTATTTACGTGCTCTATTCCTCGCTCTTTATTGAACTGCTCCTCTCCTCACTCTTTAGTTACCTGCTCTATTCCTCGCTCTTTATTTATCTGCTCCACTCCTCGCTCTTTTTTTCCCTGCTCCTCCCCTCGCTCTTTATTTACCTGCTCCACTCCTCTCCCTTCTTTTACCTGCTCCTCCCCTCGCTCTATATTCACCTGTTCTTCTCCTCACTCTGTATTTACCTGCTCCTCTCCTCACTCTTCATTTACCTGCTCCTCTCCTTTCTCTTTATTTTCCTGCTCCTCTCCTCGCTCTTTACTTCCCTGCTCCTCTCCTCACTCTTCCAATACCTGCTCCACTCTTCATTCACCTGCCCCGCTACTCGCTCTTTATTTACCTGCTCCTCTCCTCACTCTTCATTTACCTGCTCCACTCTTCTCTCTTTATTTACCTGCTGCGCTCCTCTCTTTTTAATTACCTGCTCCTCTCCTCACTCTTTATTTTCCTGCTCTGCTCCTCTCTCTTTATTTTCCTGCTCCACTCCTCACTCTTCATTTCCCTGCTCCGCTCCTCAGTCTTTATTAACCTGCTCCACTCCTCGCTCGTTGTTTACCTGCTCCTCTCCTCACTCTTTATTTACCTGCTCCTCTCCTCACTCTTTATTTACCTGCTCCTCTCCTCTCTCTTTATTGACCTGCTCTATTCCTCGCTCTTTATTTAACTGCTCCAATCCTCGCCCTTTTTTTACCTGCTCCTCCCCTCGCTCTTTATTTAACAGCTCCGCTCCTCTCCCTTTTTTATCTGCTCCTCCCCTCTCTCTTTATTTTTCTGCTCCACTCCTCGCTCTTTATTTACCTGCTCCTCTCCTCGCTCTTTATTTAGCTGCTCCGCTCCTCGCTCTTTATTTACCTTTTCCTCTCCTCGCTCTTTATTGACCTGCTCCGCTCCTCATTCTTTATTTAACTGCTCCACTCCTCACTCTTTATTTTCCTGCTCCTCTCCTCTCCCGTTTTTACCCGCTCCTCCCCTCGATATTTATTTACCTGCTGCTCTCCTCACTTTTAGTTTACCTGCTCCTCTCCTCACTCTTTATTTTGCTGCTCAACTCCTCGCTCTTTATTTACCTACTCTGCTCCTCACTCTTTATTTACCTGCTCCTCTCGTCACTCTTTATTGATCTGTTCTATTCCTCGCTCTTCATCTCCCTGCTCCACTCCTCACTCTTTATTTACCTGCTCCTCTCCTCGATCTTTATTTACCTGCTCCTCTCTTCACTCTTTATTTACGTGCTCTATTCCTCGCTCTTTATTAAACTGCTCCTCTCCTCACTCTTTATTGACCTGCTCTATTCCTCGCTCTTTATTTACCTGCTCCACTCCTCACTCTTTATTTACCTGCTCCTCTCCTCGCTCTTTACTTACCTGCTCCTCTCCTCACTCTTTATTTACCTGCTCTATTCCTCGCTCTTTATTTACCTGTTCCTCTCCTCACTCTTTATTTACCTGCTCCTCTCCTCACTCATTGTTTACCTGCTCCGCTCCTCGCTCTTTATTTACCTGCTCCATTCGTCACTCTTTATTTACCAGCACCTCTCCTCGCTCCTTATTTACCTGCTCCTCTCCTCACACTTTATTGATCTGTTCTATTCCTCGCTCATTATCTCCCTGCCTCACTCCTCACTCTTTATTTACCTGCTCCTCTCCTCGATCTTTATTTACCTGCTCCTCTCCTCACTCTTTATTTACGTGCTCTATTCCTCGCTCTTTATTGAACTGCTCCTCTCCTCACTCTTTAGTTACCTGCTCTATTCCTCGCTCTTTATTTATCTGCTCCACTCCTCGCTCTTTTTTTCCCTGCTCCTCCCCTCGCTCTTTATTTACCTGCTCCACTCCTCTCCCTTCTTTTACCTGCTCCTCCCCTCGCTCTATATTCACCTGTTCTTCTCCTCACTCTGTATTTACCTGCTCCTCTCCTCACTCTTCATTTACCTGCTCCTCTCCTTTCTCTTTATTTTCCTGCTCCTCTCCTCGCTCTTTACTTCCCTGCTCCTCTCCTCACTCTTCCAATACCTGCTCCACTCTTCATTCACCTGCCCCGCTACTCGCTCTTTATTTACCTGCTCCTCTCCTCACTCTTCATTTACCTGCTCCACTCTTCTCTCTTTATTTACCTGCTGCGCTCCTCTCTTTTTAATTACCTGCTCCTCTCCTCACTCTTTATTTTCCTGCTCTGCTCCTCTCTCTTTATTTTCCTGCTCCACTCCTCACTCTTCATTTCCCTGCTCCGCTCCTCAGTCTTTATTAACCTGCTCCACTCCTCGCTCGTTGTTTACCTGCTCCACTCCTCGCTCTTAATTTACCTGCTCCTCTCCTCAATCTTTGTTAAACTGCTCCGCACCTGGCTCTTAATTTTCCTGCTCCTCTGCTCGATCTATATTTCCCTGCCGCGCTCCTCGCTCTTTATTTTCCTGCTCCTCTCCTCGCTCTTTATTTACCTGCTCCCCTCCTCACTCTTTATTTACCTGTTCTATTCCAAACTCTTTATCTCCCTGCTCCACTCCTCACTCTTTATTTACCTGCTCCTCCCCTCGCTCTTTATTTACCTGCTCCTCTCCTCACTCTTCAATTTACCTGCACCTCTCCTCACTCTTTATTTCGCTGCTCCTCTCCTCTCTCTTTATGTTCCTGCTCCACTCCTCGCTCTTTATTGACCTGCTCTGCTCCTCACTCTTTATTTACCTGCTCCTCCCCACGCTCTTTATTTACCTGCTCCGCGCCTCGCTCTTTATTTACCTGTTCCTCTCCTCGCTCTTTATTTACCTGCTCCTCTCCTCACTCTTCATTTACCTGCTCCACTCTTCACTCTTTATTTACCTGCCCTGCTCCTCGCTCTTTATTTACTTGCTCCTCTCCTCACTCCTTATTTTCCTGCTCCTCTCCTCACACTTCATTTATCTGCTCCACTCTTCACTCTTTATTTACCTGCTCCACTCCTCACTCTTTAATTACCTGCTCCTCTCCTCACTCTTTATTTTCCTGCTCCGCTGCTCACTCTTCATTTACGTGTTCCTCTCCTCACTCTTTATTTACCTGCTCCTCTCCTCATTCGTTATTTACCTGCTCCTCTCCTCTATCTTCATTTACCTGCTCCACTCTTCACTCTTTATTTACCTGCTCCACTCCTCACTCTTTAATTACCTGCTCCTCTCCTCACTCTTTATTTACCTGCTCCGCTCCTCACTCTTCATTTACCTTCTCTGCTCCTCGCTCATGAGTTACCTGCTCCGCGACTCGCTCTTTATTTCCGTGCTCTGCTCCTCACTCTATATTTACTGATCCACTCCTCGCTCTTTATTTACCTGCTCTATTCCTCGCTCTTCATTCACCTGCTCCACTCCTCGCTCTTTTTTTCCCTGCTCCTCCCCTCGCTCTTTATTGACCTGCTCCGCTCCGCTCCCTTCTTTTCTCTGCTCCTCCCCTCGCTCGATATTCACCTGTTCTTCTCCTCACTCTTTATTTACCTGCTCCTCTCCTCACTCTTTATTTACCTGCTCCTCTCCTCACTCTTTATTTACCTGCTCCTCTCCTCTCTCTTTATTGACCTGCTCTATTCCTCGCTCTTTATTTAACTGCTCCAATCCTCGCCCTTTTTTTCCCTGCTCCTCCCCTCGCTCTTTATTGACCTGCTCCGCTCCGCTCCCTTCTTTTCCCTGCTCCTCCCCTCGCTCGATATTCACCTGTTCTTCTCCTCACTCTTCATTTACCTGCTCCTCTCCTTTCTCTTTATTTTCCTGCTCATCTCCTCGCTCTTTACTTCCCTGCTCCTCTCCTCACTCTTCCAATACCTGCTCCACTCTTCATTTACCTGCCCCGCTACTCGCTCTTTATTTACCTGCTCCTCTCCTCACTCTTCATTTACCTGCTCCACTCTTCTCTCTTTATTTACCTGCTGCGCTCCTCTCTTTTTAATTACCTGCTCCTCTCCTCACTCTTTATTTTCCTGCTCTGCTCCTCTCTCTTTATTTTCCTGCTCCACTCCTCACTCTTCATTTCCCTGCTCCGCTCCTCAGTCTTTATTAACCTGCTCCACTCCTCGCTCGTTGTTTACCTGCTCCACTCCTCGCTCTTAATTTACCTGCTCCTCTCCTCAATCTTTGGTAAACTGCTCCGCACCTGGCTCTTAATTTTCCTGCTCCTCTGCTCGATCTATATTTACCTGCTCCCCTCCTCACTCTTTATTTACCTGTTCTATTCCAAACTCTTTATCTCCCTGCTCCACTCCTCACTCTTTATTTACCTGCTCCTCCCCTCGCTCTTTATTTACCTGCTCCTCTCCTCACTCTTTAATTTACCTGCACCTCTCCTCACTCTTTATTTCGCTGCTCCTCTCCTCTCTCTTTGTGTTCCTGCTCCACTCCTGGCTCTTTATTGACCTGCTCCGCGCCTCGCTCTTTATTTACCTGTTCCTCTCCTCGCTCTTTATTTACCTGCTCCTCTCCTCACTCTTAATTTACCTGCTCCACTCTTCACTCTTTATTTACCTGCCCTGCTCCTCGCTCTTTATTTACTTGCTCCTCTCCTCACTCCTTATTTTCCTGCTCCTCTCCTCACACTTCATTTATCTGCTCCACTCTTCACTCTTTATTTACCTGCTCCACTCCTCACTCTTTAATTACCTGCTCCTCTCTTCACTCTTTATTTTCCTGCTCCGCTGCTCACTCTTCATTTACGTATTCCTCTCCTCACTCTTTATTTACCTGCTCCTCTCCTCATTCGTTATTTACCTGCTCCTCTCCTCTATCTTCATTTACCTGCTCCACTCTTCACTCTTTATTTACCTGCTCCACTCCTCACTCTTTAATTACCTGCTCCTCTCCTCACTCTTTATTTACCTGCTCCGCTCCTCACTATTCATTTACCTTCTCTGCTCCTCGCTCATGAGTTACCTGCTCCGCGACTCGCTCTTTATTTACGTGCTCTGCTCCTCACTCTATATTTACTGATCCACTCCTCGCTCTTTATTTACCTGCTCTATTCCTCGCTCTTTATTTACCTGCTCCACTCCTCGCTCTTTTTTTCCCTGCTCCTCCCCTCGCTCTTTATTGACCTGCTCCGCTCCGCTCCCTTCTTTTCCCTGCTCCTCCCCTCGCTCGATATTCACCTGTTCTTCTCCTCACTCTTTATTTACCTGCTCCTCTCCTCACTCTTTATTTACCTGCTCCTCTCCTCACTCTTTATTTACCTGCTCCTCTCCTCTCTCTTTATTGACCTGCTCTATTCCTCGCTCTTTATTTAACTGCTCCAATCCTCGCCCTTTTTTTACCTGCTCCTCCCCTTGCTCTTTATTTAACAGCTCCGCTCCTCTCCCTTTTTTATCTGCTCCTCCCCTCTCTCTTTATTTTTCTGCTCCACTCCTCGCTCTTTATTTACCTGCTCCTCTCCTCGCTCTTTATTTAGCTGCTCCGCTCCTCGCTCTTTATTTACCTTTTCCTCTCCTCGCTCTTTATTGACCTGCTCCGCTCCACTCTCTTTATTAACCTGCTCCGCTCCTCACTCGTTGTGTAGCTTCTCTGCTCCTCGCTCTTTATTTACCTGCTCCGCTACTCGCTCTTTATTTACCTGCTCCGCTCCTCGCTCTTTATTTACATGCTCCTCTCCTCACTCTTTTTTTACCTGCTCCGCTCCTCACTCTTTATTTCCATGCTCCGCTATTCGCTCTTTATTTGCCTGCTCCGCTCCTCTCTCTTTGGTTACCTGCGCCGCTCCGAGCTCTTTCGTTACTGCTCCGCTCCTCGCTCTTTATTTACTTGCTCCACTCCTCGCTCTATAATTACCTGCTCCGCACTTCACTCTTTGTTTACCTGCTCCTCTCCTCGCTCTTTATTTACCTGCTCCTCTCCTCTCTCTTTCTTTTCCTGCTCCACTCCTCACTCTTTATTTACCTGCTCCACTCCTCGCTCGTTGTTTACCTGCTCCACTCCTCGCTCTTCATTTACCTGCTCCTCTCCTCACTCTTTATTTACCTGCTCCGCTCCTCGCTCTTTATTTTCCTGGTCCGCTCCTCGCTTTATATACCTGCTCCACTCCTCACTCTTTATTTCCCAGCTCCTCTCCTCGCTCTTTATTTACCTGCTCTCTCTCCTCACTCTTTAATTTCCTATTCTATTCCTCGCTCTTTATCTCCCTGCTCCACTCCTCACTCTTTATTTTCCTGCTCCTCTCCTCGCTCTTTATTTACCTGCTCTATTCCTCGCTCTTTATTATCCTGCTCCTCTCCTCGCTATTCATTTACCTGATCCGCTCCTCATTCTTTATTTAACTGCTCCACTCCTCACTCTTTATTTTCCTGCTCCTCTCCTCTCCAGTTTTTACCTGCTCTTCCCCACGATATTTATTTACCTGCTGCTCTCCTCACTTTTTGTTTACCTGCTCCTCTCCTCACTCTTTATTTTGCTGCTCAACTCCTCGCTCTTTATTTACCTACTCTGCTCCTCACTCTTTATTTACCTGCTCATCTCCTCGCTCTTTATTTACCTGCTTCGCTCCTCGCTCTTTATTTACCTGTTCCTCTCCTCGCTCTTTATTTACCTGCTCCTCTCCTCACTCTTCATTTACCTGCTCCACTCTTCACTCTTTATTTATCTGCCCCGCTCCTCTCTCTTTATTTACTTGCTCCTCTCCTCACTCTTTATTTTCCTGCTCCTCTCATCACTCTTCATTTACCTGCTCCAGTCTTCACTCTTTATTTACCTGCTCCACTCCTCACTCTTTAATTACCTGCTCCTCACCTCACTCTTTATTTTCCTGCTCCGCTCCTCACTCTTCATTTATCTGCTCCTCTCCTCACTCTTTATTTACCTGCTCCTCTCCTCACTCTTTATTTACCTGCTCCTCTCCTCGATCTTTATTTTGCTGCTCAATCCTCACTCTTTATTTACCTGCTCTGCTCCTCACTCTTTAATTACCTGCTCCTCTCCTCACTCTTTATTTACCTGCTCCTCTCCTCACTCTTTATTTCCCTGCTCCGCTATTCGCTCTTTATTTGCCAGCTCCGCTCCTCTCTCTTTGGTTACCTGCGCCGCTCCGAGCTCTTTCGTTACTGCTCCGCTCCTCGCTCTTTATTTACTTGCTCCACTCATCGCTCTATAATTACCTGCTCCGCACTTCACTCTTTGTTTACCTGCTCCTCTCCTCGCTCTTTATTTACCTGCTCCTCTCCTCTCTCTTTCTTTTCCTGCTCCACTCCTCACTCTTTATTTACCTGCTCCACTCCTCGCTCGTTGTTTACCTGCTCCACTCCTCGCTCTTCATTTACCTGCTCCTCTCCTCACTCTTTATTTACCTGCTCCGCTCCTCGCTCTTTATTTTCCTGGTCCGCTCCTCACTTTATATACCTGCTCCACTCCTCACTCTTTATTTCCAAGCTCCTCTCCTCGCTCTTTATTTACCTGCTCTCTCTCCTCACTCTTTAATTTCCTATTCTATTCCTCGCTCTTTATCTCCCTGCTCCACTCCTCACTCTTTATTTTCCTGCTCCTCTCCTCGCTCTTTATTTACCTGCTCTATTCCTCGCTCTTTATTATCCTGCTCCTCTCCTCGCTATTCATTTACCTGATCCGCTCCTCATTCTTTATTTAACTGCTCCACTCCTCACTCTTTATTTTCCTGCTCCTCTCCTCTCCCGTTTTTACCTGCTCTTCCCCTCGATATTTATTTACCTTCTGCTCTCCTCACTTTTTGTTTACCTGCTCCTCTCCTCACTCTTTATTTTGCTGCTCAACTCTTCGCTCTTTATTTACCTACTCTGCTCCTCACTCTTTATTTACCTGCTCCTCTCCTCGCTCTTTATTTACCTGCTCCGCTCCTCGCTCTTTATTTACCTGTTCCTCTCCTCGCTCTTTATTTAACGGCTCCTCTCCTCACTCTTCATTTACTTGCTCCACTCTTCACTCTTTATTTACCTGCCCTGCTCCTCGCTCTTTATTTACTTGCTCCTCTACTCACTCCTTATTTACCTGCTCCTCTCCTCACTCTTCATTTATCTGCTCCACTCTTCACTCTTTATTTACCTGCTCCACTCCTCGCTCTTTTTTTACCTGCTCCTCCCCTCGCTCTTTATTTAACAGCTCCGCTCCTCTCCCTTTTTTACCTGCTCCTCCCCTCGCTCTTTATTTACCTGCTCCTCTCCCCACTCTTTATTTACCTGCTCCTCTCCTCTCTCTTTATTTGCCTGCTCCGCTCCTCTCTCTTTAGATACCTGCGCCGCTCCTCGCTCTTTCTTCACTGCTCCGCTCCTCGCTCTTTATTTACCTGCTCCGCTCCTCGCTCTTTATTTACTTGCTCCACTCCTCGCTCTATAATTACCTGCTCCGCACTTCACTCTTTGTTTACCTGCTCCGCATCTCGCTCTTTATTTACCTACTCCACTCCTCACTCTTTATTTACCTGCTCCACTCCTCGCTCGTTGTTTACCTGCTCCACTCTTCGCTCTTCATTTACCTGCTCCTCTCCTCACTCTTTATTTACCTGCTCCGCTCCTCGCTCTTTATTTCGCTGCTCCGCTCCTCGATCTTTATTTTCCTGGTCCGCTGCTCACTTTATATTCCTGCTCCTCTCCTCGCTCTTTATCTCCCTGCTCCACTCCTCACTCTTTATTTTCCTGCTCCTCTCCTCGCTCTTTATTTACCTGCTCTATTCCTCGCTCTTTATTATCCTGCTCCTCTCCTCGCTATTCATTTACCTGATCCGCTCCTCATTCTTTATTTAACTGCTCCACTCCTCACTCTTTATTTTCCTGCTCCTCTCCTCTCCCGTTTTTACCTGCTCTTCCCCTCGATATTTATTTACCTTCTGCTCTCCTCACTTTTTGTTTACCTGCTCCTCTCCTCACTCTTTATTTTGCTGCTCAACTCCTCGCTCTTTATTTACCTACTCTGCTCCTCACTCTTTATTTACCTGCTCCTCTCCTCACTCTTCATTTACTTGCTCCACTCTTCACTCTTTATTTACCTGCCCTGCTCCTCGCTCTTTATTTACTTGCTCCTCTCCTCACTCCTTATTTACCTGCTCCTCTCCTCACTCTTCATTTATCTGCTCCACTCTTCACTCTTTATTTACCTGCTCCACTCCTCGCTCTTTTTTTACCTGCTCCTCCCCTCGCTCTTTATTTAACAGCTCCGCTCCTCTCCCTTTTTTACCTGCTCCTCCCCTCGCTCTTTATTTACCTGCTCCTCTCCCCACTCTTTATTTACCTGCTCCTCTCCTCTCTCTTTATTTGCCTGCTCCGCTCCTCTCTCTTTAGTTACCTGCGCCGCTCCTAGCTCTTTCTTCACTGCTCCGCTCCTCGCTCTTTATTTACCTGCTCCGCTCCTCGCTCTTTATTTACTTGCTCCACTCCTCGCTCTATAATTACCTGCTCCGCACTTCACTCTTTGTTTACCTGCTCCGCATCTCGCTCTTTATTTACCTGCTCCACTCCTCACTCTTTATTTACCTGCTCCACTCCTCGCTCGTTGTTTACCTGCTCCACTCTTCGCTCTTCATTTACCTGCTCCTCTCCTCACTCTTTATTTACCTGCTCCGCTCCTCGCTCTTTATTTCGCTGCTCCGCTCCTCGATCTTTATTTTCCTGGTCCGCTGCTCACTTTATATTCCTGCTCCTCTCCTCGCTCTTTATCTCCCTGCTCCACTCCTCACTCTTTATTTTCCTGCTCCTCTCCTCGCTCTTTATTTACCTGCTCTATTCCTCGCTCTTTATTATCCTGCTCCTCTCCTCGCTATTCATTTACCTGATCCGCTCCTCATTCTTTATTTAACTGCTCCACTCCTCACTCTTTATTTTCCTGCTCCTCTCCTCTCCCGTTTTTACCTGCTCTTCCCCTCGATATTTATTTACCTTCTGCTCTCCTCACTTTTTGTTTACCTGCTCCTCTCCTCACTCTTTATTTTGCTGCTCAACTCCTCGCTCTTTATTTACCTACTCTGCTCCTAACTCTTTATTTACCTGCTCCTCTCCTCGCTCTTTATTTACCTGCTCCGCTCCTCGCTCTTTATTTACCTGTTCCTCTCCTCGCTCTTTATTTACCTGCTCCTCTCCTCACTCTTCATTTACCTGCTCCACTCTTCACTCTTTATTTATCTGCCCCGCTCCTCTCTCTTTATTTACTTGCTCCTCTCCTCACTCTTTATTTTCCTGCTCCTCTCATCACTCTTCATTTACCTGCTCCAGTCTTCACTCTTTATTTACCTGCTCCACTCCTCACTCTTTAATTACCTGCTCCTCACCTCACTCTTTATTTTCCTGCTCCGCTCCTCACTCTTCATTTATCTGCTCCTCTCCTCACTCTTTATTTACCTGCTCCTCTCCTCACTCTTTATTTACCTGCTCCTCTCCTCTATCTTTATTTTGCTGCTCAACTCCTCACTCTTTATTTACCTGCTCTGCTCCTCACTCTTTAATTACCTGCTCCTCTCCTCACTCTTTATTTACCTGCTCCTCTCCTCACGCTTCATTTACCTGCTCCGCTCCTCATTCTTTATTAAACTGCTCCACCCCTTGCTCTTTTTTTTCCCTGCTCCTCCTCTCGCTCTTTATTTACCTGCTCCGGCCCTCTCCCTTTTTTTAACCTGCTCCTCCCCTCGCTCTTTATTTACCTGTTCCTCTCCTCACTCTTTATTTACCTGCTCCTCTCCTCCCTCATTGATTACCTGCTCCGCTCCTCGCTCTTTATTTACCTGCTCCATTCCTCACTCTTTATTTACCAGCTCCTCTCCTCGCTCTTTATTTACCTGCTCCTCTCCTCACTCTTTATTGATCTGTTCTATTCCTCGCTCTTCATCTCCCTGCTCCACTCCTCACTCTTTATTTACCTGTTCCTCTCCTCGCTCTTTATTTACCGGCTCCTCTCCTCACTCTTCATTTACTTGCTCCACTCTTCACTCTTTATTTACCTGCCCTGCTCCTCGCTCTTTATTTACTTGCTCCTCTCCTCACTCCTTATTTACCTGCTCCTCTCCTCACTCTTCATTTATCTGCGCCACTCTTCACTCTTTATTTACCTGCTCCACTCCTCGCTCTTTTTTTACCTGCTCCTCCCCTCGCTCTTTATTTAACAGCTCCGCTCCTCTCCCTTTTTTACCTGCTCCTCCCCTCGCTCTTTATTTACCTGCTCCTCTCCCCACTCTTTATTTACCTGCTCCTCTCCTCTCTCTTTATTTGCCTGCTCCGCTCCTCTCTCTTTAGTTACCTGCGCCGCTCCTAGCTCTTTCTTCACTGCTCCGCTCCTCGCTCTTTATTTACCTGCTCCGCTCCTCGCTCTTTATTTACTTGCTCCACTCCTCGCTCTATAATTACCTGCTCCGCACTTCACTCTTTGTTTACCTGCTCCGCATCTCGCTCTTTATTTACCTGCTCCACTCCTCACTCTTTATTTACCTGCTCCACTCCTCGCTCGTTGTTTACCTGCTCCACTCTTCGCTCTTCATTTACCTGCTCCTCTCCTCACTCTTTATTTACCTGCTCCGCTCCTCGCTCTTTATTTCGCTGCTCCTCTCCTCGCTCTTTATCTCCCTGCTCCACTCCTCACTCTTTATTTTCCTGCTCCTCTCCTCTCACGTTTTTACCTGCTCCTCTCCTCGTTCTTTATTTACCTGCTCCGCTCCTCGCTCTTTATTTACCTGTTCCTCTCCTCGCTCTTTATTTACCTGCTCCTCTCCTCAATCTTCATTTACCTGCTCCACTCTTCACTCTTTATTTATCTGCCCCGCTCCTCGCTCTTTATTTACTTGCTCCTCTCCTCACTCTTCATTTTCCTTCTCCTCTCCTCACTCTTCATTTACCTGCTCCAGTCTTCACTCTTTATTTACCTGCTCCACTCCTCACTCTTTAATTACCTGCTCCTCACCTCACTCTTTATTTTCCTGCTCCGCTCCTCACTCTTCATTTATCTGCTCCTCTCCTCACTCTTTATTTACCTGCTCCTCTCCTCACTCGTTATTTACCTGCTCCTCCCCTCGCTCTTTATTTACCTGTTCCTCTCCTCACTCTTTATTTACCTGCTCCTCTCCTCACTCATTGTTTACCTGCTCCGCTCCTCGCTCTTTATTTACCTGCTCCATTCGTCACTCTTTATTTACCAGCACCTCTCCTCGCTCCTTATTGACCTGCTCCTCTCCTCACACTTTATTGATCTGTTCTATTCCTCGCTCTTTATCTCCCTGCCTCACTCCTCACTCTTTATTTACCTGCTCCTCTCCTCGATCTTTATTTACCTGCTCCTCTCCTCACTCTTTATTTACGTGCTCTATTCCTCGCTATTTATTGAACTGCTCCTCTCCTCACTCTTTATTTACCTGCTCTATTCCTCGCTCTTTATTTATCTACTCCACTCCTCGCTCTTTTTTTCCCTGCTCCTCCCCTCGCTCTTTATTTACCTGCTCCGCTCCTCTCCCTTCTTTTACCTGCTCCTCCCCTCGCTCTATATTCACCTGTTCTTCTCCTCACTCTTTATTTACCTGCTCCTCTCCTCACTCTTTATTTACCTGCTCCTCTCCTTTCTCTTTATTTTCCTGCTCCTCTCCTCGCTCTTTACTTCCCTGCTCCTCTCCTCACTCTTCCAATACCTGCTCCACTCTTCATTTACCTGCCCCGCTACTCGCTCTTTATTTACCTGCTCCTCTCCTCACTCTTCATTTACCTGCTCCACTCTTCTCTCTTTATTTACCTGCTGCGCTCCTCTCTTTTTAATTACCTGCTCCTCTCCTCACTCTTTATTTTCCTGCTCTGCTCCTCACTCTTCATTTCCCTGCTCCGCTCCTCAGTCTTTATTAACCTGCTCCACTCCTCGCTCGTTGTTTACCTGCTCCACTCCTCGCTCTTAATTTACCTGCTCCTCTCCTCAATCTTTGTTAAACTGCTCCGCACCTGGCTCTTAATTTTCCTGCTCCTCTGCTCGATCTATATTTCCCTGCCGCGCTCCTCGCTCTTTATTTTCCTGCTCCTCTCCTTGCTCTTTATTTACCTGCTCCTCTCCTCACTCTTTATTTACCTGTTCTATTCCAAACTCTTTATCTCCCTGCTCCACTCCTCACTCTTTATTTACCTGCTCCACCCCTCGCTCTTTATTTACCTGCTCCTCTCCTCACTCTTTATTTCGCTGCTCCTCTCCTCTCTCTTTATGTTCCTGCTCCACTCCTCGCTCTTTATTGACCTGCTCTGCTCCTCACTCTTTATTTACCTGCTCCTCCCCACGCTCTTTATTTACCTGCTCCGCGCCTCGCTCTTTATTTACCTGTTCCTCTCCTCGCTCTTTATTTACCTGCTCCTCTCCTCACTCTTCATTTACCTGCTCCACTCTTCACTCTTTATTTACCTGCCCTGCTCCTCGCTCTTTATTTACTTGCTCCTCTCCTCACTCCTTATTTTCCTGCTCCTCTCCTCAACACTTCATTTATCTGCTCCACTCTTCACTCTTTATTTACCTGCTCCACTCCTCACTCTTTAATTACCTGCTCCTCTCCTCTCTCTTTATTTTCCTGCTCCGCTGCTCACTCTTCATTTACGTGTTCCTCTCCTCACTCTTTATTTACCTGCTCCTCTCCTCATTCGTTATTTACCTGCTCCTCTCCTCTATCTTCATTTACCTGCTCCACTCTTCACTCTTTATTTACCTGCTCCACTCCTCACTCTTTAATTACCTGCTCCTCTCCTCACTCTTTATTTACCTGCTCCGCTCCTCACTCTTCATTTACCTTCTCTGCTCCTCGCTCATGAGTTACATGTTCCGCGACTCGCTCTTTATTTACGTGCTCTGCTCCTCACTCTATATTTACTGATCCACTCCTCGCTCTTTATTTACCTGCTCTATTCCTCGCTCTTTATTTACCTGCTCCACTCCTCGCTCTTTTTTTCCCTGCTCCTCCCCATGCTCTTTATTGACCTGCACCGCTCCGCTCCCTTCTTTTCCCTGCTCCTCCCCTCGCTCGATATTCACCTGTTCTTCTCCTCACTCTTTATTTACCTGCTCCTCTCCTCACTCTTTATTTACCTGCTCCTCTCCTCTCTCTTTATTTTCCTGCTCCACTCCTCGCTCTTTATTTACCTGCTCTGCTCCGCACTCTTTATTTACCTGCTCCACTCCTCACTCTTTAATTACCTGCTCCTCTCCTCACTCTTTATTTACCTGCTCCGCTCCTCACTCTTCATTTACCTTCTCTGCTCCTCGCTCTTTAGTTACCTGCTCCGCTACTCGCTCTTTATTTACGTGCTCTGCTCCTCACTCTTTACTTACTGATCCACTCCTCGCTCTTTATTGACCTGCTCTATTCCTCGCTCTTTATTTAACTGCTCCAATCCTCGCCCTTTTTTTACCTGCTCCTCCCCTCGCTCTTTATTTAACAGCTCCGCTCCTCTCCCTTTTTTACCTGCTCCTCCCCTCTCTCTTTATTTTTCTGCTCCACTCCTCGCTCTTTATTTACCTGCTCCTCTCCTCACTCTTTATTTACCTGCTCCTCTCCTTTCTCTTTATTTTCCTGCTCCTCTCCTCGCTCTTTACTTCCCTGCTCCTCTCCTCACTCTTCCAATACCTGCTCCACTCTTCATTTACCTGCCCCGCTACTCGCTCTTTATTTACCTGCTCCTCTCCTCACTCTTCATTTACCTGCTCCACTCTTCTCTCTTTATTTACCTGCTGCGCTCCTCTCTTTTTAATTACCTGCTCCTCTCCTCACTCTTTATTTTCCTGCTCTGCTCCTCACTCTTCATTTCCCTGCTCCGCTCCTCAGTCTTTATTAACCTGCTCCACTCCTCGCTCGTTGTTTACCTGCTCCACTCCTCGCTCTTAATTTACCTGCTCCTCTCCTCAATCTTTGTTAAACTGCTCCGCACCTGGCTCTTAATTTTCCTGCTCCTCTGCTCGATCTATATTTCCCTGCCGCGCTCCTCGCTCTTTATTTTCCTGCTCCTCTCCTTGCTCTTTATTTACCTGCTCCTCTCCTCACTCTTTATTTACCTGTTCTATTCCAAACTCTTTATCTCCCTGCTCCACTCCTCACTCTTTATTTACCTGCTCCACCCCTCGCTCTTTATTTACCTGCTCCTCTCCTCACTCTTTATTTACCTGCTCCTCTCCTCACTCTTTATTTCGCTGCTCCTCTCCTCTCTCTTTATGTTCCTGCTCCACTCCTCGCTCTTTATTGACCTGCTCTGCTCCTCACTCTTTATTTACCTGCTCCTCCCCACGCTCTTTATTTACCTGCTCCGCGCCTCGCTCTTTATTTACCTGTTCCTCTCCTCGCTCTTTATTTACCTGCTCCTCTCCTCACTCTTCATTTACCTGCTCCACTCTTCACTCTTTATTTACCTGCCCTGCTCCTCGCTCTTTATTTACTTGCTCCTCTCCTCACTCCTTATTTTCCTGCTCCTCTCCTCAACACTTCATTTATCTGCTCCACTCTTCACTCTTTATTTACCTGCTCCACTCCTCACTCTTTAATTACCTGCTCCTCTCCTCACTCTTTATTTTCCTGCTCCGCTGCTCACTCTTCATTTACGTGTTCCTCTCCTCACTCTTTATTTACCTGCTCCTCTCCTCATTCGTTATTTACCTGCTCCTCTCCTCTATCTTCATTTACCTGCTCCACTCTTCACTCTTTATTTACCTGCTCCACTCCTCACTCTTTAATTACCTGCTCCTCTCCTCACTCTTTATTTACCTGCTCCGCTCCTCACTCTTCATTTACCTTCTCTGCTCCTCGCTCATGAGTTACATGTTCCGCGACTCGCTCTTTATTTACGTGCTCTGCTCCTCACTCTATATTTACTGATCCACTCCTCGCTCTTTATTTACCTGCTCTATTCCTCGCTCTTTATTTACCTGCTCCACTCCTCGCTCTTTTTTTCCCTGCTCCTCCCCATGCTCTTTATTGACCTGCACCGCTCCGCTCCCTTCTTTTCCCTGCTCCTCCCCTCGCTCGATATTCACCTGTTCTTCTCCTCACTCTTTATTTACCTGCTCCTCTCCTCACTCTTTATTTACCTGCTCCTCTCCTCTCTCTTTATTTTCCTGCTCCACTCCTCGCTCTTTATTTACCTGCTCTGCTCCGCACTCTTTATTTACCTGCTCCACTCCTCACTCTTTAATTACCTGCTCCTCTCCTCACTCTTTATTTACCTGCTCCGCTCCTCACTCTTCATTTACCTTCTCTGCTCCTCGCTCTTTAGTTACCTGCTCCGCTACTCGCTCTTTATTTACGTGCTCTGCTCCTCACTCTTTACTTACTGATCCACTCCTCGCTCTTTATTGACCTGCTCTATTCCTCGCTCTTTATTTAACTGCTCCAATCCTCGCCCTTTTTTTACCTGCTCCTCCCCTCGCTCTTTATTTAACAGCTCCGCTCCTCTCCCTTTTTTACCTGCTCCTCCCCTCTCTCTTTATTTTTCTGCTCCACTCCTCGCTCTTTATTTACCTGCTCCTCTCCTCGCTCTTTATTTAGCTGCTCCGCTCCTCGCTCTTTATTTACCTTTTCCTCTCCTCGCTCTTTATTGAACTGCTCCGCTCCACTCTCTTTATTAACCTGCTCCGCTCCTCACTCGTTGTGTAGCTTCTCTGCTCCTCGCTCTTTATTTACCTGCTCCGCTACTCGCTCTTTATTTACCTGCTCCGCTCCTCGCTCTTTATTTAAATGCTCCTCTCCTCACTCTTTATTTACCTGCTCCGCTCCTCTCTCTTTATTTCCCTGCTCCGCTATTCGCTCTTTATTTGCCTGCTCCGCTCCTCTCTCTTTGGTTACCTGCGCCGCTCCGAGCTCTTTCGTTACTGCTCCGCTCCTCGCTCTTTATTTACTTGCTCCACTCCTTGCTCTATAATTAGCTGCTCCGCACTTCACTCTTTGTTTACCTGCTCCTCTCCTCGCTCTTTATTTACCTGCTCCTCTCCTCTCTCTTTCTTTTCCTGCTCCACTCCTCACTCTTTATTTACCTGCTCCACTCCTCGCTCGTTGTTTACCTGCTCCACTCCTCGCTCTTCATTTACCTGCTCCTCTCCTCACTCTTTATTTACCTGCTCCGCTCCTCGCTCTTTATTTTCCTGGTCCGCTCCTCACTTTATATACCTGCTCCACTCCTCACTCTTTATTTCCCAGCTCCTCTCCTCGCTCTTTATTTACATGCTCTCTCTCTTCACTCTTTAATTTCCTGTTCTATTCCTCGCTCTTTATCTCCCTGCTCCACTCCTCACTCTTTATTTTCCTGCTCCTCTCCTCGCTCTTTATTTACCTGCTCTATTCCTCGCTCTTTATTATCCTGCTCCTCTCCTCGCTATTCATTTACCTCATCCGCTCCTCATTCTTTATTTAACTGCTCCACTCCTCACTCTTTATTTTCCTGCTCCTCTCCTCTCCCGTTTTTACCTGCTCCTCCCCTCGATATTTATTTACCTGCTGCTCTCCTCACTTTTTGTTTACCTGCTCCTCTCCTCACTCTTTATTTTGCTGCTCAACTCC
Organism: Heptranchias perlo; assembly: GCF_035084215.1. Classification (NCBI taxonomy): domain Eukaryota; kingdom Metazoa; phylum Chordata; class Chondrichthyes; order Hexanchiformes; family Hexanchidae; genus Heptranchias; species Heptranchias perlo. The sequence goes on along the minus strand of NW_027140003.1, from coordinate 149,568 downwards.
TCGCTCTTTATTTACCTACTCTGCTCCTCACTCTTTATTTACCTGCTCCTCTCCTCGCTCTTTATTTACCTGCTCCGCTCCTCGCTCTTTATTTACCTGTTCCTCTCCTCGCTCTTTATTTACCTGTTCCTCTCCTCACTCTTCATTTACCTGCTCCACTCTTCACTCTTTATTTATCTGCCCCGCTCCTCGCTCTTTATTTCATTGCTCCTCTCCTCACTCTTTATTTTCCTGCTCCTCTCCTCACTCTTCATTTACCTGCTCCAGTCTTCACTCTTTATTTACCTGCTCCACTCCTCACTCTTTAATTACCTGCTCCTCACCTCACTCTTTATTTTCCTGCTCCGCTCCTCACTCTTCATTTATCTGCTCCTCTCCTCACTCTTTATTTACCTGCTCCTCTCCTCACTCTTTATTTACCTGCTCCTCTCCTCTCTCTTTATTTTGCTGCTCAACTCCTCACTCTTTATTTACCTGCTCTGCTCCTCACTCTTTATTTACCTGCTCCTCTCCTCACTCGTTATTTACCTGCTCCTCTCCTCTATCTTTATTTTCCTGCTCCGCTCCTCATTCTTTATTAAACTGCTCCACCCCTTGCTCTTTTTTTTCCCTGCTCCTCCTATCGCTCTTTATTTACCTGCTCCGGCCCTCTCACTTTTTTTAACCTGCTCCTCCCCTCGCTCTTTATTTACCTGTTCCTCTCCTCACTCTTTATTTACCTGCTCCTCTCCTCCCTCATTGTTTACCTGCTCCGCTCCTCGCTCTTTATTTACCTGCTCCATTCCTCACTCTTTATTTACCAGCTCCTCTCCTCGCTCTTTATTTACCTGCTCCTCTCCTCGCTCTTTATTTCCCGGCTCCTCTCCTCACTCTTCATTTACTTGCTCCACTCTTCACTCTTTATTTACCTGCCCTGCTCCTCGCTCTTTATTTACTTGCTCCTCTCCTTACTCCTTATTTACCTGCTCCTCTCACCACTCTTCATTTATCTGCTCCACTCTTCACTCTTTATTGACCTGCTTCACTCCTCGCTCTTTTTTTACCTGCTCCTCCCCTCGCTCTTTATTTAACAGCTCCGCTCCTCTCCCTTTTTTACCTGCTCCTCCCCTCGCTCTTTATTTCCTGCTCCTCTCCCCACTCTTTATTTACCTGCTCCTCTCCTCTCTCTTTATTTGCCTGCTCCGCTCCTCTCTCTTTAGTTACCTGCTCCGCATCTCGCTCTTTATTTACCTGCTCCACTCCTCACTCTTTATTTACCTGCTCCACTCCTCGCTCGTTGTTTACCTGCTCCACTCTTCGCTCTTCATTTACCTGCTCCTCTCCTCACTCTTTATTTACCTGCTCCGCTCCTCGCTCTTTATTTCGCTGCTCCGCTCCTCGATCTTTATTTTCCTGGTCCGCTCCTCACTTTATATTCCTGCTCCTCTCCTCGCTCTTTATCTCCCTGCTCCACTCCTCACTCTTTATTTTCCTGCTCCTCTCCTCGCTCTTTATTTACCTGCTCTATTCCTCGCTCTTTATTATCCTGCTCCTCTCCTCGCTATTCATTTACCTGATCCGCTCCTCATTCTTTATTTAACTGCTCCACTCCTCACTCTTTATTTTCCTGCTCCTCTCCTCTCCCGTTTTTACCTGCACCTCCCCTCGATATTTATTTACCTGCTCCTCTCCTCACTCTTTATTTTGCTGCTCCTCTCCTCGTTCTTTATTTACCTGCTCCGCTCCTCGCTCTTTATTTACCTGTTCCTCTCCTCGCTCTTTATTTACCTGCTCCTCTCCTCACTCTTCATTTACCTGCTCCACTCTTCACTCTTTATTTATCTGCCCCGCTCCTCGCTCTTTATTTACTTGCTCCTCTCCTCACTCTTTATTTTCCTTCTCCTCTCCTCACTCTTCATTGACCTGCTCCAGTTTTCACTCTTTATTTACCTGCTCCACTCCTCACTCTTTAATTACCTGCTCCTCACCTCACTCTTTATTTTCCTGCTCCGCTCCTCACTCTTCATTTATCTGCTCCTCTCCTCACTCTTTATTTACCTGCTCCTCTCCTCACACTTTATTTACCTGCTCCTCTCCTCTATCTTTATTTTGCTGCTCAACTCCTCGCTCTTTATTGACCTGCTCTGCTCCTCACTCTTTATTTACCTGCTCCTTTCCTCACTCGTTATTTACCTGCTCCTCTCCTCTATCTTTATTTTCCTGCTCTGCTCCTCATTCTTTATTAAACTGCTCCACGACTTGCTCTTTTTTTCCCTGCTCCTCCTCTCGCTCTTTATTTACCTGCTCCGGCCCTCTACCTTTTTTTAACCTGCTCCTCCCCTCGCTCTTTATTTACCTGTTCCTCTCCTCACTCTTTATTTACCTGCTCCTCTCCTCATTCATTGTTTACCTGCTCCGCTCCTCGCTCTTTATTTACCTGCTCCATTCTTCACTCTTTATTTACCAGCTCCTCTCCTCGCTCTATATTTACCTGCTCCTCTCGTCACTCTTTATTCATCTGTTCTATTCCTCGCTCTTCATCGCCCTGCTCCACTCCTCACTCTTTATTTACCTGCTCCTCTCCTCGATCTTTATTTACCTGCTCCTCTCTTCACTCTTTATTTACGTGCTCTATTCCTCGCTCTTTATTAAACAGCTCCTCTCCTCACTCTTTATTGACCTGCTCTATTCCTCGCTCTTTATTTACCTGCTCCACTCCTCACTCTTTATTTACCTGCTCCTCTCCTCGCTCTTTACTGACCTGCTCCTCTCCTCACTCTTTATTTACCTGCTCTATTCCTCGCTCTTTATTTACCTGTTCCTCTCCTCACTCTTTATTTACCTGCTCCTCTCCTCACTCATTGTTTCCCTGCTCCGCTCCTCGCTCTTTATTTACCTGCTCCATTCGTCACTCTTTATTTACCAGCACCTCTCCTCGCTCCTTATTTACCTGCTCCTCTCCTCACACTTTATTGATCTGTTCTATTCCTCGCTCTTTATCTCCCTGCCTCACTCCTCACTCTTTATTTACCTGCTCCTCTCCTCGATCTTTATTTACCTGCTCCTCTCCTCACTCTTTATTTACGTGCTCTATTCCTCGCTCTTTATTGAACTGCTCCTCTCCTCACTCTTTATTTACCTGCTCTATTCCTCGCTCTTTATTTATCTGCTCCACTCCTCGCTCTTTTTTTCCCTGCTCCTCCCCTCGCTCTTTATTTACCTGCTCCGCTCCTCTCCCTTCTTTTACCTGCTCCTCCCCTCGCTCTATATTCACCTGTTCTTCTCCTCACTCTTTATTTACCTGCTCCTCTCCTCACTCTTTATTTACCTGCTCCTCTCCTCGCTCTGTATTTACCTGCTCTGCTCCGCACTCTTTATTTACCTGCTCCTCTCCTCGCTCTTTATTTACCTGCTCCGCTCCTCGCTCTTTATTTACCTGCTCCTCTCCTCGCTCTTTACTTCCCTGCTCCTCTCCTCACTCTTCCAATACCTGCTCCACTCTTCATTTACCTGCCCCGCTACTCGCTCTTTATTTACCTGCTCCTCTCCTCACTCTTCATTAACCTGCTCCACTCGTCTCTCTTTACTTACCTGCTGCGCTCCTCTCTTTTTAATTACTTGCTCCTCTCCTCACTGTTTATTTTCCTGCTCCGCTCCTCACTCTTCATTTATCTGCTCCTCTCCTCACTCTTTATTTACCTGCTCCTCTCCTCACACTTTATTTACCTGCTCCTCTCCTCTATCTTTATTTTGCTGCTCAACTCCTCGCTCTTTATTGACCTGCTCTGATCCTCACTCTTTATTTACCTGCTCCTTTCCTCACTCGTTATTTACCTGCTCCTCTCCTCTATCTTTATTTTCCTGCTCCGCTCCTCATTCTTTATTAAACTGCTCCACGCCTTGCTCTTTTTTTCCCTGCTCCTCCTCTCGCTCTTTATTTACCTGCTCCGGCCCTCTACCTTTTTTTAACCTGCTCCTCCCCTCGCTCTTTATTTACCTGTTCCTCTCCTCACTCTTTATTTACCTGCTCCTCTCTTCATTCATTGTTTACCTGCTCCGCTCCTCGCTCTTTATTTACCTGCTCCATTCTTCACTCTTTATTTACCAGCTCCTCTCCTCGCTCTATATTTACCTGCTCCTCTCGTCACTCTTTATTCACCTGTTCTATTCCTCGCTCTTCATCGCCCTGCTCCACTCCTCACTCTTTATTTACCTGCTCCTCTCCTCGATCTTTATTTACCTGCTCCTCTCTTCACTCTTTATTTACGTGCTCTATTCCTCGCGCTTTATTAAACAGCTCCTCCCCTCACTCTTTATTGACCTGCTCTATTCCTCGCTCTTTATTTACCTGCTCCTCTCCTCACTCTTTATTTACCTGCTCCTCTCCTCGCTCTTTACTGACCTGCTCCTCTCCTCACTCTTTATTTACCTGATCTATTCCTCGCTCTTTATTTACCTGTTCCTCTCCTCACTCTTTTTTTACCTGCTCCTCTCCTCACTCATTGTTTCCCTGCTCCGCTCCTCGCTCTTTATTTACCTGCTCCATTCGTCACTCTTTATTTACCAGCACCTCTCCTCGCTCCTTATTTACCTGCTCCTCTCCTCACACTTTATTGATCTGTTCTATTCCTCGCTCTTTATCTCCCTGCCTCACTCCTCACTCTTTATTTACCTGCTCCTCTCCTCGATCTTTATTTACCTGCTCCTCTCCTCACTCTTTATTTACGTGCTCTATTCCTCGCTCTTTATTGAACTGCTCCTCTCCTCACTCTTTATTTACCTGCTCTATTCCTCGCTCTTTATTTATCTGCTCCACTCCTCGCTCTTTTTTTCCCTGCTCCTCCCCTCGCTCTTTATTTACCTGCTCCGCTCCTCTCCCTTCTTTTACCTGCTCCTCCCCTCGCTCTATATTCACCTGTTCTTCTCCTCACTCTTTATTTACCTGCTCCTCTCCTCACTCTTTATTTACCTGCTCCTCTCCTCGCTCTGTATTTACCTGCTCTGCTCCGCACTCTTTATTTACCTGCTCCTCTCCTCGCTCTTTATTTACCTGCTCCGCTCCTCGCTCTTTATTTACCTGCTCCTCTCCTCGCTCTTTACTTCCCTGCTCCTCTCCTCACTCTTCCAATACCTGCTCCACTCTTCATTTACCTGCCCCGCGACTCGCTCTTTATTTACCTGCTCCTCTCCGCACTCTTCATTTACCTGCTCCACTCTTCACTCTTTATTTATCTGCCCCGCTCCTCGCTCTTTATTTACTTGCTCCTCTCCTCACTCTTTATTTTCCTTCTCCTCTCCTCACTCTTCATTTACCTGCTCCAGTCTTCACTCTTTATTTACCTGCTCCACTCCTCACTCTTTAATTACCTGCTCCTCACCTCACTCTTTATTTTCCTGCTCCGCTACTCACTCTTCATTTATCTGCTCCTCTCCTCACTCTTTATTTACCTGCTCCTCTCCTCACACTTTATTTACCTGCTCCTCTCCTCTATCTTTATTTTGCTGCTCAACTCCTCGCTCTTTATTGACCTGCTCTGCTCCTCACTCTTTATTTACCTGCTCCTTTCCTCACTCGTTATTTACCTGCTCCTCTCCTCTATCTTTATTTTCCTGCTCCGCTCCTCATTCTTTATTAAACTGCTCCACGCCTTGCTCTTTTTTTCCCTGCTCCTCCTCTCGCTCTTTATTTACCTGCTCCGGCCCTCTACCTTTTTTTAACCTGCTCCTCCCCTCGCTCTTTATTTACCTGTTCCTCTCCTCACTCTTTATTTACCTGCTCCTCTCCTCACTCATTGTTTCCCTGCTCCGCTCCTCGCTCTTTATTTACCTGCTCCATTCGTCACTCTTTATTTACCAGCACCTCTCCTCGCTCCTTATTTACCTGCTCCTCCCCTCACACTTTATTGATCTGTTCTATTCCTCGCTCTTTATCTCCCTGCCTCACTCCTCACTCTTTATTTACCTGCTCCTCTCCTCGATCTTTATTTACCTGCTCCTCTCCTCACTCTTTATTTACGTGCTCTATTCCTCGCTATTTATTGAACTGCTCCTCTCCTCACTCTTTATTTACCTGCTCTATTCCTCGCTCTTTATTTATCTGCTCCACTCCTCGCTCTTTTTTTCCCTGCTCCTCCCCTCGCTCTTTATTTACCTGCTCCGCTCCTCTCCCTTCTTTTACCTGCTCCTCCCCTCGCTCTATATTCACCTGTTTTCTCCTCACTCTTTATTTACCTGCTCCTCTCCTCACTCTTTATTTACCTGCTCCTCTCCTCGCTCTGTATTTACCTGCTCTGCTCCGCACTCTTTATTTACCTGCTCCTCTCCTCGCTCTTTATTTACCTGCTCCGCTCCTCGCTCTTTATTTACCTGCTCCTCTCCTCGCTCTTTAATTCCCTGCTCCTCTCCTCAATCTTCCAATACCTGCTCCACTCTTCATTTACCTGCCCCGCTACTCGCTCTTTATTTACCTGCTCCTCTCCTCACTCTTCATTAACCTGCTCCACTCGTCTCTCTTTATTTACCTGCTGCGCTCCTCTCTTTTTAATTACCTGCTGCGCTCCTCTCCTCACTGTTTATTTTCCTGCTCTGCTCCTCTCTCTTTATTTTCATGCTCCACTCCTCACTCTTCATTTCCCTGCTCCGCTCCTCAGTCTTTATTAACCTGCTCCACTCCTCGCTCGTTGTTTACCTGCTCCACTCCTCGCTCTGAATTTACCTGCTCCTCTCCTCAATCTTTGTTAAACTGCTCCGCACATGGCTCTTAATTTTCCTGCTCCTCTGCTCGATCTTTATTTCCCTGCCGCGCTCCTCGCTCTTTATTTTCCTGCTCCTCTCCTCGCTCTTTATTTACCTGCTCCCCTCCTCACTCTTTATTTACCTGTTCTATTCCTCACTCTTTATCTCCCTGCTCCACTCCTCACTCTTTATTTATCTGCTCCTCCCCTTGCTCTTTATTTACCTGCTCCTCTCCTCACTCTTTATTTACCTGCTCCTCTCCTCACTCTTTAATTTACCTGCACCTCTCCTCACTCTTTATTTCGCTGCTCCTCTCCTCTCTCTTTATGTTCCTGCTCCACTCCTCGCTCTTTATTGACCTGCTCTGCTCCTCACTCTTTATTTACCTGCTCCTCCCCACGCTCTTTATTTACCTGCTCCGCGCCTCGCTCTTTATTTACCTGTTCCTCTCCTCGCTCTTTATTTACCTGCTCCTCTCCTCACTCATCATTTACCTGCTCCACTCTTCACTCTTTATTTACCTGCCCTGCTCCTCGCTCTTTATTTACTTGCTCCTCTCCTCACTCCTTATTTTCCTGCTCCTCTCCTCACACTTCATTTATCTGCTCCACTCTTCACTCTTTATTTACCTGCTCCACTCCTCACTCTTTAATTACCTGCTACTGTCCTCACTCTTTATTTTCCTGCTCCGCTGCTCACTCTTCATTTACGTGTTCCTCTCCTCACTCTTTATTTACCTGCTCCTCTCCTCATTCGTTATTTACCTGCTCCTCTCCTCTATCTTCATTTACCTGCTCCACTCTTCACTCTTTATTTACCTGCTCCACTCCTCACTCTTTAATTACCTGCTCCTCTCCTCACTCGTTATTTACCTGCTCCTCTCCTCTCTCCTTATTTTCCTGCTCCGCTCCTCATTCTTTATTAAACTGCTCCGCTCCTCGCTCTTTATTTACCTGCTCCATTCCTCACTCTTTATTTACCAGCTCCTCTCCTCGCTCTTTATTTACCTGCTCCTCTCTTCACTCTCTATTCCTCGCTCTTTTTTAAACTGCTCCTCTCCTCACTCTTTATTGACCTGCTCTATTCCTCGCTCTTTATTTACCTGCTCCACTCCTCACTCTTTATTTACCTGCTCCTCTCCTCGCTCTTTACTTACCTGCTCCTCTCCTCACTCTTTATTTACCTGCTCTATTCCTCGCTCTTTATTTACCTGTTCCTCTCCTCACTCTTTATTTACCTGCTCCTCTCCTCACTCATTGTTTACCTGCTCCGCTCCTCGCTCTTTATTTACCTGCTCCATTCGTCACACTTTATTTACCAGCACCTCTCCTCGCTCCTTATTTACCTCCTCCTCTCCTCACACTTTATTGATCTGTTCTATTCCTCGCTCTTTATCTCCCTGCCTCACTCCTCACTCTTTATTGACCTGCTCCTCTCCTCGATCTTTATTTACCTGCTCCTCTCCTCCCTCTTTATTTACGTGCTCTATTCCTCGCTCTTTATTGAACTGCTCCACTCCTCGCTCTTTTTTTCCCTGCTCCTCCCTTCGCTCTTTATTTACCTGCTCCGCTCCTCTCCCTTCTTTTATCTGCTCCTCCCCTCGCTCTATATTCACCTGTTCTTCTCCTCACTCTTTATTTACCTGCTCCTCTCCTCACTCTTTATTTACCTGCTCCTCTCCTCTCTCTTTATTTTCCTGCTCCACTCCTCGCTCTTTATTTACCTGCTCTGCTCCGCACTCTTTATTTACCTGCTCCTCTCCACGCTCTTTATTTAACTGCTCCGCTCCTCGCTCTTTATTTACCTGCTCCTCTCCTCGCTCTTTCCTTACCTGCTCCTCTCCTCACTCTTCCAATACCTGCTCCACTCTTCATTTACCTGCCCCGCTACTCGCTCTTCATTTACCTGCTCCACTCTTCACTCTTTATTTACCTGCCCTGCTCCTCGCTCTTTATTTACTTGATCCTCTCCTCACTCCTTATTTTCCTGCTCCTCTCCTCACACTTCATTTATCTGCTCCACTCTTCACTCTTTATTTACCTGCTCTACTCCTCACTCTTTAATTACCTGCTCCTCTCCTCACTCTTTATTTTCCTGCTCGGCTGCTCACTCTTCATTTACGTGTTCCTCTCCTCACTCTTTATTTACCTGCTCATCTCCTCCTTCGTTATTTACCTGCTACTCTCCTCTATCTTCATTTACCTGCTCCACTCTTCACTCTTTATTTATCTGCTCCACTCCTCAATCTTTAATTACATGCTCCTCTCCTCACTCTTTATTTACCTGCTCCGCTCCTCACTCTTCATTTACCTTCTCTGCTCCTCGCTCTTTAGTTATCTGCTCCGCTATTCGCTCTTTATTTAAGTGCTCTGCTCCTCACTCTTTACTTACTGATCCACTCCTCGCTCTTTATTTACCTGCTCTATTCCTCACTCTTTAATTACCTGCTCCTCACCTCACTCTTTATTTTCCTGCTCCGCTCCTCACTCTTCATTTATCTGCTCCTCTCCTCACTCTATATTTACCTGCTCCACTCCTCACTCTTTATTTACCTGCTCCTCTCCTCTCTCTTTATTTTGCTGCTCAACTCCTCGCTCTTTATTTACCTGCTCTGCTCCTCACTCTTTATTTACCTGCTCCTCTCCTCACTCGTTATTTACCTGCTCCTCTGCTCTATCTTTATTTTCCTGCTCCGCTCCTCATTCTTTATTAAACTGCTCCACCCCTTGCTCTTTTTTTCCCTGCTCCTCCTCTCGCTCTTTATTTACCTGTTCCTCTCCTCACTCTTTATTTACTTGCACCTCACCTCACTCTTTATTTACCTGTTCCTCTCCTCGCTCTTTATTTACCTGCTCCTCTCCTCACTCTTCATTTACCTGTTCCACTCTTCACTCTTTATTTATCTGCCCCGCTCCTCGCTCTTTATTTACTTGCTCCTCTCCTCACTCTTTATTTTGCTGCTCCTCTCCTCACTCTTCATTTACCTGCTCCAGTCTTCACTCTTTATTTACCTGCTCCACTCATCACTCTTTAATTACCTGCTCCTCACCTCACTCTTTATTTTCCTGCTCCGCTCCTCACTCTTCATTTATCTGCTCCTCTCCTCACTCTTTATTTACCTGCTCCTCTCCTCACTCTTTATTTACCTGCTCCTCTCCTCTCTCTTTATTTTCCTGCTCAACTCCTCGCTCTTTATTTACCTGCTCTGCTCCTCACTCTTTATTTACCTGTTCCTCTCCTCACTCGTTAATTACCTGCTCCTCTCCTCTATCTTTATTTTCCTGCTCCGCTCCTCATTCTTTATTAAACTGCTCCACCCCTTGCTCTTTTTTTCCCTGCTCCTCCTCTCGCTCTTTATTTACCTGTTCCTCTCCTCACTCTTTATTTACCTGCTCCTCTACTCACTCATTGTTTACCTGCTACGCTCCTCGCTTTTTATTTACCTGCTCCATTCCTCACTCTTTATTTACCAGCTCCTCTCCTCGCTCTTTATTTACCTGCTCCTCTCTTCACTCTTTATTTCCGTGCTCTCTTCCTCGCTCTTTATTAAACTGCTCCTCTCCTCACTATTTATTGACCTGCTCTATTCCTCGCTCTTTATTTACCTGCTCCACTCCTCACTCTTTATTTACCTGCTCCTCTCCTCGCTCTTTACTTACCTGCTCCTCTCCTCACTCTTCATTTACCTGCTCTATTCCTCGCTCTTTATTTACCTGTTCCTCTCTTCACTCTTTATTTCCGTGCTCTCTTCCTCGCTCTTTATTAAACTGCTCCTCTCCTCACTCTTTATTTACCTGCTCCTCTCCTCACTCTTTATTTACCTGCTCCTCTCCTCACTCTTCATTTACGTGCTCTATTCCTCGCTCTTTATTGAACTGCTCCTCTCCTCACTCTTCATTTCCCTGCTCCGCTCCTCAGTCTTTATTTACCTGCTCCACTCCTCGCTCGTTGTTTACCTGCTCCACTCCTCGCTCTTAATTTACCTGCTCCTCTCCTCACTCTTTGTTAACCTGCTCCGCACCTGGCTCTTAATTTTCCTGCTCCTCTCCTCGCTCTTTATTTACCTGCTCCCCTCCTCACTCTTTATTTACCTGTTCTATTCCTCGCTCTTTATCTCCCTGCTCCACTCCTCACTCTTTATTTACCTGCTCCTCCCCTCGCTCTTTATTGACCTGCTCCTCTCCTCACTCTTTATTTACCTGCTCCTCTCCTCACTCTTTAATTTACCTGCACCTCTCCTCACTCTTTATTTACCTGCTCCTCTCCTCACTCATTGTTTACCTGCTCCGCTCCTCGCTGTTTATTTACCAGCTCCATTCGTCACTCTTTATTTACCAGCTCCTCTCCTCGCTCCTTATTTACCTGCTCCTCTCCTCACACTTTATTGATCTGTTCTATTCCTCGCTCTTTATCTCCCTGCCTCACTCCTCACTCTTTGTTTACATGCTCCTCTCCTCGATCTCTATTTACCTGCTCCTCTCCTCACTCTTTCTTTACGTGCTCTATTCCTCGCTCCTTATTTACCTGCTCCACTCCTCGCTCTTTTTTTCCCTGCTCCTCCCCTCGCTCTTTATTTACCTGCTCCGCTCCTTTCCCTTCTTTTACCTGCTCCTCCCCTCGCTCCATATTCACCTGTTCTTCTCCTCACTCTTTATTTCCCTGCTCCTCTCCTCACTCTTTATTTACCTGCTCCTCTCCTCTCTCTTTATTTTCCTGCTCCACTCCTCGCTCTTTATTTACCTGCTCTGCTCCGCACTCTTTATTTACCTGCTCCTCTCCTCGCTCTTTATTTACCTGCTCCGCTCCTCGCTCTTTATTTACCTGCTCCTCTCCTCGCTCTTTACTTACCTGCTCCTCTCCTCACTCTTCCAATACCTGCTCCACACTTCATTTACCTGCCCCGCTACTCGCTCTTTATTTACTTGCACCTCACCTCACTCTTTATTTACCTGCTCCTCTCCTCACTCTTCATTTATCTGCTCCACTCTTCTCTCTTTATTTACCTGCTGCGCTCCTCTCTTTTTAATGACCTGCTCCTCTCCTCACTCTTTATTTTCCTGCTCTGCTCCTCTCTCTTTATTTTCCTGCTCCACTCCTCACTCTTCATTTCCCTGCTCCGCTCCTCAGTCTTTATTAACCTGCTCCACTCCTCGCTCGTTGTTTACCTGCTCCACTCCTCGCTCTTAATTTACCTGCTCGTCTCCTCACTCTTTGTTCACCTGCTCCGCACCTGGCTCTTAATTTTCCTGCTCCTCTGCTCGATCTTGATTTACCTGCCGCGATCCTCGCTCTTTATTTTCCTGCTCCTCTCCTCGCTCTTTATGTACCTGCTCCCCTCCTCACTCTTTATTTACCTGCTCCTCCCCTCGCTATTTATTTACCTGCTCCTCTCCTCACTCTTTATTTACCTGCTCCTCTCCTCACCCTTTATTTCCCTGCAACTCTCCTCACTCTTTATTTACCGGCTCCTCTCCTCTCTCTTTATTTTCCTGCTCCACTCCTCGCTCTTTATTGACCTGCTCTGCTCCTCACTCTTTATTTACCTGCTCCTCTCCTCACTCTTTATTTACCTGCTCCTCTCCTCACCCTTTATTTCCCTGCACCTCTCCTCACGCTTTATTTACCGGCTCCTCTCCTCTCTCTTTATTTTCCTTCTCCACTCCTCGCTCTTTATTGACCTGCTCTGCTCCTCACTCTTTATTTACCTGCTCCTCTCCTCGCTCTTTATTTACCTGCTCCGCTCCTCGCTCTTTATTTACCTGTTCCTCTCCTCGCTCTTTATTTACCTGCTCCTCTCCTCACTCTTCATTTACCTGCTCCACTCTTCACTCTTTATTTACCTGCCCTGCTCCTCGCTCTTTATTTCATTGCTCCTCTCCTCACTCCTTATTTACCTGCTCCTCTCCTCACTCTTCATTTATCTGCTCCACTCTTCACTCTTTATTTACCTGCTCCACTCCTCACTCTTTAATTACCTGCTCCTCTCCTCACTCTTTATTTTCCTGCTCCGCTCCTCACTCTTCATTTACCTGCTCCTCTCCTCACTCTTTATTTACCTGCTCCTCTCCTCATTCGTTATTTGCCTGCTCCGCTCCTCACTCTTGAATTACCTGCTCCTCTCCTCACTCTTTATTTACCTGCTCCGCTCCTCACTCTTTATTTACCTTCTCTGCTCCTCGCTCTTTGGTTACCTGCTCCGCTACTCGCTCTTTATTTACGTGCTCTGCTCCTCACTCTTTATTTACTGATCCACTCCTCGCTCTTTATTGACCTGCTCTATTCTTCGCTCTTTATTTAACTGCTCCACTCCTCGCCCTTTTTTTACCTGCTCCTCCCCTCGCTCTTAATTTAACAGCTCCGCTCCTCTCCCTTTTTTACTTGCTCCTCCCCTCTCTATTTTTCTGCTCCACTCCTCGCTCTTTATTTACCTGCTCTTCTTCTCACTCTTTATTTACCTGTTCCTCTCCTCGCTCTTTATTTACCTGCTCCGCTCCACTCTCTTTATTTACCCGCTCCGCTCGTCACTCTTTATGGACCTTCTCTGCTCCTCGCTCTTTATTTACCTGCTCCGCTACTCGCTCTTTATTTACCTGCTCCGCTCCTCGCTCTTTATTTACCTGCTCCTCTCCTCACTCTTTATTTACCTGCTCCGCTCCTCGCTCTTTATTTAGCTGATCCGCTCCTCGCTCTTTATTTACCTGTTCCTCTCCTCGCTCTTTATTTACCTGCTCCGCTCCACTCTCTTTATTTACCCGCTCCGCTCGTCACTCTTTATGGACCTTCTCTGCTCCTCGCTCTTTATTTACCTGCTCCGCTACTCGCTCTTTATTTACCTGCTCCGCTCCTCGCTCTTTATTTACCTGCTCCTCTCCTCACTCTTTATTTACCTGCTCCGCTCCTCACTCTTTATTTCCCTGCTCCGCTATTCGCTCTTTATTTGCCTGCTCCGCTCCTCTCTCTTTGGTTGCCTGCGCCGCTCCTCGCTCTTTCTTTCCTGCTCCGCTCCTCGCTCTTTATTTACCTGCTCCGCTCCTCGCTTTTTATTTACTTGCTCCACTCTTCGCTCTCTCATGACCTGCTCCGCACTTCACTCTTTGTTTACCTGCTTCGCATCTCGCACTTTATTTTCCTGCTCCACTCCTCACTCTTTATTTACCTGCTCTATTCCTCGCTCTTTATTTACCTGCTCCACTCCTCACTCTTTATTTACCTGCTCCTCTCCTCGCTCTTTACTTACCTGCTCCTCTCCTCACTCTTTATTTACCTGCTCTATTCCTCGCTCTTGATTTACGTGCTCCTCTCCTCGCTCTTTATTTATCTGCTCCGCTCCTCATTCTTTATAAAACTGCTCCACTCCTCGCTCTTTTTTTCCCTGCTCCTCCTCTCGCTCTATATTTACCTGCTCCGCTCCTCTCCCTTTTTTTAACCTGCTCCTCCCCTCGATCTTTATTGCCCTGTTCCTCTCCTCACTCTTTATTTACCTGCTCCTCTCCTCACTCATTGTTTACCTGCTCCGCTCCTCGCTCTTTATTTACCTGCTCCATTCCTCGCTCTTTATTTACCAGCTCCTCTCCTCGCTCCTTATTTACCTGCTCCTCTCCTCACTCTTTATTGATTTGTTCTAATCCTCGCTCTTTATCTCCCTGCCTCACTCCTCACTCTTTATTTACCTGCTCCTCTCCTCGATCTTTATTTACCTGCTCCTCTCCTCACTCTTAATTTACCTGCTCTATTCCTCGCTCTTTATTTACCTACTCCACTCCTCGCTCTTTTTTCCCCTGCTCCTCCCCTCGATCTTTATTTAACTGCTCCGCTCCTCTCCCTTCTTTTACCAGCTCCTCCCCTCGCTCTTTATTTACCTGCTCTGCTCCGCACTCTTTATTTACCTGCTCCTCTCCTCATTCTTTATTTACCTGCTCCTCTCCTCTCTCTTTATTTTCCTGCTCCACTCCTCGCTCTTTATTTACCTGCTCTGCTCCGCTCTCTTTATTTACCTGCTCCTCTCCTCGCTCTTTATTTACCTGCTCCGCTCCTCGCTCTTTATTTACCTGCTCCTCTCCTCACTCTTCATTTACCTGCTCCACTCTTCACTCTTTATTTACCTGCTGCGCTCCTCTCTTTTAAATTACCTGCTCCACTCCTCACTCTTCATTTCCCTGCTCCGCTCCTCAGTCTTTATTTTCCTGCTCCTCTCCTCGCTCTTTATTTACCTGCTCCACTCCTCGCTCTTTATTTACCTGCTCTGCTCCGCACTCTTTATTTACCTGCTCCTCTCCTCGCTCTTTACTTACATGCTCCTCTCCTCATTCTTCCAATACCTGCTCCACTCTTCATTTACCTGCCCCGCTACTCGCTCTTTATTTACTTGCTCCTCACCTCACTCTTTATTTACCTGCTCCTCTCCTCACTCTTAATTTACCTGCTCCACTCTTCACTCTTTATTTACCTGCTGCGCTCCTCTCTTTTTAATTACCTGCTCCTCTCCTCACTCTTTATTTTCCTGCTCTGCTCCTCTCTCTTTATTTTCCTGCTCCACTCCTCACTCTTCATTTCCCTGCTCCGCTCCTCAGTCTTTATTTACCTGCTCCACTCCTCGCTCGTTGTTTACCTGCTCCACTCCTCGCTCTTAATTTACCTGCTCCTCTCCTCTCTCTTTGTTAACCTGCTCCGCAACTGGCTCTTAATTTTCCTGCTCCTCTGCTCGATCTTTATTAACCTGCCGCGCTCCTCGCTCTTTATTTTCCTGCTCCTCTCCTCGCTCTTTATTTACCTGCTCCCCTCCTCTCTCTTTATTTACCTGTTCTATTCCTCGCTCTTTATCTCCCTGCTCCACTTATCACTCTTAATTTACCTGCTCCTCCCCTCGCTCTTTCTTTACCTGCTCCTCTCCTCACTCTTTATTTACCTGCTCCTCTCCACACTCATTATTTAACTGCACCTCTCATCACTCTTTATTTACCTGCTCCTCTCCTCTCTCTTTATTTTCCTGCTCCACTCCTCGCTCTTTATTTACCTGCTCTGCTCCGCACTCTTTATTTACCTGCTCCTCTCTTCGCTCTTTATTCACCTGCTCCGCTCCTCACTCTTTATTTACCTGCTCATCTCCTCATTCTTATTTACCTGCTCCTCTCCTCTCTCTTTATTTTCCTGCTCCACTCCTCGCTCTTTATTTTCCTGCTCCTCTCCTCGCTCTTTATTTACCTGCTCCCCTCCTCTCTGTTTATTTACCTGTTCTATTCCTCGCTCTTTATCTCACTGCTCCACTTCTCACTCTTTATTTACCTGCTCCTCCCCTCGCTCTTTATTTACCTGCTCCTCTCCTCACTCTTTATTTACCTGCTCCTCTCCTCGCTCTTTACTTACCTGCTCCTCTCCTCACTCTTTATTTACCTGCTCTATTCCTCGCTCTTTGTTTACCTGCTCCTCTCCTCGCTCTTTATTTATCTGCTCCGCTCCTCATTCTTTGTTAAACTGCTCCACTCCTCGCTCTTTTTTTCCCTGCTCCTCCTCTCGCTCTATATTTACCTGCTCCGCTCCTCTCCCTTTTTTTAACCTGCTCCTCCCCTCGATCTTTATTGCTCTGTTCCTCTCCTCACTCTTTATTTACCTGCTCCTCTCCTCACTCATTGTTTACCTGCTCCGCTCCTCGCTCTTTATTTACCTGCTCCATTCCTCACTCTTTATTTACCAGCTCCTCTCCTCGCTCCTTATTTACCTGCTCCTCTCCTCACTCTTAATTGAAGTGCTCTCTTCCTCGCTCTTTATTAAACTGCTCCTCTCCTCACTCTTTATTTACCTGCTCTATTCCTCGCTCTTTATTTACCTACTCCACTCCTCGCTCTTTTTATCCCTGCTCCTCCCCTCGATCTTTATTTACCTGCTCCGCTCCTCTCCCTTCTTTTACCAGCTCCTCTCCTCGCTCTTTTTTCACCTGTTCTTCTCCTCACTCTTTATTTACCTGCTCCTCACCTCACTCTTTATTTACCTGCTCCTCTCCTCTCTCTTTATTTTCCTGCTCCACTCCTCGCTCTTTATTTACCTGCTCTGCTCCGCACTCTTTATTTACCTGCTCCTCTCCTCGCTCTTTATTCACCTGCTCCGCACCTCACCCTTTATTTACCTGCTCCTCTTCTCATTCTTTATTTACCTGCTCCTCTCCTCTCTCCTTATTTTCCTGCTCCACTCCTCGCTCTTTATTTACCTGCTCTGCTCCGCACTCTTTATTTACCTGCTCCTCTCCTCGCTCTTTACTAACCTGCTCCTCTCCTCACTCTTCCAATACCTGCTCCACTCTTCATTTAACTGCCCCGCTACTCGCTCTTTATTTACTTGCTCCTCACCTCACTCTTTATTTACCTGCTCCTCTCCTCAGTCTTCATTTACCTGCTCCACTCTTCACTCTTTATTTACCTGCTGCGCTCCTCTCTTTTTAATTACCTGCTCCTCTCCTCACTCTTTATTTTCTAGCTCTGCTCCTCTCTCTTTATTTTCATGCTCCACTCCTCACTCTTCATTTCCCTGCTCCGCTCCTCAGTCTTTATTTACCTGCTCCACTCCGCGCTCGTTGTTCACCTGCTCCACTCCTCGCTCTTAATTTACCTGCTCCTCTCCTCACTCTTTATTAACCTGCTCCGCACCTGGCTCTTAATTTTCCTGCTCCTCTGCTCGATCTTCATTTACCTGCCGCGCTCCTCGCTCTTTCTTTTCCTGCTCCTCTCCTCGCTCTTTATTTACCCGCTCCCCTCCTCTCTCTTTATTTACCTGTTCTATTCCTCGCTCTTTATCTCCCTGCTCCACTTCTCACTCTTTATTTACCTGCTCCTCCCCTCGCTCTTTATTTACCTGCTCCTCTCCTCACTCTTTATTTACCTGCTCCTCTCCACACATTATTTAACTGCACCTCTCCTCACCCTTTATTGACCTGCTCTGCTCCTCACTCTTTATTTACCTGCTCCGCTCCTCGCTCTTTATTTACCTGCTCCTCTCCTCTCTCTTTATTTTCCTGCTCCACTCCTCGCTCTTTATTGACCTGCTCTGCTCCTCACTCTTTATTTACCTACTCCGCTCCTCGCTCTTTATTTACCTGTTCCTCTCTTCGCTCTTTATTTACCTGCTCCTCGCCTCAATCTTCATTTACCTGCTCCACTCTTCACTCTTTATTTACCTGCTCTGCTCCTCACTCTTTATTTTCCTGCTCCGCTCCTCACTCTTCATTTACGTGCTCCTCTCCTCACTCTTCATTTACCTGCTCCACTCTTCACTCTTTATTTACCTGCTCCACTCCTCACTCTTTAATTACCTGCTCCTCTCTTCACTCTTCATTTACCTGCTCCGCTCCTCACTCTTTACTTACCTTCTCTGCTCCTCGCTCTTCCGTTACCTGCTCCGCTACTCGCTCTTTAATTACGTGCTCTGCTCCTCACTCTTTATTTACTGATCCATTCCTCTCTCTTTATTGACCTGCTCTATTCCTCGTTCTTTATTTAACTGCTCCACTCCTCGCTCTTTTTTTTACCTGCTCCTCCCCTCGCTCTTTATTTAACAGCTCCGCTCCTCTCCCTTTTTTACCTGCTCCTCCCCTCGCTCTTTATTTACCTGCTCCTCTCCCCACTCTTTATTTACCTGCTCCTCTCCTCTCTCTTTATTTGCCTGCTCCGCTCATCTCTCTTTAGTTACCTGCTCTGCTCCGCACTCTTTATTGACCTGCTCCTCTCCTCGCTCTTTATTCACCTGCTCCGCTCCTCACTCTTTATTTACCTACTCCTCTGCTCACTCCTAATTTACCTGCTCCTCTACTCTCTCTTTATTTTCCTGCTCCACTGCTCGCTCTTTATTTACCTGCTCTGCTCCGCACTCTTTATTTACCTGCTCCTCTCCTCGCTCTTTACTTACCTGCTCCTCTCCTCACTCTTCCAATACCCGCTCCACTCTTCATTTACCTGCCCCGCTACTCGCTCTTTATTTACTTGCTCCTCACCTCACTCTTCATTTACATGCTCCTCTCCTCACTCTTCATTTACCTGCTCCACTCTTCACTCTTTATTTACCTGCTCCACTCCTCACTCTTTAATTACCTGCTCATCTCTTCACTCTTTATTGACCTGCTCCGCTCCTCACACATTACTTAACTTCTCTGCTCCTCGCTCTTTAGTTACCTGCTCCGCTACTCGCTCTTTATTTACGTGCTCTGCTCCTCACTCTTTATTTACTGATCCACTCCTCGCTCTTTATTGACCTGCTCAATTCCTCGCTCTTTATTTCACTGCTCCATTCCTCGCTCTTTTTTTACCTGCTCCTCCCCTCGCTCTTTATTTAACAGCTCCGCTCCTCTCCCTTTTTTACCTGCTCCTCCCCTCGCTCTTTATTTACCTGCTCCTCTCCCCACTCTTTGTTTACCTGCTCCTCTCCTCTCTCTTTATTTGCCTGCTCCGCTCCTCTCTCTTTCGTTACCTGCGCCGCTCCTAGCTCTTTCTTCACTGCTCCGCTCCTCGCTCTTTATTTACCTGCTCCGCTCCTTGCTCTTTATTTACTTGCTCCACTCCTCGCTCTATAATTACCTGCTCCGCACTTCACTCTTTGTTTACCTGCTCCGCATCTCGCTCTTTATTTACCTGCTCCACTCCTCGCTCTTTATTTCCCTGCTCCTCTCCTCGCTCTTTATTTTCCTGGTCCGCTCCTCACTTTATATACCTGCTCCACTCCTCACTCTTTATTTCCCAGCTCCTCTCCTCGCTCTTTATTTACCTGCTCTCTCTCCTCACTCTTTATTTACCTGCTCCGCTCCTCGCTCTTTATTTACCTGCTCCTCTCCTCTCTCTTTATTTTCCTGCTCCACTCCTCGCTCTTTATTGACCTGCTCTGCTCCTCACTCTTTATTTACCTGCTCCGCTCCTCGCTCTTTATTTACCTGTTCCTGTCCTCGCTCTTCATTTATCTGCTCCACTCTCCACTCTTTATTTACCTGCTCCACTCCTCACTCTTTAATTACCTGCTCCTCTCCTCACTCTTTATTTTCCTGCTCCGCTCCTCACTCTTCATTTACCTGCTCCTCGCCTCACTCTTCATTTAACTGCTCCACTCTTCACTCTTTATTTACCTGCCCTGCTCCTCGCTCTTTATTTACTTGCTCCTCTCCTCACTCCTTATTTACCTGCTCCTCTCCTCACTCTTCATTTATCTGCTCCACTCTTCACTCTTTATTTACCTGCTCCACTCCTCACTCTTTAATTACCTGCTCCTCTCCTCACTCTTTATTTTCCTGCTCCGCTCCTCACTCTTCATTTACGTGCTCCTCTCCTCACTCTTCATTTACCTGCTCCACTCTTCACTCTTTATTTACCTGCTCCACTCCTCACTCTTTAATTACCTGCTCCTCTCTTCACTCTTTATTTACCTGCTCCGCTCCTCACTCTTTACTTACCTTCTCTGCTCCTCGCTCTTTAGTTACCTGCTCCGCTACTCGCTCTTTATTTACGTGCTCTGCTCCTCACTCTTTATTTACTGATCCACTCCTCGCTCTTTATTGACCTGCTCTATTCCTCGCTCTTTATTTAACTGCTCCTCTCCTCGCTCTTTTTTTACCTGCTCCTCCCCTCGCTCTTTATTTAACAGCTCCGCTCCTCTCCCTTTTTTACCTGCTCCTCCCCTCGCTCTTTATTTACCTGCTCCTCTCCCCACTCTTTATTTACCTGCTCCTCTCCTCTCTCTTTATTTGCCTTCTCTGCTCCGCACTCTTTATTGACCTGCTCCTCTCCTCGCTCTTTATTCACCTGCTCCGCTCCTCACTCTTTATTTACCGACTCCTCTCCTCACTCTTTATTTACCTGCTCCTCTACTCTCTCTTTATTTTCCTGCTCCACTCCTCGCTCTTTATTTACCTGCTCTGCTCCGCACTCTTTATTTACCTGCTCCTCTCCTCGCTCTTTACTGACCTGCTCCTCTCCTCACTCTTCCAATACCTGCTCCACTCTTCATTTACCTGCCCCGCTACTCGCTCTTTATTTACTTACTCCTCACCTCACTCTTTATTTACTTGCTCCACTCCGCGCTCGTTGTTTACCTGCTCCACTCCTCGCTCTTAATTTCCCTGCTCCTCTCCTCACTCTTTATTAACCTGCTCCGCACCTGGCTCTTAATTTTCCTGCTCCTCTGCTCGATCTTCATTTACCTGCCGCGCTCCTCGCTCTTTCTTTTCCTGCTCCTCTCCTCGCTCTTTATTTACCTGCTCCGCTCCTCTCTCTTTATTTAGCTGTTCTATTCCTCGCTCTTTATCTCCCTGCTCCACTTCTCACTCTTTATTTACCTGCTCCTCCCCTCGCTCTTTATTTAACTGCACCTCTCCTCACTCTTTATTGACCTACTCTGCTCCTCACTCTTTATTTACCTGCTCCGCTCCTCGCTCTTTATTTACCTGCTCCTCTCCTCTCTCTTTATTTTCCTGCTCTCTCTCCTCACTCTTTATTTACCTGCTCCGCTCCTCGCTCTTTATTTACCTGCTCCTCTCCTCTCTCTTTATTTTCCTGCTCCACTCCTCGCTCTTTATTGACCTGCTCTGCTCCTCACTCTTTATTTACCTGCTCCGCTCCTCGCTCTTTATTTACCTGTTCCTGTCCTCGCTCTTCATTTATCTGCTCCACTCTTCACTCTTTATTTACCTGCTCCACTCCTCACTCTTTAATTACCTGCTCCTCTCCTCACTCTTTATTTTCCTGCTCCGCTCCTCACTCTTCATTTACCTGCTCCTCGCCTCACTCTTCATTTAACTGCTCCACTCTTCACTCTTTATTTACCTGCCCTGCTCCTCGCTCTTTATTTACTTGCTCCTCTCCTCACTCCTTATTTACCTGCTCCTCTCCTCACTCTTCATTTATCTGCTCCACTCTTCACTCTTTATTTACCTGCTCCACTCCTCACTCTTTAATTACCTGCTCCTCTCCTCACTCTTTATTTTCCTGCTCCGCTCCTCACTCTTCATTTACGTGCTCCTCTCCTCACTCTTCATTTACCTGCTCCACTCTTCACTCTTTATTTACCTGCTCCACTCCTCACTCTTTAATTACCTGCTCCTCTCTTCACTCTTTATTTACCTGCTCCGCTCCTCACTCTTTACTTACCTTCTCTGCTCCTCGCTCTTTAGTTACCTGCTCCGCGACTCGCTCTTTATTTACGTGCTCTGCTCCTCACTCTTTATTTACTGATCCACTCCTCGCTCTTTATTGACCTGCTCTATTCCTCGCTCTTTATTTAACTGCTCCTCTCCTCGCTCTTTTTTTACCTGCTCCTCCCCTCGCTCTTTATTTAACAGCTCCGCTCCTCTCCCTTTTTTACCTGCTCCTCCCCTCGCTCTTTATTTACCTGCTCCTCTCCCCACTCTTTATTTACCTGCTCCTCTCCTCTCTCTTTATTTGCCTTCTCTGCTCCGCACTCTTTATTGACCTGCTCCTCTCCTCGCTCTTTATTCACCTGCTCCGCTCCTCACTCTTTATTTACCTGCTCCTCTACTCTCTCTTTATTTTCCTGCTCCACTCCTCGCTCTTTATTTACCTGCTCTGCTCCGCACTCTTTATTTACCTGCTCCTCTCCTCGCTCTTTACTGACCTGCTCCTCTCCTCACTCTTCCAATACCTGCTCCACTCTTCATTTACCTGCCCCGCTACTCGCTCTTTATTTACTTACTCCTCACCTCACTCTTTATTTACTTGCTCCACTCCGCGCTCGTTGTTTACCTGCTCCACTCCTCGCTCTTAATTTCCCTGCTCCTCTCCTCACTCTTTATTAACCTGCTCCGCACCTGGCTCTTAATTTTCCTGCTCCTCTGCTCGATCTTCATTTACCTGCCGCGCTCCTCGCTCTTTCTTTTCCTGCTCCTCTCCTCGCTCTTTATTTACCTGCTCCGCTCCTCTCTCTTTATTTAGCTGTTCTATTCCTCGCTCTTTATCTCCCTGCTCCACTTCTCACTCTTTATTTACCTGCTCCTCCCCTCGCTCTTTATTTAACTGCACCTCTCCTCACTCTTTATTGACCTACTCTGCTCCTCACTCTTTATTTACCTGCTCCGCTCCTCGCTCTTTATTTACCTGCTCCTCTCCTCTCTCTTTATTTTCCTGCTCCACTCCTCGCTCTTTATTGACCTGCTCTGCTCCTCACTCTTTATTTACCTGCTCCGCTCCTCGCTCTTTATTTACCTGTTCCTCTCTTCGCTCTTTATTTACCTGCTCCTCGCCTCACTCTTCATTTACCTACTCCACTCTTCACTCTTTATTTACCTGCCCTGCTCCTCGCTCTTTATTTACTTGCTCCTCTCCTCACTCCTTATTTACCTGCTCCTTTCCTCACTCTTCATTTATCTGCTCCAATCTTCACTCTTTATTTACCTGCTCCACTCCTCACTCTTTAATTACCTGCTCCTCTCCTCACTCTTTATTTTCCTGCTCCGCTCCTCACTCTTCATTTACGTGCTCCTCTCCTCACTCTTCATTTACCTGCTCCACTCTTCACTCTTTATTTACCTGCTCCACTCCTCACTCTTTAATTACCTGCTCCTCTCTTCACTCTTCATTTACCTGCTCCGCTCCTCACTCTTTACTTACCTTCTCTGCTCCTCGCTCTTCAGTTACCTGCTCCGCTACTCGCTCTTTAATTACGTGCTCTGCTCCTCACTCTTTATTTACTGATCCATTCCTCGCTCTTTATTGACCTGCTCTATTCCTCGTTCTTTATTTAACTGCTCCACTCCTCGCTCTTTTTTTTACCTGCTCCTCCCCTCGCTCTTTATTTAACAGCTCCGCTCCTCTCCCTTTTTTACCTGCTCCTCCCCTCGCTCTTTATTTACCTGCTCCTCTCCCCACTCTTTATTTACCTGCTCCTCTCCTCTCTCTTTATTTGCCTGCTCCGCTCCTCTCTCTTTAGTTACCTGCTCTGCTCCGCACTCTTTATTGACCTGCTCCTCTCCTCGCTCTTTATTCACCTGCTCCGCTCCTCACTCTTTATTTACCTACTCCTCTGCTCACTCTTTATTTACCTGCTCCTCTACTCTCTCTTTATTTTCCTGCTCCACTGCTCGTTCTTTATTTACCTGCTCTGCTCCGCACTCTTTATTTACCTGCTCCTCTCCTCGCTCTTTACTTACCTGCTCCTCTCCTCACTCTTCCAATACCTGCTCCACTCTTCATTTACCTGCCCCGCTACTCGCTCTTTATTTACTTGCTCCTCACCTCACTCTTCATTTACATGCTCCTCTCCTCACTCTTCATTTACCTGCTCCACTCTTCACTCTTTATTTACCTGCTCCACTCCTCACTCTTTAATTACCTGCTCATCTCTTCACTCTTTATTGACCTGCTCCGCTCCTCACACATTACTTAACTTCTCTGCTCCTCGCTCTTTAGTTACCTGCTCCGCTACTCGCTCTTTATTTACGTGCTCTGCTCCTCACTCTTTATTTACTGATCCACTCCTCGCTCTTTATTGACCTGCTCAATTCCTCGCTCTTTATTTCACTGCTCCACTCCTCGCTCTTTTTTTACCTGCTCCTCCCCTCGCTCTTTATTTAACAGCTCCGCTCCTCTCCCTTTTTTACCTGCTCCTCCCCTCGCTCTTTATTTACCTGCTCCTCTCCCCACTCTTTGTTTACCTGCTCCTCTCCTCTCTCTTTATTTGCCTGCTCCGCTCCTCTCTCTTTCGTTACCTGCGCCGCTCCTAGCTCTTTCTTCACTGCTCCGCTCCTCGCTCTTTATTTACCTGCTCCGCTCCTTGCTCTTTATTTACTTGCTCCACTCCTCGCTCTATAATTACCTGCTCCGCACTTCACTCTTTGTTTACCTGCTCCGCATCTCGCTCTTTATTTACCTGCTCCACTCCTCGCTCTTTATTTCCCTGCTCCTCTCCTCGCTCTTTATTTTCCTGGTCCGCTCCTCACTTTATATACCTGCTCCACTCCTCACTCTTTATTTCCCTGCTCCTCTCGTCGCTCTTTATTTACCTGCTCTCTCTCCTCACTCTTTATTTACCTGCTCCGCTCCTCGCTCTTTATTTACCTGCTCCTCTCCTCTCTCTTTATTTTCCTGCTCCACTCCTCGCTCTTTATTGACCTGCTCTGCTCCTCACTCTTTATTTACCTGTTCCTCTCCTCGCTCTTTATGTACCTGCTCCTCGCCTCACTCTTCATTTACCTGCTCCACTCTTCACTCTTTATTTACCTGCCCTGCTCCTCGCTCTTTATTTACTTGCTCCTCTCCTCAATCCTTATTTACCTGCTCCTCTCCTCACTCTTCATTTATCTGCTCCACTCTTCACTCTTTATTTACCTGCTCCACTCCTCACTCTTTAATTACCTGCTCCTCTCCTCACTCTTTATTTTCCTGCTCCGCTCCTCACTCTTCATTTACGTGCTCCTCTCCTCACTCTTCATTTACCTGCTCCACTCTTCACTCTTTATTTACCTGCTCCACTCCTCACTCTTTAATTACCTGCTCCTCTCTTCACTCTTTATTTGCCTGCTCCGCTCCTCACTCTTTACTTACCTTCTCTGCTCCTCGCTCTTTAGTTACCTGCTCCGCTACTCGCTCTTTATTTACGTGCTCTGCTCCTCACTCTTTATTTACTGATCCACTCCTCGCTCTTTATTGACCTGCTCTATTCCTCGCTCTTTATTGAACTGCTCCTCTCCTCGCTCTTTTTTTACCTGCTCCTCCCCTCGCTCTTTTTTTAACAGCTCCGCTCCTCTCCCTTTTTTAACTGCTCAACCCCTCGCTCTTTATTTACCTGCTCCTCTCCCCACTCTTTATTTACCTGCTCCTCTCCTCTCTCTTTATTTGCCTGCTCCGCTCCTCTCTCTTTATTTACCTGCTCTGCTCCGCACTCTTTATTGACCTGCTCCTCTCCTCGCTCTTTATTCACCTGCTCCGCTCCTCACTCTTTATTTACCTACTCCTCTCCTCACTCTTTATTTACCTGCTCCTCTACTCTCTCTTTATTTTCCTGCTCCACTCCTCGCTCTTTATTTACCTGCTCTGCTCCGCACTCTTTATTACCAGCTCCTCTCCTCGCTCTTTACGTACCTGCTCCTCTCCTCACTCTTCCAATACCTGCTCCACTCTTCATTTACCTGCCCCGCTACTCGCTCTTTATTTACTTACTCCTCACCTCACTCTTCATTTACCTGCTCCTCTCCTCACTCTTCATTTACCTGCTCCACTCTTCACTCTTTATTTATCTGCCCAGCTTCTCGCTCTTTATTTACTTGCTCCACTCCTCGCTCTTTATTTCCCTGCTCCTCTCCTCGCTCTTTATTTTCCTGGTCCGCTCCTCACTTTATATACCTGCTCCACTCCTCACTCTTTATTTTCCTGCTCCTCTCCTTGCTCTTTATTTACCTGCTCTATTCCTCGCTCTTTATTATCCTGCTCCTCTCCTCGCTATTCATTTACCTCATCCGCTCCTCATTCTTTATTTAACTGCTCCACTCCTCACTCTTTATTTTCCTGCTCCTCTCCTCTCCCGTTTTTACCTGCTCCTCCCCTCGATATTTATTTACCTGCTGCTCTCCTCACTTTTTGTTTACCTGCTCCTCTCCTCACTCTTTATTTTGCTGCTCAACTCCTCGCTCTTAATTTACCTGCTCTGCTCCTCACTCTTTATTTACCTGCTCCTCTCCTCGCTCTTTATTTACCTGCTCCGCTCCTCGCTCTTTATTTACCTGTTCCTCTCCTCGCTCTTTATTTACCTGCTCCTCTCCTCACTCTTTATTTACCTGCTCCACTCTTCACTCTTTAGTTATCTGCCCAGCTTCTCGCTCTTTATTTACTTGCTCCTCTCCTCACTCCTTATTTACCTGCTCCTCTCCTCACTCTTCATTTATCTGCTCCACTCTTCACTCTTTATTTACCTGCTCCACTCCTCTCTCTTTAATTACCTGCTCCTCTCCTCACTCTTTATTTTCCAGCTCCGCTCCTCACTCTTCATTTACCTGCTCCTCTCCTCACTCTTCATTTACCTGCTCCACTCTTCACTCTTTATATACCTGCTCCACTCTTCACTCTTTATTTACCTGCTGCGTTCCTCTCTTTTTAATTACCTGCTCCTCTCCTCACTCTTTATTTTCCTGCTCTGCTCCTCTCTCTTTATTTTCCTGCTCCACTCCTCACTCTTCATTTCCCTGCTCCGCTCCTCAGTCTTTATTTACCTGCTCCACTCCTCGCTCGTTGTTTACCTGCTCCACTCCTCGCTCTTAATTTACCTGCTCCTCTCCTCACTCTTTGTTAACCTGCTCCGCACCTGGCTCTTAATTTTCCTGCTCCTCTGCTCGATCTTTATTTACCAGCCGCGCTCCTCGCTCTTTATTTTCCTGCTCCTCTCCTCGCTCTTTATTTATCTGCTCTCTCTCCTCACTCTTTATTTACCTGTTCTATTCCTCGCTCTTTATCTCCCTGCTCCACTTCTCACTCTTTATTTACCTGCTCCTCCCCTCGCTTTTTATTTACCTGCTCCTCTCCTCACTCTTTATTTACCTGCTCCTCTCCTCGCTCTTTACTTACCTGCTCCTCTCCTCACTCTTTATTTACCTGCTCTATTCCTCGCTCTTTATTTACCTGCTCCTCTCCTCGCTCTTTATTTATCTGCTCCGCTCCTCATTCTTTGTTAAACTGCTCCACTCCTCGCTCTTTTTTTCCCTGCTCCTCCTCTCGCTCTATATTTACCTGCTCCGCTCCTCTCCCTTTTTTCTAACCTGCTCCTCCCCTCGATCTTTGTTGCTCTGTTCCTCTCCTCACTCTTTATTTACCTGCTCCTCTCCTCACTCATTGTTTACCTGCTCCGCTCCTCGCTCTTTATTTACCTGCTCCATTCCTCACTCTTTATTTACCAGCTCCTCTCCTCGCTCCTTATTTACCTGCTCCTCTCCTCACTCTTTATTGATCTGTTCTATTCCTCGCTCTTTATCTCCATGCCTCACTCCTCACTCTTTATTTACCTGCTCCTCTCCTCGATCTTTATTTACCTGCTCCTCTCCTCACTCTTAATTGAAGTGCTCTCTTCCTCGCTCTTTATTAAACTGCTCCTCTCCTCACTCTTTATTTACCTGCTCTATTCCTCGCTCTTTATTTACCTCCTCCACTCCTCGCTCTTTTTATCCCTGCTCCTCCCCTCGATCTTTATTTACCTGTTCTTCTCCTCACTCTTTATTTACCTGCTCCTCCCCTCGTTCTTTATTCACCTGTTCTTCTCCTCACTCTTTATTTACCTGCTCCTCTCCTCACTCTTTATTTACCTGCTCCTCTCCTCTCTCTTTATTTTCCTGCTCCACTCCTCGCTCTTTATTTACCTGCTCTGCTCCGCACTCTCTATTTACCTGCTCCTCTCCTCGCTCTTCATTCACCTGCTCCGCTCTTCACTCTTTATTTACCTGCTCCTCTCCTCATTCTTTATTTACCTGCTCCTCTCCTCTCTCCTTATTTTCCTGCTCCACTCCTCGCTCTTTATTTACCTGCTCTGCTCCGCACTCTTGATTTACCTGCTCCTCTCCTCGCTCTTTACTTACCTGCTCCTCTCCTCACTCTTCCAATACCTGCTCCACTCTTCATTTAACTGCCCCGCTACTCGCTCTTTATTTACTTGCTCCTCACCTCACTCTTTATTTACCTGCTCCTCTCCTCACTCTTCATTTACCTGCTCCACTCTTCACTCTTTATTTACCTGCTGCGCTCCTCTCTTTTTAATTACCTGCTCCTCTCCTCACTGTTTATTTTCCTGCTCTGCTCCTCTCTCTTTATTTTCCTGCTCCACTCCTCACTCTTCATTTCCCTGCTCCGCTCCTCAGTCTTTATTTACCTGCTCCACTCCGCGCTAGTTGTTTACCTGCTACACTCCTCGCTCTTAATTTACCTGCTCCTCTCCTCACTCTTTATTAACCTGCTCCGAACCTGGCTCTTAATTTTCCTGCTCCTCTGCTCGATCTTCATTTACATGCCGCGCTCCTCGCTCTTTCTTTTCATGCTCCTCTCCTCGCTCTTTATTTACCTGCTCCCCTCCTCTCTCTTTATTTACCTGTTCTATTCCTCGCTCTTTATCTCCCTGCTCCACTTCTCACTCTTTATTTACCTGCTCCTCCCCTCGCTCTTTATTTACCTGCTCCTCTCCTCACTCTTTATTTACCTGCTCCTCTCCTCGCTCTTTACTTACCTGCTCCTCTCCTCACTCTTCCAATACCTGCTCCACTTTTCATTTACCTGCCCCGCTACTCGCTCTTTATTTACTTGCTCCTCACGTCACTCTTCATTTACCTGCTCCTCTCCTCACTCTTCATTTACCTGCTCCACTCTTCACTCTTTATTTACCTGCTCCACTCCTCACTCTTTAATTCCCTGCTCCTCTCTTCACTCTTTATTGACCTGCTCCGCTCCTCACACATTACTTACCTTCTCTGCTCCTCGCTCTTTAGTTACCTGCTCCGCTACTCGCTCTTTATTTACGTGCTCTGCTCCTCACTCTTTATTTACTGATCCACTCCTCGCTCTTTATTGACCTGCTCAATTCCTCGCTCTTTATTTCACTGCTCCACTCCTCGCTCTTTTTTTACCTGCTCCTCCCCTCGCTCTTTATTTAACAGCTCCGCTCCTCTCACTTTTTTACCTGCTCCTCCCCTCGCTCTTTATTTACCTGCTCCTCTCCCCACTCATTGTTTACCTGCTCCTCTCCTCTCTCTTTATTTGCCTGCTCCGCTCCTCTCTCTTTCGTTACCTGCGCCGCTCCTAGCTCTTTCTTCACTGCTCCGCCCCTCGCTCTTTATTTACCTGCTCCGCTCCTCGCTCTTTATTTACTTGCTCCACTCCTCGCTCTATAATTACCTGCTCCGCACTTCACTCTTTGTTTACCTGCTCCGCATCTCGCTCTTTATTTACCTGCTCCACTCCTCGCTCTTTATTTCCCTGCTCCTCTCCTCGCTCTTTATTTTCCTGGTCCGCTCCTCACTTTATATACCTGCTCTATTCCTCGCTCTTTATTATCCTGCTCCTCTCCTCGCTATTCATTTACCTCATCCGCTCCTCATTCTTTATTTATCTGCTCCACTCCTCACTCTTTATTTTCCTGCTCCTCTCCTCTCGCGTTTTTACCTGCTCCTCCCCTCGATATTTATTTACTTGCTGCTCTCCTCACTTTTTGTTTACCTGCTCCTCTCCTCACTCTTTATTTTGCTGCTCAACTCCTCGCTCTTAATTTACCTGCTCTGCTCCTCACTCTTTATTTAACTGCTCCTCTCCTCGTTCTTTATTTACCTGCTCCGCTCCTCGCTCTTTATTTACCTGTTCCTCTCCTCGCTCTTTATTTACCTGCTCCTCTCCTCACTCTTTATTTACCTGCTCCACTCTTCACTCTTTAGTTATCTGCCCAGCTTCTCGCTCCTTATTTACTTGCTCCTCTCCTCACTCCTTATTTACCTGCTCCTCTCCTCACTCTTCATTTATCTGCTCCACTCTTCACTCTTTATTTACCTGCTCCACTCCTCACTCTTTAATTACCTGCTCCTCTCCTCACTCTTTATTTTCCAGCTCCGCTCCTCACTCTTCATTTACCTGCTCCTCTCCTCATTCTTCATTTACCTGCTCCACTCTTCACTCTTTATATACCTGCTCCACTCTTCACTCTTTATTTACCTGCTGCGTTCCTCTCTTTTTAATGACCTGCTCCTCTCCTCACTCTTTATTTTCCTGCTCCACTCCTCACTCTTCATTTCCCTGCTCCGCTCCTCAGTCTTTATTTACCTGATCCACTCCTCGCTCGATGTTTACCTGCTCCACTCCTCGCTCTTAATTTACCTGCTCCTCTCCTCACTCTTTGTTAACCTGCTCCGCACCTGGCTCTTAATTTTCCTGCTCCTCTGCTCGATCTTTATTTACCTGCCGCGCTCCTCGCTCTTTATTTTCCTGCTCCTCTCCTCGCTCTTTATTTACCTGCTCCCCTCCTCTCTGTTTATTTACCTGTTCTATTCCTCGCTCTTTATCTCCCTGCTCCACTTCTCACTCTTTATTTACCTGCTCCTCCCCTCGCTTTTTATTTACCTGCTCCTCTCCTCACTCTTTATTTACCTGCTCCTCTCCTCGCTCTTTACTTACCTGCTCCTCTCCTCACTCTTTATTTACCTGCTCTATTCCTCGCTCTTTATTTACCTGCTCCTCTCCTCGCTCTTTATTTATCTGCTCCGCTCCTCATTCTTTGTTAAACTGCTCCACTCCTCGCTCTTTTTTTCCCTGCTCCTCCTCTCGCTCTATATTTACCTGCTCCGCTCCTCTCCCCTTTTTTAACCTGCTCCTCCCCTCGATCTTTATTGCTCTGTTCCTCTCCTCACTCTTTATTTACCTGCTCCTCTCCTCACTCATTGTTTACCTGCTCCGCTCCTCGCTCTTTATTTACCTGCTCCATTCCTCACTCTTTATTTACCAGCTCCTCTCCTCGCTCCTTATTTACCTGCTCCTCTCCTCACTCTTTATTGATCTGTTCTATTCCTCGCTCTTTATCTCCATGCCTCACTCCTCACTCTTTATTTACCTGCTCCTCTCCTCGATCTTTATTTACCTGCTCCTCTCCTCACTCTTAATTGAAGTGCTCTCTTCCTCGCCCTTTATTAAACTGCTCCTCTCCTCACTCTTTATTTACCTGCTCTTCTCCTCACTCTTTATTTACCTGCTCCTCCCCTCGCTCTTTATTCACCTGTTCTTCTCCTCACTCTTTATTTACCTGCTCCTCTCCTCACTCTTCATTTACCTGCTCCTCTCCTCTCTCTTTATTTTCCTGCTCCACTCCTCGCTCTTTATTTACCTGCTCTGCTCCGCACTCTCTATTTACCTGCTCCTCTCCTCGCTCTTTATTCACCTGCTCCGCTCCTCACTCTTTATTTACCTGCTCCTCTCCTCATTCTTTATTTACCTGCTCCTCTCCTCTCTCCTTATTTTCCTGCTCCACTCCTCGCTCTTTATTTACCTGCTCTGCTCCGCACTCTTGATTTACCTGCTCCTCTCCTCGCTCTTTACTTACCTGCTCCTCTCCTCACTCTTCCAATACCTGCTCCACTCTTCATTTAACTGCCCCGCTACTCGCTCTTTATTTACTTGCTCCTCACCTCACTCTTTATTTACCTGCTCCTCTCCTCACTCTTCATTTACCTGCTCCACTCTTCACTCTTTATTTCCCTGCTGCGCTCCTCTCTTTTTAATTACCTGCTCCTCTCCTCACTGTTTATTTTCCTGCTCTGCTCCTCTCTCTTTATTTTCCTGCTCCACTCCTCACTCTTCATTTCCCTGCTCCGCTCCTCAGTCTTTATTTACCTGCTCCACTCCGCGCTCGTTGTTTACCTGCTCCACTCCTCGCTCTTAATTTACCTGCTCCTCTCCTCACTCTTTATTAACCTGCTCCGCACCTGGCTCTTAATTTTCCTGCTCCTCTGCTCGATCTTTATTTACCTGCCGCGCTCCTCGCTCTGTCTTTTCCTGCTCCTCTCCTCGCTCTTTATTTACCTGCTCCCCTCCTTCTCTTTATTTACCTGTTCTATTCCTCGCTCTTTATCTCCCTGCTCCACTTCTCACTCTTTATTTACCTGCTCCTCCCCTCGCTCTTTATTTACCTGCTCCTCTCCTCACTCTTTATTTACCTGCTCCTCTCCACACATTATTTAACTGCACCTCTCCTCACTCTTTATTTACCTGCTCTGCTCCGCACTCTTTATTTACCTGCTCCTCTCCTCGCTCTTTACTTACCTGCTCCTCTCCTCACTCTTCCAATACCTGCTCCACTCTTCATTTACCTGCCCCGCTACTCGCTCTTTATTTACTTGCTCCTCACCTCACTCTTCATTTACCTGCTCCTCTCCTCACACTTCATTTACCTGCTCCACTCTTCACTCTTTATTTACCTGCTCCACTCCTCACTCTTTAATTACCTGCTCCTCTCTTCACTCTTTATTGACCTGCTCCGCTCCTCACACATTACTTACCTTCTCTGCTCCTCGCTCTTTAGTTACCTGCTCCGCTACTCGCTCTTTATTTACGTGCTCTGCTCCTCACTCTTTATTTACTGATCCACTCCTCGCTCTTTATTGACCTGCTCAATTCCTCGCTCTTTATTTCACTGCTCCACTCCTCGCTCTTTTTTTACCTGCTCCTCCCCTCGCTCTTTATTTAACAGCTCCGCTCCTCTCCCTTTTTTACCTGCTCCTCCCCTCGCTCTTTATTTACCTGCTCCTCTCCCCACTCTTTGTTTACCTGCTCCTCTCCTCTCTCTTTATTTGCCTGCTCCGCTCCTCTCTCTTTCGTTACCTGCGCCGCTCCGAGCTCTTTCTTCACTGCTCCGCCCCTCGCTCTTTATTTACCTGCTCCGCTCCTCGCTCTTTATTTACTTGCTCCACTCCTCGCTCTATAATGACCTGCTCCGCACTTCACTCTTTGTTTACCTGCTCCGCATCTCGCTCTTTATTTACCTGCTCCACTCCTCGCTCTTTATTTCCCTGCTCCTCTCCTCGCTCTTTATTTTCCTGGTCCGCTCCTCACTTTATATACCTGCTCCACTCCTCACTCTTTATTTCCCAGCTCCTCTCCTCGCTCTTTATTTACCTGCTCTCTCTCCTCACTCTTTATTTACCTGCTCCGCTCCTCGCTCTTTATTTACCTGCTCCTCTCCTCTCTCTTTATTTTCCTGCTCCACTCCTCGCTCTTTATTGACCTGCTCTGCTCCTCACTCTTTATTTACCTGCTCCGCTCCTCGCTCTTTATTTACCTGCTCCT
Source organism: Heptranchias perlo (assembly GCF_035084215.1). Classification (NCBI taxonomy): domain Eukaryota; kingdom Metazoa; phylum Chordata; class Chondrichthyes; order Hexanchiformes; family Hexanchidae; genus Heptranchias; species Heptranchias perlo. The sequence goes on along the minus strand of NW_027140003.1, from coordinate 116,086 downwards.
CGCCTCACTCTTCATTTACCTGCTCCACTCTTCACTCTTTATTTACCTGCCCTGCTCCTCGCTCTTTATTTACTTGCTCCTCTCCTCACTCCTTATTTACCTGCTCCTCTCCTCACTCTTCATTTATCTGCTCCACTCTTCACTCTTTATTTACCTGCTCCACTCCTCACTCTTTAATTACCTGCTCCTCTCCTCACTCTTTATTTTCCTGCTCCGCTCCTCACTCTTCATTTACGTGCTCCTCTCCTCACTCTTCATATACCTGCTCCACTCTTCACTCTTTATTTACCTGCTCCACTCCTCACTCTTGAATTACCTGCTCCTCTCTTCACTCTTTATTTACCTGCTCCGCTCCTCACTCTTTACTTACCTTCTCTGCTCCTCGCTCTTTAGTTACCTGCTCCGCTACTCGCTCTTTATTTACGTGCTCTGCTCCTCACTCTTTATTTACTGATCCACTCCACGCTCTTTATTGACCTGCTCTATTCCTCGCTCTTTATTTAACTGCTCCACTCCTCGCTCTTTTTTTACCTGCTCCTCCCCTCGCTCTTTATTTAACAGCTCCGCTCCTCTCCCTTTTTTACCTGCTCCTCCCCTCGCTCTTTATTTACCTGCTCCTCTCCCCACTCTTTATTTACCTGCTCCTCTCCTCTCTCTTTATTTGCCTGCTCCGCTCCTCTCTCTTCAGTTACCTGCTCTGCTCCGCACTCTTTATTGACCTGCTCCTCTCCTCGCTCTTTATTCACCTGCTCCGCTCCTCACTCTTTATTCACCTACTCCTCTCCTCACTCTTTATTTACCTGCTCCTCTACTCTCTCTTTATTTTCCTGCTCCACTCCTCGCTCTTTATTTACCTGCTCTGCTCCGCACTCTTTATTTACCTGCTCCTCTCCTCGCTCTTTACTTACCTGCTCCTCTCCTCACTCTTCCAATACCTGCTCCACTCTTCATTTACCTGCCCCGCTACTCGCTCTTTATTTACTTGCTCCTCACCTCACTCTTCATTTACCTGCTCCTCTCCTCACTCTTCATTTACCTGCTCCACTCTTCACTCTTTATTTACCTGCTCCACTCCTCACTCTTTAATTACCTGCTCCTCTCTTCACTCTTTATTGACCTGCTCCGCTCCTCACACATTACTTCCCTTCTCTGCTCCTCGCTCTTTAGTTACCTGCTCCGCTACTCGCTCTTTATTTACGTGCTCTGCTCCTCACTCTTTATTGACTGATCCACTCCTCGCTCTTTATTGACCTGCTCAATTCCTCGCTCTTTATTTCACTGCTCCACTCCTCGCTCTTTTTTTACCTGCTCCTCCCCTCGCTCTTTATTTAACAGCTCCGCTCCTCTCCCTTTTTTACCTGCTCCTCCCCTCGCTCTTTATTTACCTGCTCCTCTCCCCACTCTTTGTTTACCTGCTCCTCTCCTCTCTCTTTATTTGCCTGCTCCGCTCCTCTCTCTTTCGTTACCTGCGCCGCTAATAGCTCTTTCTTCACTGCTCCGCTCCTCGCTCTTTATTTACCTGCTCCGCTCCTCGCTCTTTATTTACTTGCTCCACTCCTCGCTCCATAATTACCTGCTCCGCACTTCACTCTTTGTTTACCTGCTCCGTATTTCGCTCTTTATTTACCTGCTCCACTCCTCGCTCTTTATTTCCCAGCTCCTCTCCTCGCTCTTTGTTTTCCTGGTCCGCTCCTCAATTTATATACCTGCTCCACTCCTCACTCTTTATTTCCCAGCTCCTCTCCTCGCTCTTTATTTACCTGCTCTCTCTCCTCACTCTTTGTTTATCTGTTCTATTCCTCGCTCTTTATCTCCCTGCTCCACTCCTCACTCTTTATTTTCCTGCTCCTCTCCTCGCTCTTTATTTACCTGCTCTATTCCTCGCTCTTTATTATCCTGCTCCTCTCCTCGCTATTCATTTACCTGATCCGCTCCTCATTCTTTATTTAACTGCTCCACTCCTCACTCTTTATTTTCCTGCTCCTCTCCTCTCCCGTTTTTACCTGCTCCTCCCCTCGATATTTATTTACCTGCTGCTCTCCTCACTTTTTGTTTACCTGCTCCTCTCCTCACTCTTTATTTTGCTGCTCAACTCCTCGCTCTTTATTTACCTGCTCCTCTCCTCACTCTTCATTTACCTGCTCCACTCTTCACTCTTTATTTATCTGCCCCGCTTCTCGCTCTTTATTTACTTGCTCCTCTCCTCACTCCTTATTTACCTGCTCCTCTCCTCACTCTTCATTTATCTGCTCCACTCTTCACTCTTTATTTACCTGCTCCACTCCTCACTCTTTAATTACCTGCTCCTCTCCTCACTCTTTATTTTCCAGCTCCGCTCCTCACTCTTCATTTACCTGCTCCTCTCCTCACTGTTCATTTACATGCTCCACTCTTCACTCTTTATTTACCTGCTCCACTCCTCACTCTTTAATTACCTGCTCCTCTCTTCACTCTTTATTAACCTGCTCCGCTCCTCACACATTACTTACCTTCTCTGCTCCTCGCTCTTTAGTTACCTGCTCCGCTACTCGCTCTTTATTTACGTGCTCTGCTCCTCACTCTTTATTTACTGATCCACTCCTCGCTCTTTATTGACCTGCTCAATTCCTCGCTCTTTATTTACCTGCTCCTCTCCTCGTTCTTTATTTACCTGCTCCGCTCCTCGCTCTTTATTTACCTGTTCCTCTCCTCGCTCTTTATTTACTTGCTCCTCTCTTCACTATTTATTTTCCTGCTCCTCTCCTCACTCTTCATTTACCTGCTCCAGTCTTCACTCTTTATTTACCTGCTCCACTCCTCACTCTTTAATTACCTGCTCCTCACCTCACTCTTTATTTTCCTGCTCCGCTCCTCACTCTTCATTTATCTGCTCCTCTCCTCACTCTTTATTTAACTGCTCCCCTCCTCACTCTTTATTTACCTGCTCCTCTCCTCTCTCTTTATTTTGCTGCTCAACTCCTCGCTCTTTATTTACCTGCTCTGCTCCTCACTCTTTATTTACCTGCTCCTCTCCTCACTCGTTATTTACCTGCTCCTCTCCTCTATCTTTATTTTCCTGCTCCATTCCTCGCTCTTTATTTACCTGCTCTGCTCCTCGCTCTTTATTTACCAGCTCCACGATGTGCTCTTAAATTTCCTTCTCCTCTCCTCACTCTTTATTTAGCTGCTCTGCTCCTCACTCTTTATTTACCTTCTCTGCTCCTCGCTCTTTATTTACCAGCTCCACTCCTCGCTCTTTATTTACCTACTCCATTGCTCGCTATTTATTTACCTGATCCGCTCCTCTATCTCCATTTCACTGCTCCACTCCTCGCTCTTTTTTTACCTGCTCCTCCCCTCGCTGTTTATTTAACAGCCCCGCTCTTCTCCCTCTTTTACCTGCTCCTCCCCTCGCTTTTTATTTACCTGCTCCTCTCCTCGCTCTTTATTTACCTGCTCTGCTCCTCACTCTTCATTTACCTGCTCCACTCTTCACTCTTTATTTACCTGCTCCACTCCTCACTCTTTATTTACCTGCTCCTCTCCTCGCTCTTTCTTTACCTGCTCCGCTCCTCGCTCTTTATTTTCCTGCTCCACTCCTCGCTCTTTATTGACCTGCTCTGCTCCTCACTCTTTATTTACCTGCTCCGCTCCTCGCTCTTTATTTACCTGTTCCTCTCCTCGCTCTTTATTTACCTGCTCCTCGCCTCACTCTTCATTTACCTGCTCCACTCTTCACTCTTTATTTACCTGCCCTGCTCCTCGCTCTTTATTTACTTGCTCCTCTCCTCACTCCTTATTTACCTGCTCCTCTCCTCACTCTTCATTTATCTGCTCCACTCTTCACTCTTTATTTACCTGCTCCACTCCTCACTCTTTAATTACCTGCTCCTCTCCTCACTCTTTATTTTCCTGCTCCGCTCCTCACTCTTCATTTACGTGCTCCTCTCCTCACTCTTCATATACCTGCTCCACTCTTCACTCTTTACTTACCTGCTCCACTCCTCACTCTTGAATTACCTGCTCCTCTCTTCACTCTTTATTTACCTGCTCCGCTCCTCACTCTTTACTTACCTTCTCTGCTCCTCGCTCTTTAGTTACCTGCTCCGCTACTCGCTCTTTATTTACGTGCTCTGCTCCTCACTCTTTATTTACTGATCCACTCCACGCTCCTTACTGACCTGCTCTATTCCTCGCTCTTTATTTAACTGCTCCACTCCTCGCTCTTTTTTTACCTGCTCCTCCCCTCGCTCTTTATTTAACAGCTCCGCTCCTCTCCCTTTTTTACCTGCTCCTCCCCTCGCTCTTTATTTACCTGCTCCTCTCCCCACTCTTTATTTACCTGCTCCTCTCCTCTCTCTTTATTTGCCTGCTCCGCTCCTCTCTCTTCAGTTACCTGCTCTGCTCCGCACTCTTTATTGACCTGCTCCTCTCCTCGCTCTTTATTCACCTGCTCCGCTCCTCACTCTTTATTTACCGACTCCTCTCCTCACTCTTTATTTACCTGCTCCTCTACTCTCTCTTTATTTTCCTGCTCCACTGCTCGCTCTTTATTTACCTGCTCTGCTCCGCACTCTTTATTTACCTGCTCCTCTCCTCACTCTTCCAATACCTGCTCCACTCTTCATTTACCTGCCCCGCTACTCGCTCTTTATTTACTTGCTCCTCACCTCACTCTTCATTTACCTGCTCCTCTCCTCACTCTTCATTTACCTGCTCCACTCTTCACTCTTTATTGACCTGCTCCACTCCTCACTCTTTAATTACCTGCTCCTCTCTTCACTCTTTATTGACCTGCTCCGCTCCTCACACATTATTTCCCTTCTCTGCTCCTCGCTCTTTAGTTACCTGCTCCGCTACTCGCTCTTTATTTACGTGCTCTGCTCCTCACTCTTTATTTACTGATCCACTCCTCGCTCTTTATTGACCTGCTCAATTCCTCGCTCTTTATTTCACTGCTCCACTCCTCGCTCTTTTTTTACCTGCTCCTCCCCTCGCTCTTTATTTAACAGCTCCGCTCCTCTCCCTTTTTTACCTGCTCCTCCCCTCGCTCTTTATTTACCTGCTCCTCTCCCCACTCTTTGTTTACCTGCTCCTCTCCTCTCTCTTTATTTGCCTGCTCCGCTCCTCTCTCTTTCGTTACCTGCGCCGCTAATAGCTCTTTCTTCACTGCTCCGCTCCTCGCTCTTTATTTACCTGCTCCGCTCCTCGCTCTTTATTTACTTGCTCCACTCCTCGCTCTATAATTACCTGCTCCGCACTTCACTCTTTGTTTACCTGCTCCGTATTTCGCTCTTTATTTACCTGCTCCACTCCTCGCTCTTTATTTCCCTGCTCCTCTCCTCGCTCTTTATTTTCCTGGTCCGCTCCTCACTTTATATACCTGCTCCACTCCTCACTCTTTATTTCCCAGCTCCTCTCCTCGCTCTTTATTTACCTGCTCTCTCTCCTCACTCTTTGTTTATCTGTTCTATTCCTCGCTCTTTATCTCCCTGCTCCACTCCTCACTCTTTATTTTCCTGCTCCTCTCCTCGCTCTTTATTTACCTGCTCTATTCGTCGCTCTTTATTATCCTGCTCCTCTCCTCGCTATTCATTTACCTGATCCGCTCCTCATTCTTTATTTAACTGCTCCACTCCTCACTCTTTATTTTCCTGCTCCTCTCCTCTCCCGTTTTTACCTGCTCCTCCCCTCGATATTTATTTACCTGCTGCTCTCCTCACTTTTTGTTTACCTGCTCCTCTCCTCACTCTTTATTTTGCTGCTCAACTCCTCGCTCTTAATTTACCTGCTCTGCTCCTCACTCTTTATTTACCTGCTCCTCTCCTCGTTCTTTATTTACCTGCTCCGCTCCTCGCTCTTTATTTACCTGTTCCTCTCCTCGCTCTTTATTTACCTGCTCCTCTCCTCACTCTTCATTTACCTGCTCCACTCTTCACTCTTTATTTATCTGCCCCGCTTCTCGCTCTTTATTTACTTGCTCCTCTCCTCACTCCTTATTTACCTGCTCCTCTCCTCACTCTTCATTTATCTGCTCCACTCTTCACTCTTTATTTACCTGCTCCACTCCTCACTCTTTAATTACCTGCTCCTCTCCTCACTCTTTATTTTCCAGCTCCGCTCCTCACTCTTCATTTACCTGCTCCTCTCCTCACTGTTCATTTACATGCTCCACTCTTCACTCTTTATTTACCTGCTCCACTCCTCACTCTTTAATTACCTGCTCCTCTCTTCACTCTTTATTAACCTGCTCCGCTCCTCACACATTACTTATCTTCTCTGCTCCTCGCTCTTTAGTTACCTGCTCCGCTACTCGCTCTTTATTTACGTGCTCTGCTCCTCACTCTTTATTTACTGATCCACTCCTCGCTCTTTATTGACCTGCTCAATTCCTCGCTCTTTATTTACCTGCTCCTCTCCTCGTTCTTTATTTACCTGCTCCGCTCCTCGCTCTTTATTTACCTGTTCCTCTCCTCGCTCTTTATTTATTTGCTCCTCTCTTCACTATTTATTTTCCTGCTCCTCTCCTCACTCTTCATTTACCTGCTCCAGTCTTCACTCTTTATTTACCTGCTCCACTCCTCACTCTTTAATTACCTGCTCCTCACCTCACTCTTTATTTTCCTGCTCCGCTCCTCACTCTTCATTTATCTGCTCCTCTCCTCACTCTTTATTTAACTGCTCCCCTCCTCACTCTTTATTTACCTGCTCCTCTCCTCTCTCTTTATTTTGCTGCTCAACTCCTCGCTCTTTATTTACCTGCTCTGCTCCTCACTCTTTATTTACCTGCTCCTCTCCTCACTCGTTATTTACCTGCTCCTCTCCTCTATCTTTATTTTCCTGCTCCATTCCTCGCTCTTTATTTACCTGCTCTGCTCCTCGCTCTTTATTTACCAGCTCCACGATGTGCTCTTAAATTTCCTTCTCCTCTCCTCACTCTTTATTTAGCTGCTCTGCTCCTCACTCTTTATTTACCTTCTCTGCTCCTCGCTCTTTATTTACCAGCTCCACTCCTCGCTCTTTATTTACCTGCTCCATTGCTCGCTATTTATTTACCTGATCCGCTCCTCGATCTCCATTTCACTGCTCCACTCCTCGCTCTTTTTTTACCTGCTCCTCCCCTCGCTGTTTATTTAACAGCCCCGCTCCTCTCCCTCTTTTACCTGCTCCTCCCCTCGCTTTTTATTTACCTGCTCCTCTCCTCGCTCTTTATTTACCTGCTCTGCTCCTCACTCTTCATTTACCTGCTCCACTCTTCACTCTTTATTTACCTGCTCCACTCCTCACTCTTTATTTACCTGCTCCTCTCCTCGCTCTTTCTTTACCTGCTCCGCTCCTCGCTCTTTATTTTCCTGCTCCACTCCTCGCTCTTTATTGACCTGCTCTGCTCCTCACTCTTTATTTACCTGCTCCGCTCCTCGCTCTTTATTTACCTGTTCCTCTCCTCGCTCTTTATTTACCTGCTCCTCGCCTCACTCTTCATTTACCTGCTCCACTCTTCACTCTTTATTTACCTGCCCTGCTCCTCGCTCTTTATTTACTTGCTCCTCTCCTCACTCCTTATTTACCTGCTCCTCTCCTCACTCTTCATTTATCTGCTCCACTCTTCACTCTTTATTTACCTGCTCCACTCCTCACTCTTTAATTACCTGGTCCTCTCCTCACTCTTTATTTTCCTGCTCCGCTCCTCACTCTTCATTTACGTGCTCCTCTCCTCACTCTTCATATACCTGCTCCACTCTTCACTCTTTACTTACCTGCTCCACTCCTCACTCTTGAATTACCTGCTCCTCTCTTCACTCTTTATTTACCTGCTCCGCTCCTCACTCTTTACTTACCTTCTCTGCTCCTCACTCTTTATTTACCTGCTCCTCTCCTCACTCTTTATTTACCTGCTCCTCTCCTCACTCTTTATTTACCTGCTCCTCTCCTCTCTCTTTATTGACCTGCTCTATTCCTCGCTCTTTATTTAACTGCTCCAATCCTCGCCCTTTTTTTCCCTGCTCCTCCCCTCGCTCTTTATTGACCTGCTCCGCTCCGCTCCCTTCTTTTCCCTGCTCCTCTCCTCACTCTTTATTTAGCTGCTCTGCTCCTCACTCTTTATTTACTTCTCTGCTCCTCGCTCTTTATTTACCAGCTCCACTCCTCGCTCTTTATTTACCTGCTCCATTGCTCGCTATTTATTTACCTGATCCGCTCCTCTATCTCCATTTCACTGCTCCACTCCTCGCTCTTTTTTTACCTGCTCCTCCCCTCGCTGTTTATTTAACAGCCCCGCTCCTCTCCCTCTTTTACCTGCTCCTCTCCTCGCTCTTTATTTACCTGCTCCGCTCCTCGCTCTTTATTTACCTGCTCCTCTCCTCGCTCTTTATTTACCTCCTCCTCTCCTCTCTCTTTATTTAACTGCTCCTCCCCTCGCTCTTTATTTCCCTGCTCCACTCCTCACTCTTTATTTACCTGCTCCTCTCCTCTCTCTTTATTTACCTCCTCCTCTCCTCGCTCTTTATTTTCCTGCTCCACTCCTCGCTCTTTATTAACCTGCTCCGCTCCTCACTCTTTATTTACCTTCTCTGCTCCTCGCTCTTTATTTACCTGCTCCGCTACTCGCTCTTTATTTCCTGCTCCTCTCCTCACTCTTTATTTACCTGCTCCGCTCCTCACTACTTACCTGCTCCGCTCCTCGCTCTTTATTTCCCTTCTCTGCTCTTCGCACTTTCTTTACTGCTCCGCTCCTGGCTCTTTATTTACCTGCTCCCCACCTCGTTCTTTATTTACCTGCTCCGCTCCTCACTCTTTATTTACCTGCTCCACTCCTCACTCTTTAATTACCTGCTCCTCTCCTCACTCGTTATTTACCTGCTCCTCTCCTCCATCTTTATTTTCCTGCTCCACTCCTCGCTCTTTATTAACCTGCTCCGCTCCTCACTCTTTATTTACCTTCTCTGCTCCTCGCTCTTTATTTACCTGCTCCGCTACTCGCTCTTTATTTCCTGCTCCTCTCCTCACTCTTTATTTACCTGTTCCGCTCCTCGCTCTTTCTTTACTGCTCCGCTCCTCGCTCTTTCTTTACTGCTCCGCTCCTCTCTCTTTATTTACCTGCCCCGCTCCTCGCTCTTTATTTCCCTGCTCCGCTCCTCGCTCTATATTTACCTGCTCCACTCCTCGCTCTTTATTTTCCTGCTCCCCTCCTCGCTCTTTATTTACCTGCTCCATTCCTCGCTCTTTATTTACCTGCTCCACTTCTCGCTCTTTATTTACCTGCTCCGCACTTCACTCTTTGTTTACATGCTCCGCTCCTCGCTCTTTATTTACCTGCTCCCCTCCTCGTTCTTTATTTACCTGCTCCGCTCCTCGCTCTTTATTTACCTGCTCCACTCCTCGCTCTTTATTTTCCTGCTCCACTCCTCGCTCTTTATTTACCTGCTCCCCACCTCGTTCTTTTTTTACCTGCTCCGCTCCTCGCTCTTCGTTTACCTGCTCCACTCCTCACTCATTATATACCTGCTCCGCTCCTCGCTCTTTATTTACCTGCCCCTCTCGTCTCTCTTTATTTTCCTGCTCGACTCAAAGAATCATCGAATCATAGAAGTTTCAACATGGAAACAGGTCCTTCGGCCCAACATGTCCATGTCGCCCAGTTTATAACACTAAGCTTGTCCCAATTTCGTGCACTTGGCCCATATCCCTCCATACCCATCTTACCCATGTAACTGTCCAAATGCTTTTTAAAACACAAAATTGTACTCGCCTCTACTACTGCCTCTGGCAGCTCGTTCCAGACACTCACCATCCTTTGAGTGAAAAAATTGCCCCTCTGGACCCTTTTGTATCTCTCCCCTCTCACCTTAAATCTATGCCCCCTCGTTATGGACACCCCGACCTTTGGGAAAATATTTTGACGATCTACCTTATCTATGCCCGTCATTATTTTATAGCCATCAAAAAGATCACCCCTTAACCTCCTACTCTCCAGGGAAAGAAGTCCCAGTCTGTCCAACCTCTCCCTACAAGTCAAACCATCAAGTCCCGGTAGCATCCGAGTAAATCTTTTCTGCACTCTTTCTAGTTTAATAATATCCTTTCCATAATAGGGTGACCAGAACTGTACACAGTACTCCAAGTGTGGCCTCACCAATGCCCTGTACAACTTCAACAAGACATCCGAACTCCTGCATTCAATGTTCTGACCAATGAAACCAAGCATGCCGAATGCCTTCTTCACCACCCTATCCACGTGTGACTCCACTTTCAAGGAGCTATGAACCTGTACTCCTAGATCTCTTTGTTCTATAACTCTCCCCAACGCCCTACCATTAACGGAGTAGGTCCTCGCTCTTTTTTACCTGCTGTGCTCCTCACTCTTTGTTTACCTGCTCCACTCCTCGCTCTTATTTACCTGCTCCGCTCCTCGCTCTTATTTACCTGCTCCGCTCCTCACTCTTTGTTCACCTGCTCCACTCCTCGCTCTTTATTTACCTGTTCCACTCCTCACTCTTCATTTACCTGCATCTCTCTCCTCACTCTTTGTTTACCTTCTCCTCTCCTCACTCTTTATTTACCTGCTCCGTTCCTCACTCATTATTTACCTGCTCCACACCTCGCTATTTCTTGATCTGATCCACTCCTCGCTCTTTATTCACCCGCTCCTCTCCTCGCTCTTTATTTCCCTGCTCGGCTCCTCGCTCTTAATTTACCTGTTCCTCTGCTCGATGTTTATTTACCTGCCGCGCACCGCGCTCTTTATTTACCTGCTCCACTCCTCGCTCTTTATTTACCTGTTCCACTCCTCACTCTTCATTTACCTGCATCTCTCTCCTCACTCTTTGTTTACCTTCTCCTCTCCTCACTCTTTATTTACCTGCTCCGTTCCTCACTCATTATTTACCTGCTCCACACCTCGCTATTTCTTGATCTGATCCACTCCTCGCTCTTTATTCACCCGCTCCTCTCCTCGCTCTTTATTTCCCTGCTCGGCTCCTCGCTCTTAATTTACCTGTTCCTCTGCTCGATGTTTATTTACCTGCCGCGCACCGCGCTCTTTATTTACCTGCTCCGCTCCTCGCTCTTTATTTTCCAGGTCCGCTCCTCACTTTATTTACCTGCTCCTCTCCTCACTCTTTATTTACCTGTTCTATTCATCGCTCTTTATCTCCCTGCTCCACGCCTCGCTCTTTATTTACCTGGTCCTCTCCTCGCTCTTTTTTTACCTGCTCCTCCCCTCGCTTTTTATTTACCAGCTCCGCTCCTCTCCCTTTTTTTACCTGCTCCTCCCCTCGCTCTTTATTTACCTGCTCCTCTCCTCACTCTTTATTTACCTGCTCCGCTCCTCGATGTTTATTTACCTGCTCCGCTCCTCGCTGTTTATTTACCCGCTCCACTCCTCGCTCTTTATTTTTCCTGCTCCTCTCCTCACTGTTTATTTACCTGCTACTCTCCTCACTCTTTATTTACCTGCTCCTCTCCTCTCTCTTTATTTTCCTGCTCCGCTCTTCTCTCTTTCTTTACTGCTCCGCTCCTCGCTCTTTATTTATGTGCTCCGCTCCTCTCTCTTTATTTACCTGCTCCACTCCTCGCTCTTTATTTACCTGCTCCGCTCCTCGATGTTTATTTACCTGCTCCACTCCTCGCTCTTTATTTACCTGCTCTGCTCCTCACTCTTTATTTCTCTGCTCCTCTCCTCACTCTTTATTTACCTGCTCCTCTCCTCACTCTTTATTACCCTGCTCCAATCCTCGCTCGTTATTTACCTGCTCCGCTCCTCGCTCTTTATTCACCAGCTCCACCAAGTGCTCTTAAATTTCCTCCTCCTCTCCTCGCTCTTTATTTATCTGCTGCTCTCCTCGCTCTTTGTTTTCCTGCTCCTCTCCTCGCTCTTTATTTACCTCTTCCGCTCCTCACTCTTTATTTACCTGCTCTACTCCTCACAATTTATTTACCTGCTCCTCTCCTCGCTCTTTTTTTTGCTTGCTCCTCACCTCACTCTCTATTTCCCTGCTCCTCTTCTCGCTCTTAATTTATCTGCACCTCTCCAAGCTGTTTATTTACCTGCTCCTCTCCTCAATATTTATTAACCTGCTCCATTCCTCGCTCTTCATTGATCTGATCCGCTCCTCACTCTATAATTAACAGCTCCACGATGTGCTCTTAAATTTCCTTCTCCGCTCCTCACTCTTTATTTACCTGCTCCTCTCCTCACTCTTTATTTCCCTGCTCCTCTCCTCGCTGTTTATTTACCTGCTCCGCTCCTCACACTTTATTTACCTGCTCCTCTCCTCGCACTTTATTTACCTGCTCCTCTCCTCGCTCTTTATTTACCTGCTCCTCTCCTCGCTCTTTATTTCGCTGCTCCACTCCTCGCTCTTTATTCACCTGCTGCTCTCTTCGCTCTTTAATTACCTGCTCCTCTCCTCACTCTTTATTAACCTGCTCCAATCCTCGCTCTTTATTGATCTGATCCGCTCCTCACTCCATATTTACCAGCTCCACCAAGTGCTCTTAAATTTCCTCCTCCTCTCCTCACTCTTTATTTACCTGCTCTGCTCCTCGCTCTTTATTTATCTGCTGCTCTCCTCGCTCTTTGTTTTCCTGCTCCTCTCCTCGCTCTTTATTTACCTCTTCCGCTCCTCACTCTTTATTTTCCTGCTCTACTCCTCACTCGTTATTTACCTGCTCTGCTCCTCTCTCTTTATTTACCTGCTCCTCTCTTCGCTCTTTTTTTTGCTTGCTCCTCTCCTCGCTCTTTATGAACCTGCTCCACTCCTCGCTCTTTATTGATCTGATCCGCTCCTCACTCTATAATTACCAACTCCATGATGTGCTCTTAAATTTCCTGCTCCGCTCCTCACTCTTTATTTACCTGCTCCTCTCCTCACTCTTTGTTTACCTGCTCCTCTCCTCATTCTTTATTTACCTGTTCTGCAACTCACTCTTTATTTATCTGCTCCTCTCCTCGCTCTTTATTTACCTGCTCCTCTCCTCGCTCTTTACTTACCTGCTCCGCTCCTCACACTTTATGTACCTGCTCTACTCCTCACTCTTTATTGACCTGCTCCTCTCCTCGCTCATTTTTTATCTGCTCCTCTCCTCGCTCTTTATTTTCCTGTTCCTCTCCTCGCTCTTTATTTACCTGCTCCTCTCCTCGCTCTTTATTTAACTGCTCCTCTCCTCGCTCTTTATTAACCTGCTCCTCTCCTCGCTCTTTATTTACCTGCTCCCCTCCTCGCTCTTTATTTCCCTGCTCCTCTTCTCACTCTTTATTTACCTGCCTCTCTCCTCGCTCTTAATTTATCTGCTCCTCTCCTCGCTCTTTATTGACCTGCTCCGCTCCTCGATCTTTATTAATCTGCTCCTCTTCTCGCTCTTTATTGACCTGCTCCGCTCCTCCCTCTTTATTTACCTGCTCTGCTCCTCACTCTTTATTTATCTGCTCCTCTCTTCGCTCTTTATTCACCTGCTGATCTCCAAGCTCTGCATTTAACTGCTCCTCTCCTCACTCTTTATTTACCTGCTCCACTCCTCGCTCTTTACTTCCCTGCTCCGCTCCTCACACTTTATTTACCTGCTCCACTCCTCACTCTTTATTCACCTGCTCCTCTCCTCGCTCTTTTTTTATCTGCTCCTCTCCTCGCTCTTTATTTTCCTGTTGCTCTCCTCGCTCTTTATTTACCTGCTCCTCTCCTCGCTCTTGATTTACCTGCTCCTCTCCTCGCTCTTTATTAACCTGCTCCTCTCCTCGCTCTTCATTTACCTGCTCCACTCCTCGCTCTTTATTTCCCTGCTCCTCTTCTCACTCTTTATTTACCTGCCCCTCTCCTCGCTCTTAATTTATCTGCTCCTCTCCTCGCTCTTTATTGACCTGCTCTGCTCCTCGATCTTTATTAATCTGCTCCTCTCCTCGCTCTTTACTGACCTGCTCCGCTCCTCCCTCTTTATTTACCAGCTCTGCTCCTCACTCTTTATTCATCTGCTCCTCTCCCCGCTCTTTATTTACCTGCTCCCCTCCTCGCTCTTAATTTATCTGCTCCTCTCCAAGCTCTTTATTTACCTGCTCCTCTCCTCGCTCTTAATTTATCTGCTCCTCTCCTCACTCTTTATTAACCTGCTCCACTCCTCGCTCTTCATTGATCTGATCCGCTCCTCACTCGAGAATTACCAGCTCCACGATGTGCTCTTAAATTTCCTTCTCCGCTCCTCACTCTTTATTTACCTGCTCCTCTCCTCACTCTTTATTTCCCTGCTCCTCTCCTCGCTGTTTATTTACCTGCTCCGCTCCTCCCTCTTTATTTACCTGCTCTGCTCCTCACTCTTTATTTATCTGCTCCTCTCCTCGCTCTTTTTTTTATCTGCTCCTCTCCTCGCTCTTTATTTTCCTGTTCCTCTCCTCGCTCTTTATTTACCTGCTCCTCTCCTCGCTCTTTATTTACCTGCTCCACTCCTCGCTCTTTATTTCCCTGCTCCTCTTCTCACTCTTTATTTACCTGCCCCTCTCCTCGCTCTTAATTTATCTGCTCCTCTCCTCGCTCTTTATTGACCTGCTCTGCTCCTCGATCTTTATTAATCTGCTCCTCTCCTCGCTCTTTATTGACCTGCTCCGCTCCTCCCTCTTTATTTACCTGCTCTGCTCCTCACTCTTTATTTATCTGCTCCTCTCTTCGCTCTTTATTTACCTGCTGATCTCCATGCTCTCCATTTAACTGCTCCTCTCCTCACTCTTTATTTACCTGCTCCACTCCTCGCTCTTAATTTATCTGCTCCTCTCCAAGCTCTTTATTTCACTGCTCCACTCCTCGCTCTTTATTCACCTGCTGCTCTCTTCGCTCTTTAATTACCTGCTCCTCTCCTCACTCTTTATTTTCCTGTTCCTCTCCTCGCTCTTTAATTACCTGCTCCAATCCACGCTCTTTATTGATCTGATCCGCTCCTCACTCCATATTTACCAGCTCCACCAAGTGCTCTTAAATTTCCTCCTCCTCTCCTCACTCTTTATTTACCTGCACTGCTCCTCGCTCTTTATTTATCTGCTGCTCTCCTCGCTCTTTGTTTTCCTGCTCCTCTCCTCGCTCTTTATTTACCTCTTCCGCTCCTCACTCTTTATTTTCCTGCTCTACTCCTCACTCGTTATTTACCTGCTCTGCTCCTCTCTCTTTATTTACCTGCTCCTCTCTTCGCTATTTTTTTTGCTTGCTCCTCTCCTCGCTCTTTATTAACCTGCTCCGCTCCTCGCTCTATATTTACCTGCTCCTCTCCTCACTCTTTATGAACCTGCTCCACTCCTCGCTATTTATTGATCTGATCCGCTCCTCACTCTATAATTACCAACTCCATGATGTGCTCTTAAATTTCCTGCTTGGCTCCTCACTCTTTATTTATCTGCTCCTCTCCTCGCTCTTTATTTACCTGCTCCTCTCCTCGCTCTTTACTGACCTGCTCCGCTCCTCACACTTTGTTTACCTGCTCTACTCCTCACTCTTTATTTAGCTGCTCCTCTCCTGGCTCTTTTTTTATCTGCTCCTCTCCTCGCTCTTTATTTTCCTGTTCCTCTCCTCGCTCTTTATTGACGTGCTCCTCTCCTCGCTCTTTATTTACCTGCTCCTCTCCTCGCTCTTTATTAACCTGCTCCTCTCCTCGCTCTTTATTTACCTGCTCCTCTCCTCGCTCTTTATTTACCTGCTCCACTCCTCGCTCTTTATTTCCCTGCTCCTCTTCTCACTCTTTATTTACCTGCCCCTCTCCTCGCTCTTAATTTATCTGCTCCTATCCTCGCTCTTTATTGACCTGCTCTGCTCCTCGATCTTTATTAATCTGCTCCTCTCCTCGCTCTTTATTGACCTGCTCCGCTCCTCCCTCTTTATTTACCTGCTCTGCTCCTCACTCTTTATTTATCTGCTCCTCTCTTCGCTCTTTATTTACCTGCTGATCTCCAAGCTCTCCATTTAACTGCTCCTCTCCTCACTCTTTATTGACCTGCTCCACTCCTCGCTCTTTACTTACCTGCTCCGCTCCTCACACTTTATTTACCTGCTCCACTCCTCACTCTTTATTTACCTGCTCCTCTCCTCGCTCTTTTTTTATCTGCTCCTCTCCTCGCTCTTTATTTTCCTGTTCCTCTCCTCGCTCTTTAATTACCTGCTCCTCTCCTCGCTCTTTATTTACCTGCTCCTCTCCTCGCTCTTTATTAACCTGCTCCTCTCCTCGCTCTTTATTTACCTGCTCCACTCCTCGCTCTTTATTTCCCTGCTCCTCTTCTCACTCTTTATTTACCTGCCCCTCTCCTCGCTCTTCATTTATCTGCTCCTCTCCTCGCTCTTTATTGACCTGCTCTGCTCCTCGATCTTTATTAATTAGCTCCTCTCCTCGCTCTTTATTGAACTGCTCCGCTCCTCCCTCTTTATTTACCTGCTCTGCTCCTCACACTTTAATTATCTGCTCCTCTCTTCGCTCTTTATTTACCTGCTGATCTCCATGCTCTCCATTGAACTGCTCCTCTCCTCACTCTTTATTTACCTGCTCCACTCCTCGCTCTTTATTGATCTGATCCGCTCCTCACTCTATATTTACCAGCTCCAGCATGTGCTCTTAAATTTCCTGCTCCGCTCCTCACTCTTTATTTACAGCCTCCTCTCCTCACACTTTATTTACCTGCTCTGCTCCTCGCTCTTTATTTATCTGCTGCTCACCTCGCTCTTTTTTTCGCTGCTCCTCTCCTCGCTCTTTATTTACCTGATCCGCACCTCACTCTTTATTTACCTGTTCCGCTCCTCATTCTTTATATTCCTGCTCTACTCCTCACTCTTTATTTACCTGCTCTACTCCTCACTCTTTATTTACCTGCTCCTCTCCTCGCTCTTTTTTTTGCTTGCTCCTCTCCTCACTCTTTATTTATCTGCTCCTCTCCTCGCTCTTTATTTAGCTGCTCCTCTCCTCGCTCTTTATTTACCTGCTCCTCTCCTCGCACTTTATTCACCTGCTCCGCTCCTCGCTCGATATTGACCTGCTCCTCTCCTCACTCTTTATTAACCTGCTCCAATCCTCGCTCTTCATTGATCTGATCCGCTCCTCACTCTATAATTACCAGCTCCACGATGTGCTCTTAAATTTCCTGCTCCACTCCTCACTCTTTATTTACCTGCTCCTCTCCTCACTCTTTATTTACCTGCTCCTCTCCTCGCTCTTTTTTTTGCTTGCTCCTCTCCTCACTCTTTATTTATCTGCTCCTCTCCTCGCTCTTTATTTAGCTGCTCCTCTCCTCGCTCTTTATTTACCTGCTCCTCTCCTCGCTCTTTATTCACCTGCTCCGCTCCTCGCTCTATATTGACCTGCTTCTCTCCTCACTCTTTATTAACCTGCTCCAATCCTCGCTCTTCATTGATCTGATCCGCTCCTCACTCTATAATTACCAGCTCCACGATGTGCTCTTAAATTTCCTGCTCCACTCCTCACTCTTTATTTACCTGCTCCTCTCCTCACTCTTTATTTACCTGCTCCACTCCTCACTCTTTATTTACCTGCTCTGCTCCTCCCTCTTTATTTATCTGCTCCTCTCCTCGCTCTTTATTTTCCTGCTCCGCTCCTCGCTCTATATTGACCTGCTTCTCTCCTCACTCTTTATTAACCTGCTCCACTCCTCGCTCTTTATTGATCTGATCCGCTCCTCACTCTATAATTACCAACTCCATGATGTGCTCTTAAATTTCCTGCTCCGCTCCTCACTCTTTATTTACCTGCTCCTCTCGCCACTCTTTGTTTACCTGCTCCTCTCCTCACTCTCTATTTACCTGTTCTGCTACTCACTCTTTATTTATCTGCTCCTCTCCTCACTCTTTATTTACCTGCTCCTCTCCTCGATCTTTACTTACCTGCTCCGCTCCTCACACTTTATTTACCTGCTCTACTCCTCACTCTTTATTTACCTGGTTCTCTCCTCGCTCTTTTTTTATCTGCTCCTCTCCTCGCTCTTTATTTTCCTGTTCCTCTCCTCGCTCTTTATTTACCTGCTCCTCTCCTCGCTCTTTATTTACCTGCTCCACTCCTCGCTCTTTACTTCACTGCTCCTCTTCTCACTCTTTATTTACCTGCCCCTCTCCTCGCTCTTAATTTATCTGCTCCTCTCCTCGCTCTTTATTGACCTGCTCTGCTCCTCGATCTTTATTAATCTGCTCCTCTCCTCGCTCTTTATTGACCTGCTCCGCTCCTCCCTCTTTATTTACCTGCTCTGCTCCTCACTCTTTATTTATCTGCTCCTCTATTCGCTCTTTATTTAGCTGCTGATCTCCAAGCTCTGCATTTAACTGCTCCTCTCCTCACTCTTTATTTACCTGCTCCACTCCTCGCTCTTTACTTACCTGCTCCGCTCCTCACACTTTATTTACCTGCTCTACTCCTCACTCTTTATTTACCTGCTCCTCTCCTCGCTCTTTTTTTATCTGCTCCTCTCCTCGCTCTTTATTTTCCTGTTCCTCTCCTCGCTCTTTATTTACCTGCTCCTCTCCTCGCTCTTTATTTACTTGCTCCTCTCCTCGCTCTTTATTTACCTGCTCCACTCCTCGCTCTTTATTTCCCTGCTCCTCTTCTCACTCTTTGTTTACCTGCCCCTCTCCTCGATCTTAATTTATCTGCTCCTCTCCTCGCTCTTTATTGACCTGCTCTGCTCCTCGATCTTTATTAATCTGCTCCTCTCCTCGCTCTTTATTGACCTGCTCCGCTCCTCCCTCTTTATTTACCTGCTCTGCTCCTCACTCTTTATTTATCTGCTCCTCTCTTCGCTCTTTATTTACCTGCTGATCTCCATGCTCTCCATTTAACTGCTCCTCTCCTCACTCTTTATTTACCTGCTCCACTCCTCGCTCTTTATTGATCTGATCCGCTCCTCACTCTATATTTACCAGCTACACCATGTGCTCTTAAATTTCCTGCTCCGCTCCTCACTCTTTATTTACCACCTCCTCTCCTCACTCTTTATTGACCTGCTCTGCTCCTCGCTCTTTATTTATCTGCTGCTCTCCTCGCTCTTTTTTTGGCTGCTCCTCTCCTCGCTCTTTATTTACCTGATCCGCTCCTCACTCTTTATTTACCTGTTCCGCTCCTCACTCTTTATATTCCTGTTCTACTCCTCACTCTTTATTTACCTGCTCTACTCCTCACTCTTTATTTACCTGCTCCTCTCCTCGCTCTTTTTTTTGCTTGCTCCTCTCCTCACTCATTATTTACCTGCTCCTCTCCTCGCTCTTTATTTACCTGCTCTGCTGCTCACTCTTTATTTATCTGATCCTCTCCTCGCTCTTTATTTAGCTGCTCCTCTCCTCGCTCTTTATTTACCTGCTCCTCTCCTCGCTCTTTATTCACCTGCTCCGCTCCTCGCTCTATATTGACCTGCTCCTCTCCTCACTCTTTATTAACCTGCTCCAATCCTCGCTCTTCATTGATTTGATCCGCTCCTCACTCTATAATTACCAGCTCCACGATGTGCTCTTAAATTTCCTGCTCCGCTCCTCACTCTTTATTTACATGCTCCTCTCCTCATTCTTTATTTACCTGCTCCACTCCTCACTCTTTATTTACCTGCTCCTCTCCTGGCTCTTTACTTACCTGCTCCTCTCCTCGCTCTTTTTTTCCTGCTCTACTCCTCATTCTTTATTTACCTGCTCTACTCCTCACTCTTTATTTACCTGCTCCTCTCCTCACTCTTTATTTACCTGCTCCTCTCCTCGCTCTTAATTTAACTGCTCCTCTCCTCGCTCTTAATTTACCTGCTCCTCTCCTCGCTCTTTATTTCCCTGCTCCTCTCCTCGCTCTTTATTTACCTGCTCCTCTCCTCGCTCTTTATTTACCTGCTCCGCTCCTCGCTCTATATTTACCTGCTCCTCTCCTCACTCTTTATTAACCTGCTCCACTCCTCGCTCTTTATTGATCTGATCCGCTCTGCACTCTATAATTACCAGCTCCATGATGTGCTCTTAAATTTCCTGCTCCGCTCCTCACTCTTTATTTACCTGCTCCTCTCTTCGCTCTTTGTTTACCTGCTCCTCTCCTCACTCTTTATTTACCTGTTCTGCTACTCACTCTTTATTTATCTGCTCCTCTCCTCGCTCTTTATTTACCTGCTCCTCTCCTCGCTCTTTATTTACCTGCTCTACTCCTCACTCTTTATTAACCTGCTCCGCTCCTCACTCTTTATTTACCTGCTGCTCTCCTCGCTCTTTATTTACCTGCTGCTCTCCTCGCTCTTTATTTCCCTGCTCCGCTTCTCACTCTGTTTTTCCCTGCTCCTCTCCTCGCTCTTTATTTACCTGCTCCTCTCCTCGCTCTTTATTCACCTGCTCCGCTTGTCACTCTGTTTTTCCCTGCTCCTCTCCTCGCTCTTTCGTTGCATGCTCCTCTCCTCACTCTTTATTTATCTGCTCCTCTCCTCGCTCTTTTTTTGCCTGCTGCTCTCCTCGCTCTTTATTTACCTGTTCCTCTCCTCACTCTTTATTAACCTGCTCCAATCCTCGCTCTTTATTGATCTGATCCGCTCCTCACTCCATATTTACCAGCTCCACCAAGTGCTCTTAAATTTCCTCCTCCTCTCCTCATTCTTTATTTACCTGCTCTGCTCCTCGCTCTTTATTTATCTGCTGCTCTCCTCGCTCTTTGTTTTCCTGCTCCTCTCCTCGCTCTTTATTTACCTCTTCCGCTCCTCACTCTTTATTTACCTGCTCCTCTCCTCGCTCTTTTTTTTGCTTGCTCCTCATCTCACTCTTTATTTCCCTGCTCCTCTTCTCGCTCTTAATTTATCTGCTCCTCTCCCTGCTCGTTATTTACCTGCTCCTCTCCTTGCTCTTTATTTATATGCTCCTCTTCCCGCTCATTATTTACCTGCTCCTCTCCTCGCTCTTAATTTATTTGCTCCTCTCCCCGCTCTTTATTTACCTGCTCCCCTCCTCGCTCTTAATTTATCTGCTCCTCTCCAAGCTCTTTATTTCCCTGCTCCTCTCCTCGCTCTTAATTTATCTGCTCCTCTCCTCACTCTTTATTAACCTGCTCCACTCCTCGCTATTTATTGATCTGACCCGCTCCTCACTCTATAATTACCAGCTCCACGATGTGCTCTTAAATTTCCTGCTCCGCTCCTCACTCTTTATTTACCTGCTCCTCTCCTCACTCTTTATTTCCCTGCTCCTCTCCTCACTCTTTATTTACCTGCTCTTCTCCTCACTCTTTATTTACCTGCTCCTCTCCTCACTCTTTATTTATCTGCTCCTCTCCTCGCTCTCTTTATTTACCTGCTCTACTGCTCACTCTTTATTTACCTGCTCCTCTCCTCGTTGTTTATTTACCTGCTCCGCTCCTCACAATTTATTTACCTGCTCCTCTCCTCGCTCTATATTTACCTGCTCCTCTCCTCGCTCTATATTTACCTGCTCCTCTCCTCGCTCTTTATTTACCTGCTCCTCTCCTCGCTCTTTATTTCGCTGCTCCACTCCTCGCTCTTTATTCACCTGCTGCTCTCTTCGCTCTTTATTAACCTGCTCCAATCCTCGCTCTTTATTGATCTGATCCGCTCCTCACTCCATATTTACCAGCTCCACCAAGTGCTGTTAAATTTCCTCCTCCGCTCCTCACTCTTTATTTTCCTGCTCTACTCCTCACTCGTTATTTACCTGCTCTGCTCCTCTCTCTTTATTTACCTGCTCCTCTCTTCGCTCTTTTTTTTGCTTGCTCCTCTCCTCACTCTTTATTTACCTGCTCACCTCCTCGCACTTTGTTCACCTGCTCTGCTCCTCGCTCTTTATTTACGTGTTCCGCTCCTCACTCTTTATTTTCCTTCTCGACTCATCATTTGTTATTTACCTGCTCTACTCCTCACAATTTATTTACCTGCTCCTCTCCTCGCTCTTTTTTTTGCTTGCTCCTCACCTCACTCTTTATTTCCCTGCTCCTCTTCTCGCTCTTAATTTATCTGCTCCTCTCCCCGCTCTTTATTTACCTGCTCCTCTCCTCGCTCTTTATATATCTGCTCCTCTCCCCGCTCATTATTTACCTGCTCCTCTCCTCGCTCTTAATTTATTTGCTCCTCTCCCCGCTCTTTATTTACCTGCTCCCCTCCTCGCACTTAATTTATCTGCTCCTCTCCAAGCTCGTTATTTACCTGCTCCTCTCCTCGCTCTTAATTTATCTGCTCCTCTCCTCACTCTTTATTAACCTGCTCCACTCCTCGCTCTTTATTGATCTGATCCACTCCTCACTCTATAATTACCAGCTCCACGATGTGCTCTTAAATTTCCTGCTCCGTTCCTCACTCTTTACTTACCTGCTCCTCTCCTCACTCTTTATTTACCTGCACCTATCCTCACTCTTTATTTACCTGCTCCTCTCCTCGCTCTTTATTTACCTGCTCTACTGCTCACTCTTTATTTACCTGCTCCTCTCCTCGCTCTTTATTTACCTGCTCTGCTCCTCGCTCTTCATTTATTTGCTGCTCTCCTCGCTCTTTTTTTTCCTTCTCTACTCCTCACTCTTTATTTACCTGCTCGACTCCTCACTCTTTATTTACCTGCTCCTCTCCTGGATCTTTTTTTGCTTGCTCCTCTCCTCACTCTTTATTGATCTGATCCGCTCCTCACTCCATATTTACCAGCTCCACCAAGTGCTGTTAAATTTCCTCCTCCGCTCCTCACTCTTTATTTTCCTGCTCTACTCCTCACTCGTTATTTACCTGCTCTGCTCCTCTCTCTTTATTTACCTGCTCCTCTCTTCGCTCTTTTTTTTGCTTGCTCCTCTCCTCACTCTTTATTTACCTGCTCACCTCCTCGCACTTTGTTCACCTGCTCTGCTCCTCGCTCTTTATTTACGTGTTCCGCTCCTCACTCTTTATTTTCCTTCTCGACTCATCATTTGTTATTTACCTGCTCTACTCCTCACAATTTATTTACCTGCTCCTCTCCTCGCTCTTTTTTTTGCTTGCTCCTCACCTCACTCTTTATTTCCCTGCTCCTCTTCTCGCTCTTAATTTATCTGCTCCTCTCCCCGCTCTTTATTTACCTGCTCCTCTCCTCGCTCTTTATATATCTGCTCCTCTCCCCGCTCATTATTTACCTGCTCCTCTCCTCGCTCTTAATTTATTTGCTCCTCTCCCGCTCTTTATTTACCTGCTCCCCTCCTCGCACTTAATTTATCTGCTCCTCTCCAAGCTCTTTATTTACCTGCTCCTCTCCTCGCTCTTAATTTATCTGCTCCTCTCCTCACTCTTTATTAACCTGCTCCACTCCTCGCTCTTTATTGATCTGATCCACTCCTCACTCTATAATTACCAGCTCCACGATGTGCTCTTAAATTTCCTGCTCCGCTCCTCACTCTTTACTTACCTGCTCCTCTCCTCACTCTTTATTTACCTGCACCTATCCTCACTCTTTATTTACCTGCTCTACTCCTCACTCTTTATTTACCTGCTCGTCTCCTCGCTCTTGATTTATCTGCTCCTCTCCTCGCTCTTTATTTACCTGCTCTACTGCTCTCTCTTTATTTACCTGCTCCTCTCCTCGCTCTTTATTTACCTGCTCTGCTCCTCGCTCTTCATTTATTTGCTGCTCTCCTCGCTCTTTTTTTTCCTTCTCTACTCCTCACTCTTTATTTACCTGCTCTACTCCTCACTCTTTATTTACCTGCTCCTCTCCTGGATCTTTTTTTGCTTGCTCCTCTCCTCACTCTTTATTGACCTGCTCCTCTGCTCGCTCTTTATTTACCTGCTCTGCTCCTCACTCTTTATTTACCTGCTCCTCTCCTCGCTCTTAATTTACCTGCTCCTCTCCTCGCTCTTAATTTATCTGCTCCTCTCCTCGCTCTTTATTTCCCTGCTCCTCTCCTCGCTCTTTGTTTAACTGCTACTCTCCTCGCACTTTGTTTACCTGCTCCGCTCATCGCTCGAAATTGACCTGCTCCTCTCCTCACTCTTTATTAACCTGCTCCACTCCTCGCTCTTTATTGATCTGATCCGCTCCTAACTGTATAATTACCAGGTCCATGATGTGCTCTTAAATTTCCTGCTCCGCTCCTCACTCTTTATTTACCTGCTCCTCTCTTCACTCTTTGTTTACCTGCTCCTCTCCTCACTCTTTATTTAACTGTTCTGCTACTCACTCTTTATTTATCTGCTCCTCTCCTCACTCTTTATTAACCTGCTCCACTCCTCGCTCTTTATTGATCTGATCCGCTCCTAACTGTATAATTACCAGGTCCATGATGTGCTCTTAAATTTCCTGCTCCGCTCCTCACTCTTTATTTACCTGCTCCTCTCTTCACTCTTTGTTTACCTGCTCCTCTCCTCACTCTTTATTTAACTGTTCTGCTACTCACTCTTTATTTATCTGCTCCTCTCCTCACTCTTTATTAACCTGCTCCACTCCTCGCTCTTTATTGATCTGATCCGCTCCTCACTCTATAATTACCAGCTCCACGATGTGCTCTTAAATTTCCTGCTCCTCTCCTCACTCTTTATTTACCTGCTCCTCTCCACACTCTTTATTTACCTGCACCCCTCCTCACTCTTTATTTACCTGCTCTACTCCTCACTCTTTATTTACCTGCTCCTCTCCTCGCTCTTTATTTCTCTGCTCCTCTCCTCGCTCTTTCTTTACCTGCTCTGCTCCTCGTTCTTCATTTATCTGCTGCTCTCCTCACTCTTTTTTTTCCTGCTCTACTCCTCACTCTTTATTTACCTGCTCTAATCCTCACTCTTTATTTACCTGCTCCTCTCCTCGCTCTTTTTTTTGCTTGCTCCTCTCCTCACTCTTTATTTACCTGCTCCTCTCCTCACTCTTTATTTAGCTGCTCTGCTCCTCACTCTTTATTTACCTGCTCCTCTCCTCGCTCTTAATTTACCTGCTCCTCTCCTCGCTCTTAATTTATCTGCTCCTCTCCTCGCTCTTTATTTCCCTGCTCCTCTCCTCGCTCTTTATTTACCTGCCCCTCTCCTCGCTCTTGAATTACCTGCTCCGCTCCTCGCTCTATATTTACCTGCTCCTCTCCTCAATCTTTATAAACCTGCTCCACTCCTCGCTCTTTATTGATCTGATCCGCTCCTCACTCTATAATTACCAGCTCCATGATGTGCTCTTAAATTTCATGCTCCGCTCCTCACTCTTTATTTACCTGCTCCTCTCCTCACTCTTTGTTTACCTGCTCCTCTCCTCACTCTTTATTTACCTGTTCTGCTACTCACTCTTAATTTATCTGCTCCTCTCCTCGCTCTTTATTTATCTGCTCCTCTTCTCGCTCTTGATTAACCTGCTCCTCTCCTCGCTCTTTATTTACCTGCTCCACTCCTCGCTCTTTATTTCCCTGCTCCTCTTCTCACTCTTTATTTACCTGCTCCTCGCCTCGCTCTTAATTTATCTGCTCCTCTCCTCGCTCTTTATTGACCTGCTCTGCTCCTCGATCTTTATTAATCTGCTCCTCTCCTCGCTCTTTATTTACCTGCTCCGCTCCTCACTCTTGATTTACCTGCTCTGCTCCTCACTCTTTATTTATCTGCTCCTCTCTTCGCTCTTTATTTCCCTGCTGATATCCATGCTCTCCATTTACCTGCTCCTCTCCTCACTCTTTATTTACCTGCTCCACTCCTCGCTCTTTATTGATCTGATCCGCTCCTCACTCTATATTTACCAGCTCCAGCATGTGCTCTTAAATTTCCTGCTCCGCTCCTCACTCTTTATTTACCTGCTCCTCTCCGCACTCTTTCTTTCCCTGCTCCTCTCCTCACTCTTTATTTACCTGCTCCACTGCTCACTCTTTATTTACCTGCTCCTCTCCTCGCTGTTTATTTACCTGCTCCGCTCCTCACACTTTATTTACCTGCTCCTCTACTCGGTCTTTATTTACCTGCTCCTCTCCTCGCTCTTTATTCACCTGCTGCTCTCTTCGCTCTTTATTTACCTGCACCTCTCCTCACTCTTTATTAACCTGCTCCAATCCTCGCTCTTTATTGATCTGATCCGCTCCTCACTCCATATTTACCAGCTCCACCAAGTGCTCTTAAATTTCCTCCTCCTCTCCTCACTCTTTATTTACCTGCTCTGCTCCTCGCTCTTTATTTATCTGCTGCTCTCCTCGCTCTTTGTTTTCCTGCTCCTCTCCTCGCTCTTTATTTACCTCTTCCGCTCCTCACTCTTTATTTTCCTGCTCTTCTCCTCACTCGTTATTTACCTGCTCTGCTCCTCTCTCTTTATGTACCTGCTCCTCTCTTCGCTCTTTTTTTTGCTTGCTTCTCTGCTCACTCTTTATTTACCTGCTCACCTCCTCGCACTTTGTTTACCTGCTCTGCTCCTCGCTCTTTATTTACGTGTTCCGCTCCTCACTCTTTATTTTCCTTCTCGACTCCTCATTTGTTATTTACCTGCTCTACTCCTCACAATTTATTTACCTGCTCCACTCCCCGCTCTTTATTTACCTGCTCCTCTCCTCGCTCTTTATTTATCTGCTCCTCTCCCCGCTCATTATTTACCTGCTCCTCTCCTCGCTCTTAATTTATTTGCTCCTCTCCCCGCTCTTTATTTACCTGCTCCCCTCCTCGCTCTTCATTTATCTGCTCCTCTCCAAGCTCTTTATTTACCTGCTCATCTCCTCGCTCTTAATTTATCTGCTCCTCTCCTCACTCTTTGTTAACCTGCTCCACTCCTCGCTCTTTATTGATCTGATCCACTCCTCACTCTATAATTACCAGCTCCACGATGTGCTCTTAAATTTCCTGCTCCGCTCCTCACTCTTTATTGACCTGCTCCTCTCCTCGCTCTTTATTTATCTGCTGCTCTCCTCGCTCTTTATTTACCTGCTCTACTGCTCACTCTTTATTTACCTGCTCCTCTCCTCGCTCTTTATTTACCTGCTCTGCTCCTCGCTTTTCATTTATCTGCTGCTCTCCTCGCTCTTTTTTTTCCTGCTCTACTCCTCACTCTTTATTTACCTGCTCTACTCCTCAATCTTTATTTACCTGCTCCTCTCCTCGCTCTTTTTTTTTGCTTGCTCCTCTCCTCACTCTTTATTTACCAGCTCCTCTCCTCGCTCTTTATTTACCTGCTCTGCTCCTCACTCTTTATTTACCTGCTCCTCTTCTCGCTCTTAATTTCCCTGCTCCTCTCCTCGCTCTTAATTTATCTGCTCCTCTCCTCGCTCTTTATTTCCCTGCTCCTCTCCTCGCTCTTTATTTACCTGCTCCTCTCCTCGCTCTTTATTTACCTGCTCCGCTCCTCGCTCTATATTTACCTGCTCCTCTCCTCACTCTTTATTAACCTGCTCCACTCCTCGCTCTTTATTGATCTGATCCGCTCCTCACTCTACAATTACCAGCTCCATGATGTGCTCTTAAATTTCATGCTCCGCTCCTCACTCTTTATTTACCTGCTCCTCTTCTCACTCTTTATTTACCTGCTCCTCTCCTCGCTCTTAATTTATCTGCTCCTCTCCTCGCTCTTTATTGACCTGCTCTGCTCCTCGATCTTTATTAATCTGCTCCTCTCCTCGCTCTTTATTTACCTGCTCCGCTCCTCACTCTTGATTTACCTGCTCTGCTCCTCACTCTTTATTTATCTGCTCCTCTCTTCGCTCTTTATTTCCCTGCTGATATCCATGCTCTCCATTTACCTGCTCCTCTCACCACTCTTTATTTACCTGCTCCACTCCTCGCTCTTTATTGATCTGATCCGCTCCTCACTCTATATTTACCAGCTCCACCATGTGCTCTTAAATTTCCTGCTCCGCTCCTCACTCTTTATTTACCTGCTCCTCTCCTCACTCTTTCTTTCCATGCTCCTCTCCTCACTCTTTATTTACCTGCTCCACTGCTCACTCTTTATTTACCTGCTCCTCTCCTCGCTGTTTATTTACCTGCTCCGCTCCTCTCACTTTATTTACCTGCTCCTCTACTCGGTCTTTATTTACCTGCTCCTCTCCTCGCTCTTTATTTACCTGCTCCTCTCCTCGCTCTTTATTTAGCTGCTCCACTCCTCGCTCTTTATTCACCTGCTGCTCTCTTCGCTCTTTATTTACCTGCACCTCTCCTCACTCTTTATTAACCTGCTCCAATCCTCGCTCTTTATTGATCTGATCCGCTCCTCACTCCATATTTACCAGCTCCACCAAGTGCTCTTAAATTTCCTCCTCCTCTCCTCACTCTTTATTTACCTGCTCTGCTCCTCGCTCTTTATTTATCTGCTGCTCTCCTCGCTCTTTGTTTTCCTGCTCCTCTCCTCGCTCTTTATTTACCTCTTCCGCTCCTCACTCTTTATTTTCCTGCTCTTCTCCTCACTCGTTATTTACCTGCTCTGCTCCTCTCTCTTTATGTACCTGCTCCTCTCTTCGCTCTTTTTTTTGCTTGCTCCTCTCCTCACTCTTTATTTACCTGCTCACCTCCTCGCACTTTGTTTACCTGCTCTGCTCCTCGCTCTTTATTTACGTGTTCCGCTCCTCACTCTTTATTTTCCTTCTCGACTCCTCATTTGTTATTTACCTGCTCTGCTCCTCACAATTTATTTACCTGCTCCTCTCCCCGCTCTTTATTTACCTGCTCCTCTCCTCGCTCTTTATTTATCTGCTCCTCTCCCCGCTCATTATTTACCTGCTCCTCTCCTCGCTCTTAATTTATTTGCTCCTCTCCCCGCTCTTTATTTACCTGCTCCCCTCCTCGCTCTTCATTTATCTGCTCCTCTCCAAGCTCTTTATTTACCTGCTCATCTCCTCGCTCTTAATTTATCTGCTCCTCTCCTCACTCTTTATTAACCTGCTCCACTCCTCGCTCTTTATTGATCAATCCACTCCTCACTCTATAATTACCAGCTCCACGATGTGCTCTTAAATTTCCTGCTCCGCTCCTCACTCTTTATTGACCTGCTCCTCTCCTCGCTCTTTATTTATCTGCTCCTCTCCTCGCTCTTTATTTACCTGCTCTACTGCTCACTCTTTATTTAACTGCTCCTCTCCTCGCTCTTTATTTACCTGCTCTGCTCCTCGCTTTTCATTTATCTGCTGCTCTCCTCGCTCTTTTTTTTCCTGCTCTACTCCTCACTCTTTATTTACCTGCTCTACTCCTCAATCTTTATTTACCTGCTCCTCTCCTCGCTCTTTTTTTTGCTTGCTCCTCTCCTCACTCTTTATTTACCAGCTCCTCTCCTCGCTCTTTATTTACCTGCTCTGCTCCTCACTCTTTATTTACCTGCTCCTCTTCTCGCTCTTAATTTCCCTGCTCCTCTCCTCGCTCTTAATTTATCTGCTCCTCTCCTCGCTCTTTATTTCCCTGCTCCTCTCCTCGCTCTATATTTACCTGCTCCTCTCCTCACTCTTTATTAACCTGCTCGACTCCTCGCTCTTTATTCACCTGCTCCACTCCTCGCTCTTTATTGATCTGATCCGCTCCTCACTCTATAATTACCAGCTCCATGATGTGCTCTTAAATTTCCTGCTCCGCTCCTCACTCTTTATTGACCTGATCCTCTCCTCACTCTTTGTTTACCTGCGCCTCTCCTCACTCTTTATTTACCTGCTCCTCTCCTCACTCTTTATTTACCTGATCCTCTCCTCGCTCTTAATTTATCTGCTCCTCTCCTCGCTCTTTATTTACCTGCTCCTCTCCTCGCTCTTAAGTTATCTGCTCCTCTCCTCGCTCTTTATTTAGCTGCTCCTCCCCTCGCTCTTTATTTACCTGCTCCTCTCCTCGCTCTTTATTCACCTGCTCCGCTCTTCGCTCTTTATTTACCTGCTCCACTCCTCGCTCTTTATTTCCCTGCTCCTCTTCTCACTCTTTATTTACCTGCCCCTCTCCTCGTTCTTAATTTAGCTGCTCCTCTCCTCGCTCTTTATTGACCTGCTCTGCTCCTCGATCTTTATTGATCTGCTCCTCTCCTCGCTCTTTATTTACCTGCTCCGCTCCTCACTCTTTATTTACCTGCTCTGCTCCTCACTCTTTATTTATCTGCTCCTCTCTTCGCTCTTTATTTACCTGCTGATCTCCATGCTCTCCATTTACCTGCTCCTCTCCTCACTCTTTATTTACCTGCTCCACTCCTCGCTCTTTATTGATCTGATCCGCTCCTCACTCTATATTTACCAGCTCCACCATGTGCTCTTAAATTTCCTGCTCCGCTCCTCACTCTTTATTTACCTCCTCCTCTCCTCACTCTTTATTTACCTGCTCCGCTCCTCACTCTTTATTGACCTGCTCCTCTCCTCGCTCTTTATTTATCTGCTCCTCTCCTCGCTCTTTATTTACCTGCTCTACTGCTCACTCTTTATTTACCTGCTCCTCTCCTCGCTCTTTATTTACCTGCTCTGCTCCTCGCTTTTCATTTATCTGCTGCTCTCCTCGCTCTTTTTTTTCCTGCTCTACTCCTCACTCTTTATTTACCTGCTCTACTCCTCAATCTTTATTTACCTGCTCCTCTCCTCGCTCTTTTTTTTGCTTGCTCCTCTCCTCACTCTTTATTTACCAGCTCCTCTCCTCGCTCTTTATTTACCTGCTCTGCTCCTCACTCTTTATTTACCTGCTCCTCTTCTCGCTCTTAATTTCCCTGCTCCTCTCCTCGCTCTTAATTTATCTGCTCCTCTCCTCGCTCTTTATTTCCCTGCTCCTCTCCTCGCTCTATATTTACCTGCTCCTCTCCTCACTCTTTATTAACCTGCTCCACTCCTCGCTCTTTATTCACCTGCTCCACTCCTCGCTCTTTATTGATCTGATCCGCTCCTCACTCTATAATTACCAGCTCCATGATGTGCTCTTAAATTTCCTGCTCCGCTCCTCACTCTTTATTGACCTGATCCTCTCCTCACTCTTTATTTATCTGCTCCTCTCCTCGCTCTTTATTTATCTGCTCCTCTCCTCGCTCTTTATTTTCCTGCTCCTCTCCTCGCTCTTTATTTACCTGCTCCTCTCCTCGCTCTTTATTTACCTGCTCCTCTCCTCGCTCTTTATTAACCTGCTCCTCTCCTCGCTCTTTATTTACCTGCTCCACTCCTCGCTCTTTATTTCCCTGCTCCTCTTCTCACTCTTTATTTACCTGATCCTCTCCTCGCTCTTAATTTATCTGCTCCTCTCCTCGCTCTTTATTGACCTGCTCTGCTCCTCGATCTTTATTAATCTGCTCCTCTCCTCGCTCTTTATTTACCTGCTCCGCTCCTCACTCTTTATTTACCTGCTCTGCTCCTCACTCTTTATTTATCTGCTCCTCTCTTCGCTCTTTATTTACCTGCTGATCTCCATGCTCTCCATTTACCTGCTCCTCTCCTCACTCTTTATTTACCTGCTCCACTCCTCGCTCTTTATTGATCTGATCCGCTCCTCAGTCTATATTTACCAGCTCCACCATGTGCTCTTAAATTTCCTGCTCCGCTCCTCACTCTTTATTTACCTCCTCCTCTCCTCACTATTTATTTACCTGCTCTGCTCCTCGCTCTTTATTTATCTGCTGCTCTCCTCGCTCTTTTTTTCCCCTGCTCCTCTCCTCGCTCTTTATTTACCTGATCCGCTCCTCACTCTTTATTTACCTGTTCCGCTCCTCACTCTATATATTCCTGCTCTAATCCTCACTCTTTATTTATCTGCTCTACTCCTCACTCTTTATTTACCTGCTCCTCTCCTCGCTCTTTTTTTTGCTTGCTCCTCACCTCACTCATTATTTACCTGCTCCTCTCCTCGCTCTTCATTTACCTGCTCTGCTGCTCACTCTTTATTTATCTGCTACTCTCCTCGCTCTTAATTTATCTGCTCCTCTCCTCGCTCTTTATTTACCTGCTCCTCTCCTCGCTCTTAAGTTATCTGCTCCTCTCCTCGCTCTTTATTTAGCTGCTCCTCCCCTCGCTCTTTATTTACCTGCTCCTCTCCTCGCTCTTTATTCACCTGCTCCGCTCTTCGCTCTTTATTTACCTGCTCCACTCCTCGCTCTTTATTTCCCTGCTCCTCTTCTCACTCTTTATTTACCTGCCCCTCTCCTCGTTCTTAATTTAGCTGCTCCTCTCCTCGCTCTTTATTGACCTGCTCTGCTCCTCGATCTTTATTGATCTGCTCCTCTCCTCGCTCTTTATTTACCTGCTCCGCTCCTCACTCTTTATTTACCTGCTCTGCTCCTCACTCTTTATTTATCTGCTCCTTTCTTCGCTCTTTATTTACCTGCTGATCTCCATGCTCTCCATTTACCTGCTCCTCTCCTCACTCTTTATTTACCTGCTCCACTCCTCGCTCTTTATTGATCTGATCCGCTCCTCACTCTATATTTACCAGCTCCACCATGTGCTCTTAAATTTCCTGCTCCGCTCCTCACTCTTTATTTACCTCCTCCTCTCCTCACTCTTTATTTACCTGCTCTGCTCCTCGCTCTTTATTTATCTGCTGCTCTCCTCGCTCTTTTTTTTCCCTGCTCCTCTCCTCGCTCTTTATTTACCTGATCCGCTCCTCACTCTTTATTTACCTGTTCCGCTCCTCACTCTATATATTCCTGCTCTAATCCTCACTCTTTATTTATCTGCTCTACTCCTCACTGTTTATTTACCTGCTCCTCTCCTCGCTCTTTTTTTTGCTTGCTCCTCTCCTCACTCATTATTTACCTGCTCCTCTCCTCGCTCTTCATTTACCTGCTCTGCTGCTCACTCTTTATTTACCTGCTCCTCTCCTCGCTCTTAATTTATCTGCTCCTCTCCTCGCTCTTTATTTAGCTGCTCCTCCCTTCGCTCTTTATTTACCTGCTCCTCTCCTCGCTCTTTATTCACCTGCTCCGCTCCTCGCTCTTTATTTACCTGCTCCACTCCTCGCTCTTTATTTCCCTGCTCCTCTTCTCACTCTTTATTTACCTGCCCCTCTCCTCGCTCTTAATTTATCTGCTCCTCTCCTCGCTCTTTATTGACCTGCTCTGTTCCTCGATCTTTATTGATCTGCTCCTCTCCTCGCTCTTTATTTACCTGCTCCGCTCCTCACTCTTTATTTACCTGCTCTGCTCCTCACTCTTTATTTATCTGCTCCTCTCTTCGCTCTTTATTGACCTGCTGATCTCCATGCTCTCCATTTACCTGCTCCTCTCCCCACTCTTCATTTACCTGCTCCACTCCTCGCTCTTTATTGATCTGATCCGCTCCTCACTCTATATTTACCAGCTTCACCATGTGCTCTTAAATTTCCTGCTCCGCTCCTCACTCTTTATTTACCTCCTCCTCTCCTCACTCTTTATTTACCTGCTCTGCTCCTCGCTCTTTATTTATCTGCTGCTCTCCTCGCTCTTTTTTTTCCCTGCTCCTCTCCTCGCTCTTTATTTACCTGATCCGCTCCTCACTCTTTATTTACCTGTTCCGCTCCTCACTCTATATATTCCTGCTCTAATCCTCACTCTTTATTTATCTGCTCTACTCCTCACTGTTTATTTACCTGCTCCTCTCCTCGCTCTTTTTTTTGCTTGCTCCTCTCCTCACTCATTATTTACCTGCTCCTCTCCTCGCTCTTCATTTACCTGCTCTGCTGCTCACTCTTTATTTACCTGCTCCTCTCCTCGCTCTTAATTTATCTGCTCCTCTCCTCGCTCTTTATTTAGCTGCTCCTCCCTTCGCTCTTTATTTACCTGCTCCTCTCCTCGCTCTTTATTCACCTGCTCCGCTCCTCGCTCTTTATTTACCTGCTCCACTCCTCGCTCTTTATTTCCCTGCTCCTCTTCTCACTCTTTATTTACCTGCCCCTTTCCTCGCTCTTAATTTATCTGCTCCTCTCCTCGCTCTTTATTGACCTGCTCTGTTCCTCGATCTTTATTGATCTGCTCCTCTCCTCGCTCTTTATTTACCTGCTCCGCTCCTCACTCTTTATTTACCTGCTCTGCTCCTCACTCTTTATTTATCTGCTCCTCTCTTCGCTCTTTATTGACCTGCTGATCTCCATGCTCTCCATTTACCTGCTCCTCTCCCCACTCTTCATTTACCTGCTCCACTCCTCGCTCTTTATTGATCTGATCCGCTCCTCACTCTATATTTACCAGCTCCACCATGTGCTCTTAAATTTCCTGCTCCGCTCCTCCCTCTTTATTTATCTCCTCGCTCTTAATTTAGCGCCTCCTCTCCTCGCTCTTTAATTACCTGTTCCCCTCCTCGCTCTTAAATTATCTGCTCCTGTCCTCGCTCTTTATTGACCTGCTCCGCTCCTCACTCTTTATTTACCTGCTCTGCTCCTCACTCTTTATTTATCTGCTCCTCTCTTCGCTCTTCATTTAACTGTTGATCTCCATGCTCTCCATTTACCTGCTCCTCTCCTCACTCTTTATTTACCTGCTCCACTCCTCGCTCTTTATTGATCTGATCCGCTCCTCACTCTATATTTACCAGCTCCACCATGTGCTCTTAAATTTCCTGCTCCGCTCCTCACTCTTTATTTACCTCCTCCTCTCCTCACTCTTTATTGACCTGCTCTGCTCCTCGCTCTTTATTTATCTGCTGCTCACCTCGCTCTTTTTTTGCCTGCTCCTCTCCTCGCTCTTTATTTACCTGCTCTACTCCTCACTCTTTATTAACCTGCTCCTCTCCTCACTCTTTATTTAACTGCTGCTCTCCTCGCTCTTTATTTACCTGCTGCTCTGCTCGCTCTTTATTTCCCTGCTCCGCTTCTCACTCTGTTTTTCCCTGCTCCTCTCCTCGCTCTTTCTTTACATGCTCGTCTCCTCACTCTTTATTTACCTGCTCTGCTCCTCGCTCTTTATTTATCTGCTCCTCTCCTCGCTCTTTTTTTGCCTGCTCCTCTCCTCGCTCTTTATTTACCTGCTCCGCTCCTCACTCTTTAGTTACCTGCTCTGCTCCTCACTCTTTATTTATCTGCTCCTCTCCTCACTCTTTATTTACCTGCTCCTCTCCTCACTCTTTATTAACCTGCTCCAATCCTCGCTCTTTATTGATCTGATCCGCTCCTCACTCCATATTTACCAGCTCCACCTAGTGCTCTTAAATTTCCTCCTCCTCTCCTCACTCTTTATTTACCTGCTCTGCTCCTCGCTCTTTATTTATCTGCTGCTCTCCTCGCTCTTTGTTTTCCTGCTCCTCTCCTCGCTCTTTATTTTCCTGCTCTACTCCTCATTTGTTATTTACCTGCTCTACTCCTCACAATTTATTTACCTGCTCCTCTCCTCGCTCTTTATTTACCTGCTCCGCTCCTCACTCTTTATTTACCTGCTCTGCTCCTCACTCTTTATTTATCTGCTCCTCTCTTCGCTCTTTATTTACCTGCTGATCTCCATGCTCTCCATTTACCTGCTCCTCTCCTCACTCTTTATTTACCTGCTCCACTCCTCGCTCTTTATTGATCTGATCCGCTCCTCACTCTATATTTACCAGCTCCACCATGTGCTCTTAAATTTCCTGCTCGGCTCCTCACTCTTTATTTACCTCATCCTCTCCTCACTCTTTATTTACCTGC
The DNA here is from genome assembly GCF_035084215.1 of Heptranchias perlo. Lineage (NCBI taxonomy): Eukaryota > Metazoa > Chordata > Chondrichthyes > Hexanchiformes > Hexanchidae > Heptranchias > Heptranchias perlo. The sequence continues at coordinate 80,715 of NW_027140003.1, read as the reverse complement.
TCTGCTCCTCGCTCTTTATTTATCTGCTGCTCTCCTCGCTCTTTTTTTCCCTGCTCCTCTCCTCGCTCTTTATTTACCTGATCCGCTCCTCACTCTTTATTTACCTGTTCCACTCCTCACTCTATATATTCCTGCTCTAATCCTCACTCTTTATTTATCTGCTCTACTCCTCACTCTTTATTTACCTGCTCCTCTCCTCGCTCTTTGTTTTGCTTGCTCCTCTCCTCACTCATTATTTACCTGCTCCTCTCCTCGCTCTTCATTTACCTGCTCTGCTGCTCACTCTTTATTTATCTGCTCCTCTCCTCGCTCTTAATTTATCTGCTCCTCTCCTCGCTCTTTATTTACCTGCTCCTCTCCTCGCTCTTAATTTATCTGCTCCTCTCCTCGCTCTTTATTTAGCTGCTCCTCCCTTCGCTCTTTATTTACCTGCTCCTCTCCTCGCTCTTTATTCACCTGCTCCGCTCCTCGCTCTTTATTTACCTGCTCCACTCCTCGCTCTTTATTTCCCTGCTCCTCTTCTCACTCTTTATTTACCTGCCCCTCTCCTCGCTCTTAATTTAGCTGCTCCTCTCCTCGCTCTTTATTGACCTGCTCTGTTCCTCGATCTTTATTGATCTGCTCCTCTCCTCGCTCTTTATTTACCTGCTCCGCTCCTCACTCTTTATTTACCTGCTCTGCTCCTCACTCTTTATTTATCTGCTCCTCTCTTCGCTCTTTATTGACCTGCTGATCTCCATGCTCTCCATTTACCTGCTCCTCTCCCCACTCTTTATTTACCTGCTCCACTCCTCGCTCTTTATTGATCTGATCCGCTCCTCACTCTATATTTACCAGCTCCACCATGTGCTCTTAAATTTCCTGCTCCGCTCCTCCCTCTTTATTTATCTCCTCGCTCTTAATTTAGCTCCTCCTCTCCTCGCTCTTTAATTACCTGTTCCCCTCCTCGCTCTTAATTTATCTGCTCCTGTCCTCGCTCTTTATTGACCTGCTCCGCTCCTCACTCTTCATTTACCTGCTCTGCTCCTCACTCTTTATTTATCTGCTCCTCTCTTCGCTCTTCATTTAACTGTTGATCTCCATGCTCTCCATTTACCTGCTCCTCTCCTCACTCTTTATTTACCTGCTCCACTCCTCGCTCTTTATTGATCTGATCCGCTCCTCACTCTATATTTACCAGCTCCACCATGTGCTCTTAAATTTCCTGCTCCGCTCCTCACTCTTTATTTACCTCCTCCTCTCCTCACTCTTTATTGACCTGCTCTGCTCCTCGCTCTTTATTTATCTGCTGCTCACCTCGCTCTTTTTTTGCCTGCTCCTCTCCTCGCTCTTTATTTACCTGCTCTACTCCTCACTCTTTATTAACCTGCTCCGCTCCTCACTCTTTATTTACCTGCTGCTCTCCTCGCTCTTTATTTACCTGCTGCTCTCCTCGCTCTTTATTTCCCTGCTCCGCTTCTCACTCTGTTTTTCCCTGCTCCTCTCCTCGCTCTTTCTTTACATGCTCGTCTCCTCACTCTTTATTTACCTGCTCTGCTCCTCGCTCTTTATTTATCTGCTCCTCTCCTCGCTCTTTCTTTGCCTGCTCCTCTCCTCGCTCTTTATTTACCTGCTCCGCTCCTCACTCTTTAGTTACCTGCTCTGCTCCTCACTCTTTATTTATCTGCTCCTCTCCTCACTCTTTATTTACCTGCTCCTCTCCTCACTCTTTATTAACCTGCTCCAATCCTCGCTCTTTATTGATCTGATCCGCTCCTCACTCCATATTTACCAGCTCCACCAAGTGCTCTTAAATTTCCTCCTCCTCTCCTCACTCTTTATTTAGCTGCTCTGCTCCTCGCTCTTTATTTATCTGCTGCTCTCCTCGCTCTTTGTTTTCCTGCTCTACTCCTCATTTGTTATTTACCTGCTCTACTCCTCACAATTTATTTACCTGCTCCTCTCCTCGCTCTTTTTTTTGCTTGCTCCTCACCTCACTCTTTATTTCCCTGCTCCTCTTCTCGCTCTTAATTTATCTGCTCCTCTCCCTGCTCTTTATTTACCTGCTCCTCTCCTCGCTCTTTTTTTTGCTTGCTCCTCTCCTCACTCATTATTTACCTGCTCCTCTCCTCGCTCTTTATTTACCTGCTCTGCTCCTCACTCTTTATTTATCTGCTCCTCTCCTCGCTCTTAATTTATCTGCTCCTCTCCTCGCTCTTTATTTACCTGCTCCTCTCCTCGCTCTTAATTTATCTGCTCCTCTCCTCGCTCTTTATATAGCTGCTCCTCTCCTCGCTCTTTATTTACCTGCTCCTCTCCTCGCTCTTTATTCACCTGCTCCGCTCCTCGCTCTTTATTTACCTGCTCCACTCCTCGCTCTTTATTTCCCTGCTCCTCTTCTCACTCTTTATTTACCTGCCCCTCTCCTCGCTCTTAATTTAGCTGCTCCTCTCCTCGCTCTTTATTGACCTGCTCTGCTCCTCGATCTTTATTAATCTGCTCCTCTCCTCGCTCTTTACTTACCTGCTCCGCTCCTCACTCTTTATTTACCTGCTCTGCTCCTCACTCTTTATTTATCTGCTCCTCTCTTCGCTCTTTATTGACCTGCTGATCTCCATGCTCTCCATTTACCTGCTCCTCTCCCCACTCTTTATTTACCTGCTCCAATCCTCGCTCTTTATTGATCTGATCCGCTCCTCACTCTATATTTACCAGCTCTACCATGTGCTCTTAAATTTCCTGCTCTGCTCCTCACTCTTTATTTACCTCCTCCTCTCCTCACTCTTTATTTACCTGCTCTGCTCCTCGCTCTTTATTTATCTGCTCCTATCCTAACTATTTATTTACCTGCTCCTCTCCTCACTCTTTATTAACCTGCTCCAATCCTGGCTCTTTATTGATCTGATCCGCTCCTCACTCCATATTTACCAGCTCCACCAAGTGCTCTTAAATTTCCTCCTCCTCTCCTCACTCTTTATTTACCTGCTCTGCTCCTCGCTCTTTGTTTTCCTGCTCCTCTCCTCGCTCTTTATTTACCTCTTCCGCTCCTCACTCTTTACTTTCCTGCTCTGCTCCTCATTTGTTATTTACCTGCTCTACTCCTCACAATTTATTTACCTGCTCCTCTCCTCGCTCATTTTTTTGCTTGCTCCTCACCTCACTCTTTATTTCCATGCTCCTCTTCTCGCTCTTAATTTATCTGCTCCTCTCCCCGCTCATTATTTACCTGCTCCCCTCCTCGCTCTTAATTTATCTGCTCCTCTCCAAGCTCTTTATTTACCTGCTCCTCTCCTCGCTCTTAATTTATCTGCTCCTCTCCTCAATCTTTATTAACCTGCTCCACTCCTCGCTCTTTATTGATCTGATCCGCTCCTCACTCTATAATTACCAGCTCCACGATGTGCTCTTCAATTTCCTGCTCCGCTCCTCACTCTTTATTTACCTGCTCCTCTCCTCACTCTTTATTTCCCTGCTCCTCTCCTCACTCTTTATTGACCTGCTCTACTCCTCACTCTTTATTTACCTGCTCCTCTCCTCACTCTTTATTTATCTGCTCCTCTCCTCGCTCTCTTTATTTACGTGCTCTACTGCTCACTCTTTATTTACCTGCTCCTCTCCTCGCTGTTTATTTACCTGCTCCGCTCCTCACACTTTATTTACCTGCTCCTCTCCTCGCTCTTTATTCACCTGCTCCTCTCCTCGCTCTTTATTTACCTGCTCCTCTCCTCGCTCTTTATTTAGCTGCTCCACTCCTCGCTCTTTATTCACCTGCTGCTCTCTTCGCTCTTTATTTACCTGCTCCTCTCCTCACTCTTTATTAATCTGCTCCAATCCTCGCTCTTTATTGATCTGATCCGCTCCTCACTCCATATTTACAAGCTCCACCAAGTGCTCTTAAATTTCCTCCTCCTCTCCTCACTCTTTATTTACCTGCTCTGCTCCTCGCTCTTTATTTATCTGCTGCTCTCCTCGCTCTTTGTTTTCCTGCTCCTCTCCTCGCTCTTTATTGACCTCTTCCGCTCCTCACTCTTGATTTTCCTGCTCTACTCCTCACTCGTTATTTACCTGCTCTGCTCCTCTCTCTTTATTTACCTGCTCCTCTCTTCGCTCTTTTTTTTGCTTGCTCCTCTCCTCACTCTTTATTTACCTGCTCACCTCCTCGCACTTTGTTTACCTGCTCTGCTCCTCGCTATTTATTTACCTGTTCCGCTCCACACTCTTTATTTTCCTTCTCGACTCCTCATTTGTTATTTACCTGCTCTACTCCTCACAATTTATTTACCTGCTCCTCTCCTCGCTCTTTTTTTTGCTTGCTCCTCACCTCACTCTTTATTTCCCTGCTCCTCTTCTCGCTCTTAATTATCTGCTCCTCTCCCCGCTCTTTATTCACCTGCTCCTCTCCTAGCCCTTTATTTATCTGCTCCTCTCCCCGCTCATTACTTACCTGCTCCTCTCCTCGCTCTTAATTTATTTGCTCCTCTCCCCGTTCTTTATTTACCTGCTCCCCTCCTCGTTCTTAATTTATCTGCTCCTCTCCAAGCTCTTTATTTACCTGATCCTCTCCTCGCTCTTAGTTTATCTGCTCCTCTCCTCACTCTTTATTAACCTGCTCCACTCCTCGCTCTTTATTGATCTGATCCGCTCCTCACTCTATAATTACCAGCTCCACGATGTGCTCTTAAATTTCCTGATCCGCTCCTCACTCTTTATTTACCTGCTCCTCTCCTCACTCTTTATTTACCTGCTCCTCTCCTCACTCTTTATTTACCTGCTCTACTCCTCACTTTTTATTTACCTCCTCCTCTCCTCGCTCTTTGTTTATCTGCTCCTCTCCTCGCTCTTTATTTACCTGCTCTACTGCTCACTCTTTATTTACCTGCTCCTCTCCTCGCTGTTTATTTACCTGCTCCGCTCCTCACACTTTATTTACCTGCTCCTCTCCTCGCTCTTTATTTACCTGCTCCTCTCCTCGCTTATTATTTACCTGCTCCTCTCCTCGCTCTTTATTTAGCTGCTCGACTCCTCGCTCTTTATTCACCTGCTGCTCTCCTCGCTCTTTATTTACCTGCTCCGCTCCTCACTCTTTATTTCCCTGCTCCTCTCCTCACTCTTTATTTCCCTGCTCCTCTCCTCACTCTTTATTTACCTGCACCTCTCCTCGCTCTTAATTTATCTGCTCCTCTCCTCGCTCTTTATTTCCCTGCTCCTCTCCTCACTCTTTATTTACCTGCTCCTCTCCTCGCTCTTAATTTATCTGCTCCTCTCCTCGCTCTTTATTTCCCTGCTCCTCTCCTCACTCTTTATTTACCTGCTCCTCTCCTCGCTCTTTATTTAGCTGCTCCTCTACTCACTCTTGATTTACCTGCTCCTCTCCTCACTCTTTATTTACCTGCTCCTCTCCTCGCTCTTTCTTTATCTGCTCCTCTCCTCACTCTTTATTTATCTGCTCCTCTCCTCACTCTTTATTTACCTGCTCCTCTCCTCACTCTTTATTTACCTGCTCCTCTCCTCTCTCTTTATCCGTCTGCTCTGCTCCTCACTCTTTATTTATCTGCTCCACTCCTCACTCTTTATTTCCCTGCTCCTCTCCTCGCTCTTTATTTATCTGCTCCTCTCCTCACTCTTTATTTACCTGCTCCTCTCCTCGCTCTTTATTTATCTGCTCCTCTCCTCACTCTTTATTTACCTGCTCCTCTCCTCGCTCATTATTTATCTGCTCCTCTCCTCACTCTTTATTTACATGCTCCACTCCTCGCTCTTTATTTACCTGCACCGCTCCTCACTTTATTTATCTGCTCCACTCCTCACTCTTTATTTCCCTGCTCTATCCTCACTCTTCATTTTCCTACTCCGCTCCTCACTCTTTATTTATCTGCTCCTCTCCTCACTCTTTATTTACCTGATCCTCTCCTCACTCTTTATTTACCTGCTCCGCTCCTCGCTCTTTATTTTCCTGCTCTGCGAGAGCAGCCAGGGATCCCAGATTGCACCCAGCACCCCACAATGATCCCAGAGTGCACACAGTCACTCCAGAGCGACCCACAGAGCGGCAAGGGATCCCAGAGTGCACGAATCACCAAACAATGATCCCAAATGCACCCAGTCACCCCACAATGATCCCAGAGAGCAGCAAGGGATACCAGAGTGCACTCGGTCACCCCACAATGATCCCAGAGTACACCCGGTCACCCCACAACGATCCCAGAGTGCACGCAGGGATCCCAGAGTGCACCCAGTCACCCCAGAGCGACCAAGAGTCCACCCAGGGATCCCAGAGTGCACCCAGTCACCCCAGAGCGACCCAGATTGCAGCCACGGATCCCAAAGTGCACCTTGTCACCCACATTATCGCAGAGTGCAGCCAGGAATCCCAGAGTGCACCCAGTCACCCCAGATTGATCCCAGAGTGCAGCCAGGAATCCCAGAATATACTCAGTCAACCCAGATCGACCCAGAGTGCAGCCAGGAATCCTAGAGTACACCCAGTCACCCCACAATTATCCCAGAGAGCAGCCAGAGATCCCAGAGTGTACCCAGTCACCCCACAATGATCCCAGAGTGCAGCCAGGGATCCCAGAATGTACCCAGTCACCCCAGAGTGCAGCCAGGGATCCCAGAGTGCAACCAGTCACCCCAAAATGATCTCAGAGTTCATCCAGGGAACCCAGAGTGCACCCAGTCACCCCAGAGCGACCCAGAGTGCACACAGGGATCCCAGCGTGCACCCAGTCACACCAGAGCGACGCAGATTGCAGCCACGGATCCCAGAGTGCACCTAGTCATCCTACATTATCCCAGAGTGCACCCAGTCACCCCACAATGATCCCAGAGTGCACCCAGGGATCCCAGAGTGCACCCTGTCACCCCACATTACCCCAGTGTGCAGCCACGGATCCCAGAGTGCACCTAGTCACCCCACATTATCCCAGAGTGCACCCAGGGATCCCAGAGTGCACCCTGTCAGCCCACAATGATCCCAGAATGCAGCCAGGGATCCCAGAGTGCACCCAGTCACCCCAGAGCGACCTAGAGTGCACCCAGGGATCCCGGAGTGCACCCAGTCACCCCACAATTATCCAAGTGAGCAGCCAGGGATCCCAGAGTGCACCTAGTCACCCCACATTATCCCAGAGTGCAACCAGGGATCCCAGAGTGCACCCTGTCAGCCCACAATGATCCCAGAATGCAGCCAGGGATCCCAGAGTGCACCCAGTCACCCCAGAGCGACCTGGAGTGCACCCAGGGATCCCGGAGTGCACCCAGTCACCCCACAATTATCCAAGTGAGCAGCCAGGGATCCCAGAGTGCACCAAGTCACCTCACAATGATCCCAGAGTGCACCCAGCGATCCCAGAGTGCACCCTGTCACCCCACAATGATCCCAGAAAGCAGCCTGGGATCCCAGAGTGCACCCTGTCACCCCAAAATGAACCCAGAATGCAGCCTGGGATCCCAGAGTGCACCCAGTCACCCCAGATTGATCCCAGAGTGCACCCAGCGATCCCAGAGTGCACCCTGTCACCCCACAATGATCCCAGAATGCAGCCAGGGATCACAGAGTGCACCCAGTCACCTCAGATTGATCCCAGAGTGCAGCCAGGGATCCCAGAGTGCACCCAGTCACCCCACAATGATCCCAGAGTGCAGCCACGGATCCCAGAGTTCACCCAGTCACCCCAGAGCGACCAAGAGTCCACCAAGAGATCCCAGAGTGCACCCAGTCACCCCAGAGCGACCTAGAATGCACCCATGGATCTCAGAGTACACTCAGTCACCCCAGAGCGACCTGGAGTGAACCCAGGGATGCTAGAGTACACCCTGTCACCCAAGAGCGACCCGGAATGCAGCCACGGATCCCAGATTGCACCGATACACCCCACATTAATCCAGAGTGCACCCAGTCATCCCACATTGATCCCAGAGTGCAGCTAGAAATCCCAAAGTGGACCCAGTCATCCCACAATGAGCCCAGAGGGCACACAGTCACCCCACAATTATCCCAGAGAGCAGCCAAGGATCCCAGAGTGCACCCAGTTACCCCATAACGATCCCAGAGTGCGCACAGTAACCACATAATGATCCCAGAGTGCAGCCGGGGATCCCAGAGTGCACCCAGTCACCCCACAATGATCCCAGATTGCAGCCAAGGATCCCAGAGTGCACCCAGTCACCCCAGAGTGCACCCAATCACCCCAGAGCGACCCAGATTGCAGCCACGGATCCCAGAGTGCACCTATTCACCCCACATGATCCCAGAGTGCACCCAGTCACCCCGCAATGATCCCAGAATGCACCCAGGGATCCCAGAGTGCACCCTGTCTCCCCACAATGATCCCAGAGTGCAGCCAGGGATCCCAGAGTGCACCCAGTCACCTCAGATTGATCCCAGAGTGCAGCCAGGGATCCCGGAGTGCACCCAGTCACCCCACAATAATCCCAGAGTGCTCCCAGGGAAGCCAGAGAACACCCAGTCACCCCAGAGCGACCCAGATTGCAGCCACGGATCCCAGAGTGCACCGATTCACCCCACATTAATCCAGAGTGCACCCAGGGATTCCAGAGTGCACCCAGTCACCCCAGATTGATCCCAGAGTGCACCCAGGGATCCCAGAGTGCACCCTGTCACCCAACATTACCCCTGTGTGCAGCCACGGATCCCAGAGTGCACCTAGTCACCCCACATTATCCCAGAGTGCACCCAGTCACCCCACAATGATCCCAGAGTGCACCCAGGGATTCCAGAGTGCACCCTATCAGCCCACAATGATCCCAGAATGCAGCAGGGATCACAGAGTGCACCCAGTCACCCCAGAGCGACCTGGAGTGCACCCAGGGATCCCGGAGTGCACCCAGTCACCCCACAATTATCCCAGTGAGCAGCCAGGGATCCCAGTGTGCACCTAGTCACCCCACATTAACCCAGAATGCACCCAGTCACCCCACAATGATCCCAGAGTGCACCCAGCGATCCCAGAGTGCACCCTGTCACCCCACAATGATCCCAGAATGCAGCCTGGGATCCCAGAGTGCACCCAGTCACCTCAGATTGATCCAGGAGTGCAGCCAAGGATCCCAGAGTGCACCCAGTCACCCCACAATGATCCCAGAGTGCACCCAGGGATCCCGGAGTGCACCCAGTCACCCCAGAGCGACCTAGAATCCACCCAGAGATCCCAGAGTGCACCCAGTCACCCCGGAGCGACCTAGAATGCACCCAGGGATCTCAGAGTACACGCAGTCACCCCAGAGCGACCTGGAGTGAACCCAGGGATGCTAGAGTACACCCTGTCACCCAAGAGCGACCCGGAATGCAGCCACGGATCCCAGATTGCACCGATACACCCCACATTAATCCAGAGTGCACCCAGTCATCCCACATTGATCCCAGAGTGCAGCTAGGAATCCCAAAGTGGACCCAGTCATCCCACAATGAGCCCAGAGGGCACACAGTCACCCCACAATTATCCCAGAGAGCAGCCACGGATCCCAGAGTGCACCCAGTTACCCCATAACGATCCCAGAGTGCGCACAGTAACCACATAATGATCCCAGAGTGCAGCCAGGGATCCCAGAGTGCACCCAGTCACCCCACAATGATCCCAGATTGCAGCCAAGGATCCCAGAGTGCACCCAGTCACCCCAGAGTGCACCCAATCACCCCAGAGCGACCCAGATTGCAGCCACGGATCCCAGAGTGCACCTATTCACCCCACATGATCCCAGAGTGCACCCAGTCACCCCGCAATGATCCCAGAATGCACCCAGGGATCCCAGAGTGCACACTGTCACCCCACAATGATCCCAGAGTGCAGCCAGGGATCCCAGAGTGCACCCAGTCACCTCAGATTGATCCCAGAGTGCAGCCAGGGATCCCGGAGTGCACCCAGTCACCCCACAATAATCCCAGAGTGCGGCCAGGGATCCCAGAGTGCACCCAGTCACCCCAGAGCGACCTAGAGTGCACCCAGGGATCCCAGAGTGCACCCAGTCACCCCAGAGCGACCTAGAGTGCTCCCAGGGATGCCAGAGAACACCCAGTCACCCCAGAGCGACCCAGATTGCAGCCACGGATCCCAGAGTGCACCGATTCACCCCACATTAATCCAGAGTGCACCCAGGGATTCCAGAGTGCACCCAGTCACCCCAGATTGATCCCAGAGTGCACCCAGGGATCCCAGAGTGCACCCTGTCACCCAACATTACCCCTGTGTGCAGCCACGGATCCCAGAGTGCACCTAGTCACCCCACATTATCCCAGAGTGCACCCAGTCAGCCCACAATGATCCCAGAGTGCACCCAGGGATTCCAGAGTGCACCCTATCAGCCCACAATGATCCCAGAATGCAGCAGGGATAGCAGAGTGCACACAGTCACCCCAGAGCGACCTGGAAGTGCACCCAGGGATCCCGGAGTGCACCCAGTCACCCCACAATTATCCCAGTGAGCAGCCAGGGATCCCAGTGTGCACCTAGTCACCCCACATTAACCCAGAATGCACCCAGTCACCCCACAATGATCCCAGAGTGCACCCAGCGATCCCAGAGTGCACCCTGTCACCCCACAATGATCCCAGAATGCAGCCTGGGATCCCAGAGTGCACCCAGTCACCTCAGATTGATCCAGGAGTGCAGCCAAGGATCCCAGAGTGCACCCAGTCACCCCACAATGATCCCAGAGTGCACCCAGGGATCCCGGAGTGAACCCAGTCACCCCAGAGCGACCTAGAGTCCACCCAGAGATCCCAGAGTGCACCCAGTCACCCCGGAGCGAACTAGAATGCACCCAGGGATCTCAGAGTACACGCAGTCACCCCAGAGCGACCTACAGTGAACCCAGGGATGCTAGAGTACACCCAGTCACCCAAGAGCGACCCAGATTGCAGCCACGGATCCCAGAGTGCACCTATTCACCCCACATGATCCCAGAGTGCACCCAGTCACCCCGCAATGATCCCAGAATGCACCCAGGGATCCCAGAGTGCACCCTGTCACCCCACAATGATCCCAGAGTGCAGCCAGGGAACCCAGAGTGCACCCACTCACCTCAGATTGATCCCAGAGTGCAGCCAGGGTTCCCGGAGTGCACCCAGTCACCCCACAATAATCCCAGAGTGCGGCCAGGGATCCCAGAGTGCAGCCAGTCACCCCAGAGCGACCCAGATTGCAGCCACGGATCCCAGAGTGCACCGATTCACCCCACATTAATCCAGAGTGCACCCAGGGATTCCAGAGTGCACCCAGTCACCCCAGATTGAACACAGTGTGCACCCAGGGATCCCAGAGTGCACCCTGTCACCCAACATTACCCCTGTGTGCAGCCACGGATCCCAGAGTGCACCTAGTCACGCCACATTATCCCAGAGTGCACCCAGTCACCCCACAATGATCCCAGAGTGCACCCAGGGATTCCAGAGTGCACCCTATCAGCCCACAATGATCCCAGAATGCAGCAGGGATCCCAGAGTACACCCAGTCACCCCACAGCGACCTGGAGTGCACCCAGGGATCCCGGAGTGCACCCAGTCACCCCACAATTATCCCAGTGAGCAGCCAGGGATCCCAGTGTGCACCTAGTCACCCCACATTAAACCAGAATGCACCCAGTCACCCCACAATGATCCCAGAGTGCACCCAGCGATCCCAGAGTGCACCCTGTCACCCCACAATGATCCCAGAATGCAGCCTGGGATCCCAGAGTGCACCCAGTCACCTCAGATTGATCCAGGAGTGCAGCCAAGGATCCCAGAGTGCACCCAGTCACACCACAATGATCCCAGAGTGCAGCCAGGGATCCCAGAGTGCACCCAGTCACCTCAGATTGATCCCAGAGTGCAGCCAGGGATCCCGGAGTGCACCCAGTCACCCCACAATAATCCCAGAGTGCGGCCAGGGATCCCAGAGTGCAGCCAGTCATCCCAGAGCGACCTAGAGTGCACCCAGGGATCCCAGAGTGCACCCAGTCACCCCAGAGCGACCTAGAGTGCTCCCAGGGATGCCAGAGAACACCCAGTCACCCCAGAGCGACCCAGATTGCAGCCACGGATCCCAGAGTGCACCGATTCACCCCACATTAATCCAGAGTGCACCCAGGGATCCCAGAGTGCACCCAGTCACCCCAGATTGATCCCAGAGTGCACCCAGGGATCCCAGAGTGCACCCTGTCACCCCACATTACCCCAGTGTGCAGCCACGGATCCCAGAGTGCACCTAGTCACCCCACATTATCCCAGAGTGCACCCAGTCACCCCACAATGATCCCAGAGTGCACCCAGGGATTCCAGAGTGCACCCTGTCAGCCCACAATGATCCCAGAATGCAGCAGGGATCCCAGAGTGCACCCAGTCACCCCAGAGCGACCTGGAGTGCACCCAGGGATCCCGGAGTGCACCCAGTCACCCCACAATTATCCCAGTGAGCAGCCAGGGATCCCAGAGTGCACCTCGTCACCCCACATTAACCCAGAATGCACCCAGTCACCCCACAATGATCTCAGAGTGCACCCAGCGATCCCAGAGTGCATCCTGTCACCCCACAATGATCCCAGAATGCAGCCTGGGATCCCAGAGTGCACCCAGTCACCTCAGATTGATCCCAGAGTGCAGCCAAGGATCCCAGAGTGCACCCAGTCACCCCACAATGATCCCAGAGTGCACCCAGGGATCCCGGAGTGCACCCAGTCACACCACAATGATCCCAGAGTGCTCCCAGCGATCCCAGAGTGCACCCTGTCACCCCACAATGATCCCAGAATGCAGCCTGGGATCCCAGAGTGCACCCAGTCACCTCAGATTGATCCCAGAGTGCCGCCATGGATCCCAGAGTGCACCCAGTCACCCCACAATGATCCCAGAGTGCAGCAATGGATCCCAAAGTGCACCCAGTCACCCCAGAGCGACGTAGAATGCACCCAGGGATCTCAGAGTACACGCAGTCACCCCAGAGCGACCTAGGGTGAACCCAGGGATGCTAGAGTACACCCAGTCACCCAAGAGCGACCCGGAATGCAGCCACGGAACCCAGATTGCACCGATACACCCCACATTAATCCAGAGTGCACCCAGTCACCCCACATTGATCCCAGAGTGCAGCTAGGAATCCCAGAGTGCACCCAGTCATCCCACAATGAGCCCAGAGGGCACACAGCCACCCCACAATTATCCCAGAGAGCAGCCAGTGATCCCAGAGTGCACCCTGTAACCCCAGATTGATCCCAGAATGCAGCTATGAATCCCAGAATGCACCCCGTCACCCCATAACGATCCCAGAGTGCACACAGTAACCACATAATGATCCCAGAGTGCAGCCAGGGATCCCAGAGTGCACCCAGTCACCCCACAATGATCCCAGATTGCAGCCAAGGATCCCAGAGGGCACCCAGTCTCCCCAGAGTGCACCCAATCAGCCCAGAGCGACCCAGATTGCAGCCACGGATCCCAGAGTGCACCTAGTCACCCCACATGATCCCAGAGTGCACCCAGTCACCCCGCAATGATCCCAGAATGCACCCACGGATCCCAGAGTGCATCCTGTCACCCCACAATGATCCCAGAGTGCAGCCAGGGATCCCAGCGTGCACCCAGTCACCTCAGATTGATCCCAGAGTGCAGCCAGGGATCCCGGAGTGCACCCAGTCACCCCACAATAATCCCAGAGTGCGGCCAGGGATCCCAGAGTGCACCCAGTCATCCCAGAGCGACCTAGAGTGCACCCAGGGATCCCAGAGAACTCCCAGTCACCCCAGAGCGACCCAGATTGCAGCCACGGATCCCAGAGTGCACCGATTCACCCCACATTAATCCAGAGTGCAGCCAGGGATCCCAGAGTGCACCCAGTCACCCCAGATTGATCCCAGAGTGCACCCAGGGATCCCAGAGTGCACCCTGTCAGCCCACAATGATCCCAGAATGCAGCAGGGATCCCAGAGTGCACCCAGTCACCCCAGAGCGACCTGGAGTGCACCCAGGGATCCCGCAGTGCACCCAGTCACCCCACAATTATCCCAGTGAGCAGCCAGGGATCCCAGAGTGCACCTCGTCACCCCACATTAACCCAGAATGCACCCAGTCACCCCACAATGATCTCAGAGTGCACCCAGCGATCCCAGAGTGCATCCTGTCACCCCACAATGATCCCAGAATGCAGCCTGGGATCCCAGAGTGCACCCAGTCACCTCAGATTGATCCCAGAGTGCAGCCAAGGATCCCAGAGTGCACCCAGTCACCCCACAATGATCCCAGAGTGCAGCCATGGATCCCAGAGTGCACCCAGTCACCCCAGAGCGACCTAGAATGCACCCAGGGATCTCAGAGTACACGCAGTCACCCCAGAGCGACCTAGAGTGAACCCAGGGATGCTAGAGTACACGCAGTCGCCCAAGACGACCCGGAATGCAGCCACGGATCCCAGATTGCACCGATACACCCCACATTAATCCAGAGTGCACCCAGTCACCCCACATTGATCCCAGAGTGCAGCTAGGAATCCCAGAGTGCACCTAGTCATCCCACAATGAGCCCAGAGGGCACACAGTCACCCCACAATTATCCCAGAGAGCAGCCAGGGATCCCAGAGTGCACCCAGTCACCCCAGGTTGATCCCAGAATCCACACAGTAACCACATAATGATCCCAGAGTGCAGCCAGGGATCCCAGAGTGCACCCAGTCACCCCACAATGATCCCAGATTGCAGACAAGGATCCCAGAGTGCACCCAGTCACCCCAGAGTGCACCCAATCAACCCACAGCGACCCAGATTGCAGCCACGGATCCCAGAGTGCACCTAGTCACCCCACATGATCCCAGAGTGCACCCAGTCACCCCGCAATGATCCCAGAATGCACCCAGGGATCCCAGAGTGCACCCTGTCACCCCACAATGATCCCAGAGTGCAGCCAGGGATCCCAGAGTGCACCCAGTCACCTCAGATTGATCCCAGAGTGCAGCCAGGGATCCCGGAGTGCACCCAGTCACCCCACAATAATCCCAGAGTGCGGCCAGGGATCCCCGAGTGCACCCAGGCACCCCAGAGCTACCCAGAGTGCACCCAGGGATCCCAGAGTGCACCCAGTCACCCCAAAGCGACCTAGAGTGCTCCCAGCGATGCCAGAGAACACCCAGTCACCCCAGAGCGACCCAGATTGCAGCCACGGATCCCAGAGTGCACCGATACACCCCACATTAATCCAGAGTGCACCCAGTCACCCCACATTGATCCCAGAGTGCAGCTAGGAATCCCAGAGTGCACCCAGTCATCCCACAATGAGCCCAGAGGGCACACAGTCACCCCACAATTATCCCAGAGAGCAGCCAGGGATCCCAGAGTGCACCCAGTCACCCCAGGCTGATCCCAGAGTGCAGCTAGGAATCCCAGAATGCACCCAATCACCCCATAACGATCCCAGAGTGCACACAGTAAACACATAATGATCCCAGAGTGCAGCCAGGGATCCCAGAGTGCACCCAGTCACCCCACAATGATCCCAGATTGCAGCCAAGGATCCCAGAGTGCACCCAGTCACCCCAGAGTGCACCCAATCACCCCAGAGCGACCCAGATTGCAGCCACGGATCCCAGAGTGCACCTAGTCACCCCACATGATCCCAGAGTGCACCCAGTCACCCCGCAATGATCCCAGAATGCACCCAGGGATCCCAGAGTGCACCCTGTGACCCCACAATGATCCCAGAGTGCAGCCAGTGATCCCAGAGTGCACCCAGTCACCTCAGATTGATCCCAGAGTGCAGCCAGGGATCCCGGAGTGCACCCAGTCACCCCACAATAATCCGAGAGTGCGGCCAGGGATCCCCGAGTGCACCCAGTCACCCCAGAGCGACCTAGAGTGCACCCAGGGATCCCAGAGTGCACCCAGTCACCCCAGAGCGACCTAGAGTGCTTCCAGGGATGCCAGAGAACACCCAGTCGCCCCAGAGCGACCCAGATTGCAGCCACGGATCCCAGAGTGCACCGATTCACCCCACATTAATCCAGAGTGCACCCAGGGATTCCAGAGTGCACCCAGTCACCCCAGATTGATCCCAGAGTGCAGCCAGGAATCCCAGATTGCACCCGGTCACCCCAGAGCCACCCCGAGTGCACCCAGGGATCCCACAGTGCACCCAGTCACGCCACATTGATCACAGAGTGCAGCCGGGGATCCCAGAGTACACCCAGGCACCCCAAAATGATCCCAGAGTGCAGCCAGGGATTCCAGATTGCACCCAGTCACCCCAGATTGATCCCGGAGTGCAGCCAGCAATCCCAGAGTGCACCCAATCAACACACAATGATCCCAGAGAGCACCCAGTCACCCCAGAGTGCACTCAGTCACGCCTGAGTGATCACAGATTGCAGCCAGGGATCCCAGAGTGCACTCAGTCACTCCAAAGCGATACAGACTGCAGCCACGGATCCCAGATTGCACCCAGTCACTCCAGATTGATCCCAGAGTGGCATTCAGACCACCACCACAATTATAACAACAACAGCAACTTGTATTTATAATATATTTCTCTCGATATGTGTGTATCTGCACACGGACAGAATGGCGGCAAGTACGGCAGCCGGTTGGACAACATAGAGGCAATTGCGGTCGACATCTTGGACAAAATCGTGGCAGCCGAGGCGGCCACCTTGGACAAAATGGCGGTTGGTACCCCACATCGTGTCCCCAGCAACATCCTGGGGGTCAACATTGACCAGAAACTGAACTGGACCAGCCATATAAATACTGCCGCGACGAGAGCAGGTCAGAGACTGGATATTCTGCAGCGAGTGACTCACCTCCTGATTCCCCAAAGCCTTCCCACCATCTACAAGGCACAAGTCAGGAGTGTGATGGAATACTCTGCACTTGCCTGGATGAGTGCAGCTCCAACAACACTCAAGAAGCTCGACACCATCCAGGACAAAACAGCCCGCTTGATTGGCACCCCATCCACCACCCTAAACATTCACTCCCTTCACCACCAGCGCACTGTGGCTGCAGTGTGTACCATCCACAGGATGTACTGCAGCAGCTTGCCAAGGCTTCTTCGACAGCACCTCCCAAACCCGCGACCTCTACCACCTGGAAGGACAAGAGCAGCAGGCACATGGGAACAACACCAACTGCACGTTCCCCTCCAAGTCAAACATAGAGTCAGAGAGTCATAGAGTTATACAGCACGGATAGAGGCCCTTCGGCCCATCGTGTCCGCGCCGGCCATCAAGCCCTGTCTACTCGAATCCCATATTCCAGCATTTGGTCCGTAGCCTTGTATGCTATGGCATTTCAAGTGCTCATCCAAATGCTTCTTGAATGCTGTGAGGGTTCCTGCCTCCACAACCCTTTCAGGCAGTGAGTTCCAGACTCCAACCACCCTCTGGGTGAAAAAGTTCTTTCTCAAATCCCCTCTAAACCTCCCGCCTTTTACCTTGAATCTATGTCCCCTTGTTATAGAACCCTCAACGAAGGGAAAAAGCTCCTTAGTATCCATCCTATCTGTGCCCCTCATAATTTTGTACACCTCAATCATGTCCCCCCTCAGCCTCCTCTGCTCCAAGGAAAACAAACCCAATCTTCCCAGTCTCTCTTCATAGCTGAAGCGCTCCAGCCCTGGTAACATCCTGGTGAATCTCCTCTGCACCCTCTCCAAAGCGATCACATCCTTCATGTAGTGTGGCGACCAGAACTGCACACAGTGCTCCAGCTGTGGCCTAACCAGTGTTTTATACAGCTCCATCATAACCTCCTTGCTCTTATATTCTATGCCTCGGCTAATAAAGGCAAGTATCCCATATGCCTTCTTTACCACCTTATCTACCTGTTCCGCCGCCCTCAGGGATCTGTGAACTTGCACACCAAGATCCCTCTGACCCTCTGTCTTGCCTAGGGTCCTCCCATTCATTGTGTATTCCCTTGCCTTGTTAGTCCCTCCAAAGTGCATCACCTCGCACTTTTCCGGGTTAAATTTCATCTGATCAACACATCTATATCGTCCTGCAGACTGAGGCTATCCTCCTCGCTATTTACCACCCTACCAATTTTTGTATCATCAGCGAACTTACTGATCATACCTTTTACATTCATATCCAAGTCATTAATGTAGACCACAAACAGCAAGGGACCCAGCACCGATCCCTGTGGTACCCCACTGGCCACAGGCTTCCAGTCACAAAAACAACCTTCGACCATCACCCTCTGCCTTCTGCCACTAAGCCAGTTTTGTATCCAAAGTGCCAAGGCACCCTGGATTCCATGGGCTCGTACCTTCTTGACCAGTCTCCTGTGGGGGACTTTATCGAAGGCCTTACTGAAATCCATGTATACCACATAGTGGATGTGGTATACATGGATTTCAGTAAGTCCTTCGATAAACAGAACAGATCTAGCAGCTCAAAACTGGGCATCCATGAGGCACTGTGGGCCATCAGCAGCAGCAGAATTGTATTCCAGCACAATCTGTAACCTCATGGCCCGGCATATTCCTCACTCTACCATTACCAACAAGCCAGGGGATCAACCCTGGTTCAATGAGGAGTGTAGAAAAGCATGCCAGGAGCAGCACCAGGCGTACCTAAAAATGAGGTGCCAACCTGGTGAAGCTACAACTCAGGACTACATGCATGCTAAACAGCGGAAGCAACATGCTATAGACAGAGCTAAGCGGTTCCACAACCAACAGAACAGATCAAAGCTCTGCAGTCCTGCCACATCCAGTCGTGAATGGTGGTGGACAATTAAACAACTAACGGGAGGAGGAGGCTCTGCAAACATCCCCATTCTCAATGATGGCGGAGTCCAGCACGTGAGTGCAAAAGACAAGGCTGAAGCGTTTGCAACCATCTTCAGCCAGAAGTGTCGAGTGGATAATCCATCTCAGCCTCCTCCCGATATCTCCACCATCACGGAAGCCAGTCTTCGGCCAATTCGATTCACTCCACGTGATATCAAGAAAAGGCTGAGTGCACTGGATACAGCAAAGGCTATGGGCCCCGACAACATCCCAGCTGTAGTGCTGAAGACTTGTGCTCCAGAACGAGCTGCGCCTCTAGCCAAGCTGTTCCAGTACAGCTACAACACTGGCATCCACCCGACAATGTGGAAAATTGCCCAGGTATGTCCTGTCCACAAAAAGCAGGACAAATCCAATCCGGCCAATTACCGCCCCATCAGTCTACTCTCAATCATCAGCAAAGTGATGGAAGGTGTCGTCGACAGTGCTATCAAGCGGCACTTACTCACCAATAACCTGCTCACAGATGCTCAGTTTGGTACCGCCAGGACCACTCGGCTCCAGACCTCATTACAGCCTTGGTCCAAACATGGACAAAAGAGCTGAATTCCAGAGGTGAGGTGAGAGTGACTGCCCTTGACATCAAGGCAGCATTTGACCGAGTGTGGCACCAAGGAGCCCTAGTAAAATTGAAGTCAATGGGAATCAGGGGGAAAATTCTCCAGTGGCTGGAGTCATACCTAGCACAAAGGAAGATGGTAGTGTTTGTTGGAGGCCAATCATCTCAGCCCCAGGGCATTGCTGCAGGAGTTCCTCAGGGCAGTGTCCTAGGCCCAACCATCTTCAGCTGCTTCATCAATGACCTTCCCTCCATCATAAGGTCAGAAATGGGGATGTTCGCTGATGACTGCACAGTGTTCAGTTCCATTCCGCAACCCCTCAGACAATGAAGCAGTCCGAGCCTGCATGCAGCAAGACCTGGACAACATCCAGGCTTGGGCTCATAAGTGGCAAGTAACATTCGCGCCAGATAAGTGCCAGGCAATGACCATCTCCAACAAGAGAGAGTCTAACCACCTCCCCTTGACATTCAACGGCATTACCATCGCCGAATCCCCCACCATCAACATCCTGGGGGTCACCATTGACCAGAAACTTAACTGGACCAGCCATATAAATACTGAGAGCAGGTCAGAGGCTGGGTATTCTGCGGCGAGTGACTCACCTCCTGACTCCCCAAAGCCTTTCCACCATCTACAAGGCACAAGTCAGGAGTGTGATGGAATACTCTCCACTTGCCTGGATGAGTGCAGCTCCAACAACACTCAAGAAGCTCGACACCATCCAAGATAAAGCAGCCCGCTTGATTGGCACCCCATCCACCACCCTAAACATTCACTCCCTTCACCACCGGCGCACTGTGGCTGCAGTGCGTACCATCCACAGGATGCACTGCAGCAACTCGCCAAGGATTCTTCGACAGCACCTCCCAAACCCGCGACCTCTCCCACCTAGAAGGACAAGAGCAGCAGGCACATGGGAACAACACCACTTGCACGTTCCCCTCCAAGTCACACACCATCCCGACTTGGAAATATATAGCCGTTCCTTCATTGTCGCTGGGTCAAAATCCTGGAACTCCCTTCCTAACAGCACTGTGGGAGAACCGTCACCACACGGACTACAGCGGTTCAAGAAGGCGGCTCACCACCACCTTCTCGAGGGCAATTAGGGATGGGCAATAAATGCCGGCCTTGCCAGCGACGCCCACATCCCGTGAACGAATAAAAAAAAGGATCCCTTTATATTTCCAAGTCAGGATGATGTGTACAAATTAGTCTGACTAATTTGAATGTATTTTGTCTGACTAATTTGATTGAATTTTGGTCTGACTAATTTGATTGAATTTTTTGAGGGGGTGACTCGGCGTGTGGATGAGGGTAACGCAGTGGGCTTGTTGAGCTTCAGGGAAGCACTCCTGCTCCTTCGGGCCCACAAGCAGTGCAACAAAGGTACTTCCCTGCAGATCTTGGCCTTCTCACCTCCTCTGATGTGGCATTAATCAGAAGGCCTGGGAACCCAGGCCCCCAGGAGTTAAAAATCATAAAGCTGTAAAAATGGAGGCCGGCAGCCTCCTTATATGCAGTTGGTGACCGACCCGCCTCCTGATAGCGCGTTGGTCGGCCGCCCCCCCCCCCTCCCCCAGACGCACACCCATTAAAACCGGAAGTGGGCGGGTTGGAGGCTGGTTGGGGTCGGATTTTAGTTTTTGACAAGATTTACCCAACATCCCATTTGTGGAATTAAAATTTAGACCTAAAAGGATCAGGAGTGTAGCGAGAGCGGGGATATAAAGTGTGGAGGCAGCGGAGAGGTGAGGTTAGAAGGAGTGGGAATATGATGTGCGGAGGGCTAAGACCAGACGGAGCGGGAGCCGAGACTGGACGGAGCGGGAGCCGAGATCAACTCAAACACAGGCAGAAATTTGAAAGATTAACGTCAGGGTGAGGTCAGAATCAGCGCAGAGAGGAAGGAGAGGCAGAACCCGAGGGAAGTAAGGTAATTATGGGGGAGAAGAATTGAGGTAAAGATCGAAGATAAAGAAGTGGAATAATTAAACCGAGTTTAATATGGGTGAGATTTTACCAAAAGCGTCCATTCGGCTGGGTCAAGATCTTCCAGACCCGGTGACGTCACAGGACAGGAGGTTGGTGATTAATATATATTTTATACTCTCTAAGCTCAGGGAGTGGTTTCAACTAGGTACCTATAACTTGCAAATACTAAAAATAAATCAAGTGAATTAACGACATAAAATTATTTAAATAAATAAAACAAGGTTAGATAGAGATGGCAGTGCAGATTGTGTGTTGTGACTGCATCATGTGGGAGTTTGTGGAGACCAGTGTGGTCCTGAACCATCACATCTTCAGTCAGTGTCTGCAACTGGAGGAATTTCGGCTCAGAGTTGTTGAGCTGGCGTCCGATCTGCATATTAAACTCGGTTTAATTATTCCACTTCTTTATCTTCGATCTTTACCTCAATTCTTCTCCCCCATAATTGCGATGCATCATGTAGGGGGAAGAGTTATCTGGACACTTTGATCCAGAAGGCAATCATATCTCTTAGGTTAGGTAGTAGTTTAGATTTGGTTAGTGGCCCAGGGACAGGAGGATTTGCCTGCAAGTCAGGCAGGTATGGGGACCCAAGATGCAGTGGTGGAGGAGGCTCAGTCTTTGCCCTTGTCCAACAGATACGAGGTTCTTACTACCTGTGTGGATGGGAACAAAGACTGCAGGGAGGATGGATAAACTGACCACAGAACCCTACTACAGGAGGCCATTCGAGTGGGGGGAGTAAAAAGGAATGTGGTAGTGGTACGTTACAGTGTGGTCAGGTGGATAGATATTATTCTCTTCAGCCACGACCGGGATTCCCAAAGACTGTGTTGCCTGCCCAGTGCCAGGGTTAAGGACATCTTCTCATGGCTGGAGAAGCTTGGACCATGAGGGAGAGGGTCCAGTTGTCGTGGTCCACGTAGGAACCAATGTCATAAGTAGAACTAGGAATGGGGTTCTGCTACGGGCGTTCGAGGAGCTAGGCTCCAAATTAAAAATCAGAACCTCAAAGGTGATAACCTCTGAATTACTACCAGAACCACACGCAAATTGGCATAGGGTGAAACAGATTAAATGGTGAAATGCATGGCTGAAAGGGTGAAGTGGGAGGCGGCGGTTCCAACTTCTTCCAGTTCAGACGAAAGGTCAAGGACCTGAAACGTTAACTCTGCTTCTTTCTCCACAGAGGCTGCCTGATTTGCTGAGTATTTCCAACATTTTCTGTTTTTATTGCAGGGGTTTCGATTCATGGGGCACTGGCACTGGTACTGGGGAGCGAGGGAGCTGTTCTGTTGGGACGGGGCCCGCTTAAACCAGGCTGGGACCAGTGTCCTGGTGAATCGAATAACTAGGGTCGTAGATAGGGATTTAAACCGATAAGGAGAAGCGGGGGTTTAAGATAATGGTACATGTATCACTCTAAAGAGCAAAGTTAAGGTTGAAGAGTAGAGGAGCGATTTGGGTAAAAAAACAAGCCGAGTGTATCAGAAAGGGACAGAGAGTTTAACAAAGGTAATAGGGCATTAATGACTGAGGTCAGAGAAAAGTAGTGCAAAGTTCAAATTAAAGGCACGATATCTGAATGCACGAAGCATTCGTAACAAGATAAATGAATAGAATTGGAGATAAATGGTTTTGATCCAGTGACCATTACTGAGATGTGGTTGCAGTGTGACCAAGCTTGGGAACTAAATATTCCAAGATACTTGACTTTTAGAAAAGATAAGCAAAATGGAAAAAGAGGGAGGTAGCACTGATAATAAAGGATGAGATAAAGAGAGTAGTAAGAACGGATCATAGCTCAGAAAATCAGGATGTAGAATCAGTATGGGTGGAGCTAACAAATAACAAGGGGCAGAAATCACAGGTTGTAATAGTTTAACAGTATTGAACAAAGTATAAATCAGGAAATTAGAGAGGCCTATAACAAAGGTAATGCAATAATCGTGGGAATTTTAATCTTCATATAGACTGGACAAACCAAATTGTCAAAAGTAGTTTGGAGGACTAGTTGGTGGAATGCATTCGAGGAAGTTTTCTTGAACAATATGTCGAGTAACCAAATAGGGAATAGGTTATTTTAGATCAGGTATTGTGTGATGAGGCAGGGTTAATTAGCAATTTTATAATAAAGGATCCTATGGGAAAGAGTAATCATAACATGATAGAATTTCACATTGAGTTTGAGAGTGATGTCGTTAAGTCGGAAATTGATGTCTTAAATTAAACAAAGCCAATTACGGAGGAATGAGCGCCGAGTTGGCTCAGGTGGATTTGGAAATTAGATTAAAAGATGTGACGGTAGTTTGGAAATGGTGAACATTTAAGAAAGAATTCATAATTCTCAACGAATATACAGGAAAAGTGGCTAACTAGTGAAGTTAAAGATAGTATTAGATTAAAAGAAGAGGCTTGCAATGTTGCTAAAAATATAGTAAGCCTGAGGATTGGGAGGGTTTTATAAATCAGGAAATGATGACCAAAAATTAATAAAGAGGGAGAATCATAGAATGGTAACAGCAAAGAAGGAGGCCATTCGGCCCGTCGAGTCCATGTCAGCTCTCTGCAAGAGCAATCCAGCTTGTCCCATTGTGCCTCCCTTTCACCATAGCCCTGCAATTTTCACCCTTGAAGTACTTACCCAATTCCCTTTTGAAAGGCAGGATTGAATCTGGCTCCACCTCCATTTGAGGCAGTGTATTCCAAATCCTAACCACTCGCTGTGGAAAAAAGGTTTTTTCCACATGTCGCCATTGCTTCATTTGCCAGTCACCTTAAATCTGCGTCCTGTTGTTCTCGACCCTTCCGCCAATGGGAACAGGTTCTCTCTATCTGCTCAGTCAAGACCCCACATGATTTTGAACATCTCCAACAAATCTCCTCTCAAACTTCTCTGCACTAAGGAGAATAATCCCAGTTTCTCCAGTCTATCCACGCAACTGAAGTCCCTCATCCCTGGAACCATTCTAATAAATCTTTTCTGCACCCTCTGTAAGGCCTTCCCATCTTATATAATGTGAGAGTAAACTAGTAAGAAACATAAAAACAGATTGTACGAGCTTCTAAAACGTAAAAATGTAAGGAATCTTACAACACCAGGTTACAGTCCAACAGTTTTATTTGAAAATTTCCACATCACAAGGACGTAAAAAGGAAGAGATTAGCGAAAGTAAATGCGGGTCCCTTAGAGGCAGAGGCAAGATAAAGTATAATGGAAGATAAAGAAATGGCAGAGACGGTAAAAACATTTTTTGTATCTGTCTCCACAGTAGAAGACACACAATATATGCCGGAAATAATGGGGAACCAATGGTCCAATGAGAGTGAGGAACTTAAAGTAATTAATATCAGTAAAGGAAAAGTACTGGAGAAATTAATGGGACTAAAAGCCGATAAATACCCTGGACCTGATGGCCGACATCCGAGGGTTCGAAAAGAGGTGGCTGCAGAGACAGTGGATGCATTGGTTGTGATCTTCCAGAATTCCCTAGATTCTAGAACAGTCCACGTGGATTGGATGTCAGCAAATGAAAATCTGCTATTCAAAAAAAGAGGGAGGGAGAAAACAGGGAACTACAGGCCAGTTAGCCTGACACCAGTCATCGGGAAAATGCTGGTATCCATTATTAAGGAAGTGGTAACAGGGCACTTAGAAAATCATAATATGATTAGGCAGACTCAACATGGTTTTTTTGAAAAGGAAACCGTGTTTGACAAATTTATTAGAGTTTTTTGAGGATGAAACTAGCAGGGCAGATAAAGGGGAACCAGTGGATGGAGTATATTTGGATTTTCAAAAGGCATTCGATAAGGTGCCACATAAAAGGCTGCTCAAGCAGAGGAGATAGAGGGGCATTCGGGGAGAAGTCGGCTCAGTCACCTCCACTGAATAGTGGGTAGCAGAAGAAGCCCTTCAGTGACGACCAAGAGGTAAAGAATCCAGCAGAGAAGGGCATTCTGGGAGAAGTCGGTTCAGTCATCGCCAATGAACAGTGGTTAGCACAAGAAGCCCTTCAGTGACGACCAGAAGGAAAAGCATCCAAAAGATAAGAGAGAGAAGGGCATTCTGGGAGAGGTCGGTCAAGTCACCTCCACTGAACAGTGGGTAGCAGAAGAAGCCCTTCAGTGACGACCATGAGGAAAAGCATCCAGCAGAGGAGCATTCTGGGAGAAGTCGGCTCAGTCATCTCCACTGAACAGTGGGGAGCAGAAGAAGCCTTTCGATGACTACCAGGAGGAAAAGCAACCAGCAGAGGGGCAATCTGGGAGAAGTCGGCTCAGTTAGCTCCACTGAACAGCGGGGAGCAGAAGAAGCCGTTCAGTGACTACCAGAAGGAAAAGCATCCCGCAGAGAAGACAGAGGGGCATTCTGGGAGAAGTCGGCTCAGTCATCTCCGCTGAACAGCGGGTAGCAGAAGAAGCCCTTCATCGACGACCAGGAGGAAATGCATCCAGCAGAGGAGAGAGAGGGGCATTCTGAGAGAAGTCGCCTCAGTCACCTCCACTGAACAGTGGGGCGCAGAAGAAGCCCTTCTGTGACGAGCAGGAGGAAAAGCATCCAGCAGAGGGGCATTCTGAGAGAAGTCGCCTCAGTCACCTCCACTGAACAGTGGGGCGCAGAAGAAGCCCTTCTGTGACGAGCAGGAGGAAAAGCATCCAGCAGAGGTGCATTCTTGGAGAAGTCGGCTCAGTCACCTCCACTGTGCAGTGGGTCGCAGAACAAGCCTTTCAGTGACTACAAGGAGGAAAAGCATCCAGCAGAGGAGACAGAGGTGCATTCTGGGAGAAGTCGGCTCAGTTAGCTCCACTGAACAGCGGGGAGCAGAAGAAGCCGTTCAGTGACTACCAGGAGGAAAAGCACCCAGCAGAGGAGAGAGAGGGGCATTCTGAGAGAAGTCGCCTCATTCACCTCCCCTGAACAGTGGGTCGCAGAAGAAGCCCTTCTGTGACAACCAAGAGGAAAAGCATCCAGCAGAGGAGCATTCTGGGAGAAGCCGGCTTAGTCAACTCCAGTGATCAGTGGGTAGCAGAAAACGACCTGCGGTGATTACCAGGAGAAGCATCCAGCAGAGGGGCATTCTTGGAGAAGTCGGCTCAGTCTCCTACACTGAACAGTGGGTAGCAGAACAACTGTGTCGAAGAGCAGTTATATCAGATAAAAATTACTGAGGGAGATAGTGAATGAGTGGCCAACAGACAGAGGAAGAGTTAGAAGGCAGTGCAGGGGTCCCCTGCGGTCACCTCCTTCCAAAACAGGTATACCGTTTTGGATACTGTTGGGGGAGATGACTCACAAGGGGAAGGAGACAGAGGTGCATTCTGGGAGAAGTCGGCTCAGTCACCTCCACTGAACAGTGGGTAGCAGATGAAGCCTTCAGTGACTCCCATGAGGAAAGGCATCCAGCAGAGGAGACAGAGTGGCATTCTGGGAGAAGTCGGCTCAGTCATCTCCAATGAACAGTGGGGAGCAGAAAACGACCTGCGGTGACGACCAGGAGGAAAAGCATCCAGCAGAGGGGCATTCTGGGAGAAGTCGGCTCAATCACCTCCACTGAACAATGGGCAGCAGAAGGAGCCCTTCAGTGACGACAAGGAGGAAAAGCATCCAGCATAAAGGCATTCTGGGAGAAGTCGGTTCAGTCACCTCCACTGAACAGCGGGTAGCAGATGAAGCCTTCAGTGGCTCCCAGGAGGAAAGGCTTCCAGCAGATGAGACACAGAAGCATTGTGGAGAAGTCGACTCAGTCACCTCTACTGAACAGTGGGTTGCAGAAGAAGCCCTTCAGTGACTCCCAAGAGGAAATGCATCCAGCAGAGGAGCATTTTGGGAGAAGTCGGCTCAGTCACCTCCACTGAACAGTGGGTAGCAGAAGAACTGGTGTCGAGGAGCAGTTCAATCAGATCAAAATTACTGAAGGGGTTAGTGAATGGGTGACCAACAGACGGAGGAAGAGTGAGAAGGCAGAGCAGAGGTTCCCTGCGGTCATCTCCCTCCAAAACAGGTATCCCGTTTTGGATAATGTTGGGGGAGATGGCTCACCTGGGGAAGGAGACAGAGGGGCATTCTGGGAGAAGTCGGCTCAGTCACCTCCACAGTACAGCGGTTAGCAGAAGAAGCCCTTCAGTGACGATCAGGAGGAAAAGCATGCCACAGAGGGGCATTCTGAGAGAAGTCGGCTCAGTCAACTGCACTGAACAGTGGGCCGTAGAAAACTGGTGTCAAAGCGCAGTTATATCAGGTAACAATTACTGAGGGTGATAGTGAATGGGTGACCAACAGACAGAGGAAGCGTTAGAAGGCAGTGCAGGGGTCCCCTGCGGACATCTTCTTCCAAAACAGGTATACCGTTTTGGATACTGTTGGGGGAGATGGCTCATCAGGGGAAGGAGACAGAGGTGCATTCTGGGTGAAGTCGGTTTAGTCACCTCCACTGAACAGTGGGTAGCAGAAGAAGCCCTTCAGTGATTACGAGGAGGGAAAGCATCCCGCTGTAGGGTATTCTGGGAGAAGTCGGCTCAATCATCTCCACTGAACAGTGGGGAGAAGAAGAAGCCCTTCAGTGACAACCAGGAGGAAAAGCATCCAGCAGAGGGGCATTCTGGGAGAAGTCTGCTCGGTCACCTCCACTGAACAGTGGGAAGCAGAAGAGCTGGTATCGAGGAGCAGATAAAAATTACTGAGGGAGATAGTGAATTGGTGACCAACAGACAGAGGAAGAGTTGGAAAACAGTGCAGTGGTTCCCTACGGTCATCTCTTTCCAAAACTGGGAGAAGTCGGCACAGTCATCTCCAGTGAACAGTGGGGAGCAGAATAAGCCCTTCAGTGACTACCAGGAGGAAACGCATCCAGCAGAGTGGCATTCTGGGAGAAGTCGGCACAGTCACTTCCACTGAACAGTGGGTTGCAGAAAAACTGGTGTCGAGGAACAGTTAAATCAGATAAAAATTACTGAGGGAGAGAGTGATTGGTGGCCAACAGACAGAAGAAGAGTTCGAAGGCAGTGCAGGGCTACCCTGCGATCATCTCCCTCCAAAACAGGTATACCATTTTGGATAATGTTTGGGGATATGGCTCACGAGGGGAAGGAGACAGAGGGGCATTCAGGGAGAAGTCGGTTCAGTCACCTCCACTGAACAGTGGGTAGCAGAAGAAGCCCTTCTGTGACAACGAAGAGGAAAAGCATCCAGCAGAGGAGCATTCTGGGAGAAATCGGCTTAGTCGTCTTCACTGAACAGTGGGCAGCTGAAGAAGCGCTTCAGTGACGACCACGAGCAAAGGAATCCAGCGGAGGAGACAGAAGGACATTCTGCGAGAAGTCGGCTCAGTCACCTCCACTGAACAGTGGGGAGCAGAAGAAGCCATTTAGTGACGACAAGGAGGAAAGGCATCCAGCAGAGAGGCAGTCTGGCAGAGGTCGGCTCAGTCACCTTCAATGCACAGTGGGTAACAGATAAAGCCCTTCATTGACTTCCAGGAGGAAAAGTATCCAGCAGAGGAGAGAGAGGGGCATTCTTGGAGAAGTCGGCTCGGTCACCTCCACTGAACAGTGGGTAACAGAAGATCTGGTATCGAGGAGCAGATAAAAATTACCGAGGGAAATAGTGAATTGGTGACGAACAGACAGAGGAAGAGTTAGAAAGCAGTGCAGGGGTCCCCTGCGGTCACCTCCCTCTAAAACAGGTCTCCCGTTTTGGATACTGTTGGGGGAGTTGGCTCACGAGGGGAAGGAGACAGAGGGGCATTCTGGGAGAAGTCGGCTCAGTCATCTCCACTGAACAGTGGATAGCAGCAGAAGCCTTTCGCTGCTATCCACTGAACAAAAGAAGTCCTTCAGTGACTACCAGGAAGCAAACCATCCAGCACAGGAGACAGAGGGGCATTGTGAGAGAAGTCGGCTCAGTCACCTCCAATGAACAGTGGGCAGCAGAAGGAGCCCTTCATCGACGACCAGGAGGAAATGCATCCAGCAGAGGAGAGAGAGGGGCATTCTGAGAGAAGTCGCCTCAGTCACCTCCACTGAACAGTAGGGCGCAGAAGAAGCCCTTCAGTGACGAGCAGGAGGAAAAGCATCCAGCAGAGGGGCATTCTGGGAGATGTCGGTTCAGTCACCTCTACTGAACAGTGGGTCGCAGAATAAGCCCTTCAGTGACTACCAGGAGGAAAAGCATCCAGCAGAGGGGCATTCTGGAAGAAGTCGGCTCAGTCACCTCCACTGTACAGTGGGTCGCAGAAAACGACCCGAGGTGACAACCAGGAAAAAAGGCATCCAGCAGTGGAGACAGAGGGGCATTCTGGGAAGAAGTTGGCGCATTCACCTCCACTGAACACAAGAAGTCCTTCAGTGACTACCAGGAAGCAAACCATCCAGCGCAGGAGACAGAGGGGCATTCTGGGAGAAGTCGGCTCAGTCACCTCTAATGAACAGTGGGCAGCAGAAGGAGCCTTTCAGTGACGACCAGGAGGAAAAGAATCCAGCAGAGGGGTATTACGGGAGAAGTCGGCTTAGTTGACTTCACTGAACAGTGGGCAGCTGAAGAAGCGCTTCAGTGACTACCACGAGCAAAGACATCCAGCGGAGGAGACAGAAGGACATTCTGCGAGAAGTCGGCTCAGTCACCTCCAATGAACAGTGGGGAGCAGAAGAAGCCATTTAGTGACGACAAGGAGGAAAGGCCTCCAGCAGAGAGGCATTCCAGGAGAAGTCGGCTCAGTCACCTCCACTGTACAGTGGGTAGCAGAAGAAGCCCTTCAGTGACTTTTTGTGGGAAAAGCATCCAGCAGAGGAGACAGAGTGTCATTTTAGGAGAAGTCGGCTCAGTCACCTCCACTGAACAGTGGGTATCAGAAAAAGCCCTTCAATGACGACCAGGAGGAAACACATCCAGCAGAGGAGACAGAGGGGCATTCTGGGAGAAGCCGGCTTAGTCAACTCCAGTGATCAGTGGGTAGCAGAAAACGACCTGCGGTGATCACCAGGAGAATCATCCAGCAGAGGGGCATTCTTGGAGAAGTCGGCTCAGTCTCCTAGACTGAACAGTGGGTAGCAGAACAACTGTGTCGAAGAGCAGTTATATCAGATAAAAATTACTGAGGGAGATAGTGAATGAGTGGCCAACAGACAGAGGAAGAGTTAGAAGGCAGTGCAGGGGTCCCCTGCGGTCACCTCCTTCCAAAACAGGTATACCGTTTTGGATACTGTTGGGGGAGATGACTCACGAGGGGAAGGAGACAGAGGTGCATTCTGGGAGAGGTCGGCTCAGTCACCTCCACTGAACAGTGGGTAGCAGATGAAGCCTTCAGTGACTCCCAGGAGGAAAGGCATCCAGCAGAGGAGACAGAGTGGCATTCTGGGAGAAGTCGGCTCAGTCATCTCCAATGAACAGTGGGGAGCAGAAAGCGACCTGCGGTGACGACCAGGAGGAAAGGCATCCAGCAGAGGGGCATTCTGGGAGAAGTCGGCTCAATCACCTCCACTGAACAATGGGCAGCAGAAGGAGCCCTTCAGTGACGACAAGGAGGAAAAGCATCCAGCATAAAGGCATTCTGGGAGAAGTCGGTTCAGTCACCTCCACTGAACAGTGGGTAGCAGATGAAGCCTTCAGTGGCTCCCAGGAGGAAAGGCTTCCAGCAGATGAGACAGAGGAGCATTCTGGGAGAAGTTGTCTCATTCACCTCCACTGAACAGCGGGTAGCAGAAGAAGCTCTTCAGTGACGACCAGGAGGAAAATCATCCAGCCGAGGGGCATTGTGGAGAAGTCGACTCAGTCACCTCTACTGAACAGTGGGTAGCAGAAGAACTGGTGTCGAGGAGCAGTTCAATCAGATCAAAATTACTGAAGGGGTTAGTGAATGGGTGACCAACAGACGGAGGAAGAGTGAGAAGGCAGAGCAGAGGTTCCCTGCGGTCATCTCCCTCCAAAACAGGTATCCCGTTTTGGATAATGTTGGGGGAGATGGCTCACCTGGGGAAGGAGACAGAGGGGCATTCTGGGAGAAGTCGGCTCAGTCACCTCCACAGTACAGCGGTTAGCAGAAGAAGCCCTTCAGTGACGATCAGGAGGAAAAGCATGCCACAGAGGGGCATTCTGAGAGAAGTCGGCTCAGTCAACTGCACTGAACAGTGGGCCGTAGAAGAACTGGTATCAAAGCGCAGTTAAATCAGGTAACAATTACTGAGGGAGATAGTGAATGGGTGACCAACAGACAGAGGAAGCGTTAGAAGGACATCTTCTTCTAAAACAGGTATACCGTTTTGGATACTGTTTGGGGAGATGGCTCATCAGGGGAAGGAGACAGAGGTGAATTCTGGGAGCAGTCGGTTCAGTCATCTCCACTGAACAGTGGGTAGCAGAAGAAGCCCTTCAGTGATTACGAGGAGGGAAAGCATCCCGCTGTAGGGTTTTCTGGGAGAAGTCGGCTCAATCATCTCCACTGAACAGTGGGTAGCAGAAGAAGCCCTTCATTGACTCCCAGGAGGAAAAGCATCCAGCAGAGGAGACAGATTGGCTTTCTGGGAGCAGTCCGGTCAGTCAACTTCACTGAACAGTGGGTAACAGAAGATCTGGTATCGAGGAGCAGATAAAAATTACCGAGGGAGATAGTGAATTGGTGACGAACAGACAGAGGAAGAGTAGAAAGCAGTGCAGGGGTCTCCTGCGGTCACCTCCCTCTAAAACAGGTCTCCCGTTTTGGATACTGTTGGGGGAGTTGGCTCACGAGGGGAAGGAGACAGAGGGGCTTTCTGGGAGAAGTCGTCTCAGTCACCTCCACTGAACAGTGGGTAGCAGAAAAAGCCCTTCAGTGAGTACCAGGAGCGAAAACATCCAGTGGAGGCAACAGAGGGGCATTCTGTGCGAAGTCGACTCAGTCACCTCCACTGAACAGTGGGTAGCAGAAGAAGCCCTTCAGTGAGTACCAGGAGGGAAAGCATCCCGCTGCAGGGTATTCTGGGAGAAGTCGGCTCAATCATCTCCACTGAACAGTGGGTAGCAGAACAACTGGTATTGAGGAGCAAATAAAAATTACTGAGGGAGATAGTGAATTGGTGACCAACAGACAGAGGAAGAGTTGGAAGACAGTGTAGTGGTCCCCTACGGTCATCTCTTTCCAAAACAGGTATAGCGGTTTGGATACTGTTGGGGAGGTGGCTCACGAGGGGAAGGAGACAGAGGCGCATTCTGGGAGAAGTCGGCACAGTCATCTCCAGTGAACAGTGGGTAGCAGAAGAAGCCCTTCAGTGACTACCAGGAGGAAACGCATCCAGCAGAGTGGCATTCTGGGAGAAGTCGGCACAGTCACTTCCACTGAACAGTGGGTTGCAGAAAAACTGGTGTCGAGGAACAGTTAAATCAGATAAAAATTACTGAGGGAGAGAGTGATTGGTGGCCAACAGACAGAAGAAGAGTTCGAAGGCAGTGCAGGGCTACCCTGCGATCATCTCCCTCCAAAACAGGTATACCATTTTGGATAATGTTTGGGGATATGGCACACGAGGGGAAGGAGACAGAGGGGCATTCAGGGAGAAGTCGGCTCAGTCACCTCCACTGAACAGTGGGTAGCAGAAGAAGCCCTTCTGTGACAACGAAGAGGAAAAGCATCCAGCAGAGGAGCATTCTGGGAGAAATCGGCTTAGTCGTCTTCACTGAACAGTGGGCAGCTGAAGAAGCGCTTCAGTGACTACCACGAGCAAAGGCATCCAGCGGAGGAGACAGAAGGACATTCTGCGAGAAGTCGGCTCAGTCACCTCCACTGAACAGTGGGGAGCAGAAGAAGCCATTTAGTGACGACAAGGAGGAAAGGCATCCAGCAGAGAGGCAGTCTGGCAGAGGTCGGCTCAGTCACCTCCAATGTACAGTGGGTAACAGAAGAAGCCCTTCATTGACTTCCAGGAGGAAAAGTATCCAGCAGAGGAGACAGAGGGGCATTCTGGGAGAAGTCGGCTCAGTCATCTCCACTGAACAGTGGGTAGCAGAAGATCTGGTATCGAGGAGCAGATAAAAATTGTTGAGGGAGATAGTGAATTCGTGACCAACAGACAGAGGAAGAGTTGGAAAGCAGTGCAGGGGTCCACTGCGGTCACCTCCCTCCAAAACAGGTCTCCCGTTTTGGATACTGTTGGGAGAGTTGGCTCACGAGGGGAAGGAGACAGAGGGGCATTCTGGGAGAAGTCGGCTCAGTCACCTCCACTGAACAGTGGGTAGCAGAAAAAGCCCTTCAGTGAGTACCAGGAGGGAAAACATCCAGTGGAGGCAACAGAGGGGCATTCTGGGCGAAGTCGACTCAGTCACCTCCACTGAACAGTGGGTAGCAGAAAAAGTGGTGTCGAGGAACAGTTAAATCAGATAAAAATTACTGAGGGTGAGAGTGATTGGTGGCCAACAGACAGAAGAAGAGTTAGAAGGCAGTGCAGGGCTACCCTGCGATCATCTCCCTCCAAAACAGGTATACCATTTTGGATAATGTTTGGGGATATGGCACACGAGGGGAAGGAGACAGAGCGGCATTCAGGGAGAAGTTGGCTCAGTCACCTCCACTAAACAGTGGGTAGCAGAAGAAGCCCTTCAGTGAGTCCCAGGAGGGAATACAACCCGCTGCAGGGTATTCTGGGAGAAGTCGGCTCAATCATCTCCACTGAACAGTGGGTATCAGAAGAACTGGTATCGAGGAGCAGATAAAAATTACTGAGGGAAATAGTGAATTGGTGACCAACAGATAGAGGAAGAGTTGGAAGACAGTGCAGGACAGTGCAGTGGTCCCCTACGGTCATCTCTTTCCAAAACAGGTATACCGGTTTGGATACTGTTGGGGAGGTGGCACACGAGGGGAAGGAGGCAGAGGGGCATTCTGGGAGAAGTCGGCACAGTCACTTCCACTGAACAGTGGATTGCAGAAAAACTGGTGTCGAAGAACAGTTAAATCAGATAAAAATTATTGAGGGAGAGAGTGTTTGGTGGCCAACAGACAGAAGAAGAGCAGGGGTACCCTGCGATCATCTCCCTCCAAAACAGGTATACCATTTTGGATAATGTTTGGGGATATGGCTCACGAGGGGAAGGAGACAGAGGGGCACTCAGGGAGAAGTCGGCTCAGTCACCCCAACTGAAAAGTGGGTAGCAGATGAAGCGCTTCAGTGACTACCAGGAGGAAAAGTATCCAGCAGAGGAGACAGAGGGGCATTCTGGGAGAAGTCGGCTCAGTCATCTCCAGTGAACAGTGGGTAGCAGAAGGAGCCCTTCAGTGACTACTAGGAGGAAACGCATCCAGCAAAGGGGCATTCTGGGAGAAGTCGGCTCAATCATATCCACTGAACAGTGGGTAGCAGAAGAAGCCCTTCAGTGACAACCAGGAGGAAAAGCATCCAGCAGAGGAGACAGAGGAGCATTCTGGGCGAAGCCTGCTTCGTCACCTCCACTGAACAGTGGGTACCAGAAGATCTGCTATCGAGGAGCAGATAAAAATAACTGAGGGAGATAGTGAATTGGTGACCAACAGACAGAGGAAGAGTTGGAAAGCAGTGCAGGGGTCCCCTGCGGTCACCTCCCTCCAAAACAGGTCTCCCGTTTTGGATACTGTTGGGGGAGTTGGCTCACGAGGGGAAGGAGACAGGGGCATTCTGGGAGAATTCGGCTCAGTCACCTCCACTGAACAGTGGGTAGCAGAAAAAGCCCTTCAGTGAGTACCAGGAGGGAAAACATCCACCAGAGGAGAAAGAGGGGCATTCTGGGAGAAGTCGGCACAGTCTTCTCCAGTGAACAGTGGGTCGCAGAAGAAGCCCTTGAGTGACAACCAGGAGGAAACGCATCCAGCAGAGTGGCATTCTGG
The DNA here is from genome assembly GCF_035084215.1 of Heptranchias perlo. Classification (NCBI taxonomy): domain Eukaryota; kingdom Metazoa; phylum Chordata; class Chondrichthyes; order Hexanchiformes; family Hexanchidae; genus Heptranchias; species Heptranchias perlo. Next base: position 45,582 of record NW_027140003.1, on the reverse strand, counting down.
GAGAAGTCGGCACAGTCACTTCCACTGAACAGTGTGTTGCAGAAAAACTGGTGTCGAAGAATAGTTAAATCAGATAAAAATTACTGAGGGAGAGAGTGATTGGTGGCCAACAGACAGAAGAAGAGTTCGAAGGCAGTGCAGGGGTACCCTGCGATCATCTCCCTCCAAAACAGGTACACCATTTTGGATAATGTTTGGGGATATGGCTCAGGAGGGGAAGGAGACAGAGGGGCATTCAGGGAGAAGTCGGCTCAGTCACCCCAACTGAAAAGTGGGTAGCAGATGAAGCCCTTCAGTGACTACCAGGTGGAAAAGCATCCAACAGATCGGCATTCTGTGAGAAGTCGACTCAGTCACCTCCACTGAACAGTGGGTAGCAGATGAAGCCTTCAGTGACTCCCAGGAGGAAAGGCATCCAGCAGAGGAGACAGAGGTGCATTCTGGGAGAAGTCGGCTCAGTCACCTCCACTGAACAGTGGGTGGCAGATGAAGCCTTCAGTGACTCCCAGGAGGAAAGGCATCCAGCAGAGGAGACAGAGTGACATTCTGGGAGAAGTCGGCTCAGTCATCTCCAATGAACAGTGGGGAGCAGGAGGAAAGGCATCCAGCAGAGAGGCAGTCTGGCAGAAGTCGGCTCAGTCACCTCCACTGTACAGTGGGTAGCAGAAGAAGCCCTTCAGTGACTTTTTGTGGGAAAAGCATCCAGCAGAGGAGACAGAGTATCATTTTAGGAGAAGTCGGCTCAGTCACCTCCACTGAACAGTGGGTATCAGAAAAAGCCCTTCAGTGACGACCAGGAGGAAACACATCCAGCAGAGGAGACAGAGGGGCATTCTGGGAGAAGCCGGCTTAGTCAACTCCAGTGATCAGTGGGTAGCAGAAAACGACCTGCGGTGATCACCAGGAGAAGCATCCAGCAGAGGGGCATTCTTGGAGAAGTCGGCTCAGTCTCCTAGACTGAACAGTGGGTAGCAGAACAACTGTGTCGAAGAGCAGTTATATCAGATAAAAATTACTGAGGGAGATAGTGAATGAGTGGCCAACAGACAGAGGAAGAGTTAGAAGGCAGTGCAGGGGTCCCCTGCGGTCACCTCCTTCCAAAGCAGGTATACCGTTTTGGATACTGTTGGGGGAGATGACTCACGAGGGGAAGGAGACAGAGGTGCATTCTGGGAGAAGTCGGCTCAGTCACCTCCACTGAACAGTGGGTAGCAGATGAAGCCTTCAGTGACTCCCAGGAGGAAAGGCATCCAGCAGAGGAGACAGAGTGGCATTCTGGGAGAAGTCGGCTCAGTCATCTCCAATGAACAGTGGGGAGCAGAAAACGACCTGCGGTGACGACCAGGAGGAAAAGCATCCAGCAGAGGGGCATTCTGGGAGAAGTCGGCTCAATCACCTCCACTGAACAATGGGCAGCAGAAGGAGCCCTTCAGTGACGACAAGGAGGAAAAGCATCCAGCATAAAGGCATTCTGGGAGAAGTCGGTTCAGTCACCTCCACTGAACAGTGGGTAGCAGATGAAGCCTTCAGTGGCTCCCAGGAGGAAAGGCTTCCAGCAGATGAGACAGAGGAGCATTCTGGGAGAAGTTGTCTCATTCACCTCCACTGAACAGCGGGTAGCAGAAGAAGCTCTTCAGTGACGACCAGGAGGAAAATCATCCAGCCGAGGGGCATTGTGGAGAAGTCGACTCAGTCACCTCTACTGAACAATGGGTTGCAGAAGAAGCCCTTCAGTGACTCCCAAGAGGAAATGCATCCAGCAGAGGAGCATTTTGGGAGAAGTCGGCTCAGTCACCTCCACTGAACAGTGGGTAGCAGAAGAACTGGTGTCGAGGAGCAGTTCAATCAGATCAAAATTACTGAAGGGGTTAGTGAATGGGTGACCAACAGACGGAGGAAGAGTGAGAAGGCAGAGCAGAGGTTCCCTGCGGTCATCTCCCTCCAAAACAGGTATCCCGTTTTGGATAATGTTGGGGGAGATGGCTCACCTGGGGAAGGAGACAGAGGGGCATTCTGGGAGAAGTCGGCTCAGTCACCTCCACAGTACAGCGGTTAGCAGAAGAAGCCCTTCAGTGATGATCAGGAGGAAAAGCATGCCACAGAGGGGCATTCTGAGAGAAGTCGGCTCAGTCAACTGCACTGAACAGTGGGCCGTAGAAGAACTGGTGTCAAAGCGCAGTTATATCAGGTAACAATTACTGAGGGAGATAGTGAATGGGTGACCAACAGACAGAGGAAGCGTTAGAAGGCAGTGCAGGGGTCCCCTGCGGACATCTTCTTCCAAAACAGGTATAACGTTTTGGATACTGTTTGGGGAGATGGCTCATCAGGGGAAGGAGACAGAGGTGCATTCTGGGAGCAGTCGGTTCAGTCACCTCCACTGAACAGTGGGTAGCAGAAGAAGCCCTTCAGTGAGTACGAGGAGGGAAAGCATCCCGCTGTAGAGTATTCTGGGAGAAGTCGGCTCAATCATCTCCACTGAACAGTGGGTAGCAGAAGAATCCCTTCATTGACTCCCAGGAGGAAAAGCATCCAGCAGAGGAGACAGAGTGGCTTTCCGGGAGCAGTCCGGTCAGTCAACTTCACTGAACAGTGGGTAACAGAAGATCTGGTATCGAGGAGCAGATAAAAATTACCGAGGGAGATAGTGAATTGGTGACGAACAGACAGAGGAAGAGTTAGAAAGCAGTGCAGGGGTCCCCTGCGGTCACCTCCCTCTAAAACAGGTCTCCCGTTTTGGATACTGTTGGGGGAGTTGGCTCACGAGGGGAAGGAGACAGAGGGGCATTCTGGGAGAAGTCGGCTCAGTCACCTCCACTGAACAGTGGGTAGCAGAAAACGCCCTTCAGTGAGTAACAGGAGCGAAAACATCCAGTGGAGGCAACAGAGGGGCATTCTGGGCGAAGTCGACTCAGTCACCTCCACTGAACAGTGGGTAGCAGAAGAAGCCCTTCAGTGAGTACCAGGAGGGAAAGCATCCCGCTGCAGGGTATTCTGGGAGAAGTCGGCTCAATCATCTCCACTGAACAGTGGGTAGCAGAAGAACTGGTATCGAGGAGTTGATAAAAATTACTGAGGGAGATAGTGAATTGGTGACCAACAGACAGAGGAAGAGTTGGAAGACAGTGCAGTGGTCCCCTACGGTCATCTCTTTCCAAAACAGGTATACCGGTTTGGATACTGTTGGGGAGGTGGCACACGAGGGGAAGGAGACAGAGGCGCATTCTGGGAGAAGTTGGCACAGTCATCTCCAGTGAACAGTGGGTAGCAGAAGAAGCCCTTCAGTGACTACCAGGAGGAAACGCATCCAGCAGAGTGGCATTCTGGGAGAAGTCGGCACAGTCACTTCCACTGAACAGTGGATTGCAGAAAAACTGGTGTCGAGGAACAGTTACATCAGATAAAAATTACTGAGGGAGAGAGTGATTGGTGGCCAACAGACAGAAGAAGAGTTCGAAGGCAGTGCAGGGCTACCCTGCGATCATCTCCCTCCAAAACAGGTATACCATTTTGGATAATGTTTGGGGATATGGCACACGAGGGGAAGGAGACAGAGGGGCATTCAGGGAGAAGTCGGCTCAGTCACCTCCACTGAACAGTGGGTAGCAGAAGAAGCCCTTCTGTGACAACGAAGAGGAAAAGCATCCAGCAGAGGAGCATTCTGGGAGAAATCGGCTTAGTCGTCTTCACTGAACAGTGGGCAGCTGAAGAAGCGCTTCAGTGACTACCACGAGCAAAGGCATCCAGCGGAGGAGACAGAAGGACATTCTGCGAGAAGTCGGCTCAGTCACCTCCACTGAACAGTGGGGAGCAGAAGAAGCCATTTAGTGACGACAAGGAGGAAAGGCATCCAGCAGAGAGGCAGTCTGGCAGAGGTCGGCTCAGTCACCTCCAATGTACAGTGGGTAACAGAAGAAGCCCTTCATTGACTTCCAGGAGGAAAAGTATCCAGCAGAGGAGACAGAGGGGCATTCTGGGAGAAGTCGGCTCAGTCATCTCCACTGAACAGTGGGTAGCAGAAGAAGCCCTTCAGTGACAACCAGGAGGAAAAGCATCCAGCAGAGGAGCATTCTGGGCGAAGCCTGCTTCGTCACCTCCACTGATCAGTGGGTAGCAGAAGATCTGGTATCGAGGAGCAGATAAAAATTGTTGAGGGAGATAGCGAATTCGTGACCAACAGACAGAGGAAGAGTTGGAAAGCAGAGCAGGGGTCCCTTGCGGTCACCTCCCTCCAAAACAGGTCTCCCGTTTTGGATACTGTTGGGGGAGTTGGCTCACGAGGGGAAGGAGACAGAGGGGCATTCTGGGAGAAGTCGGCTCAGTCACCTCCACTGAACAGTGGGTCGCAGAAAAAGCCCTTCAGTGAGTACCAGGACGGAAAATATCCAGTGGAGGCAACAGAGGGGCATTCTGGGCGAAGTCGACTCAGTCACCTCCACTGAACAGTGGGTAGCAGAAGAAGCCCTTCAGTGAGTCCCAGGAGGGAAAGCAACCCGCTGCAGGGTATTCTGGGAGAAGTCGGCTCAATCATCTCCACTGAACAGTGGGTAGCAGAAGAAGCCCTTCAGTGACAACCAGGAGGAAAAGCATCCAGCAGAGGAGACAGAGGAGCATTCTGGGCGAAGCCTGCTTCGTCACCTCCACTGAACAGTGTGTTGCAGAAAAACTGGTGTCGAAGAACAGTTAAATCAGATAAAAATTACTGAGGGAGACAGTGATTGGTGGCCAACAGACAGAAGAAGAGTTAGAAGGCAGAGCAGGGGTACCCTGCGATCATCTCCCTCCAAAACAGGTACACCATTTTGGATAATGTTTGGGGATATGGCTCAGGAGGGGAAGGAGACAGAGGGGCATTCAGGGAGAAGTCGGCTCAGTCACCCCAACTGAAAAGTGGGTAACAGATGAAGCCCTTCAGTGACTACCAGGAGGAAAAGCATCCAAAAGATCGGCATTCTGTGAGAAGTCGACTCAGTCACCTCCATTCAACAGCAGGTAACAGAAGAAGCCCTTCATTGACTTCCAGGAGGAAAAGTATCCAGTAGAGGAGACAGAGGGGCATTCTGGGAGAAGTCGGCTCAGTCATCTCCACTGAACAGTGGGTAGCAGAAGAAGCCCTTCAGTGACAACCAGGAGGAAAAGCATTCAGCAAAGGGGCATTCTGGGAGAAGTCGGCTCAATCATCTCCACCAAACAGTGGGTAGCAGAAGATCTGGTATCGAGGAGCAGATAAAAATAGTTGAGGGAGATAGCGAATTGGTGACCAACAGACAGAGGAAGAGTTGGAAAGCAGTGCAGGGGTCCCCTGCGGTCACCTCCCTCCAAAACAGGTCTCCCGTTTTGGTTACTGTTGGGGGAGTTGGCTCACGAGGGGAAGGAGACAGAGGGGCATTCTGGGAGAAGTCGGCTCAGTCATCTCCAGTGAACAGTGGGTAGCAGAAGGAGCCCTTCAGTGACGACTAGGAGGAAACGCATCCAGCAAAGGGGCATTCTGGGAGAAGTCGGCTCAATCATCTCCACTGAACAGTGGGTAGCAGAAGAAGCCCTTCAGTGACAACCAGGAGGAAAAGCATCCAGCAGAGGAGACAGAGGGGCATTCTGGGTGAAGCCTGCTTCGTCACCTCCACTGAACAGTGGGTAGCAGAAGAGCTGGTGACGAGGTGCAGTTAAATCAGATTAAAATTACTGAGGGAGATCGTGAATGAGTGACCAACAGACAGAGGAAGAGTTAGAGGCAATGCAGGGGTCCACTGCGGTCATCTCCCTCCAAAACAGGTATAACGTTTTGGATACTGTTGGGGGAGAGAGCTCACCAGGGGAAGGAGACAGAGGAGCATTCTGGGAGAAGTCGGCTCAGTCACCTCCACTGAACAGTGGGTATCAGAAAAAGCCCTTCAGTGACTACCAGGAGGAAACACATCCAGCAGAGGAGACAGAGGGGCATTCTGGGAGAAGCCGGCTTAGTCAACTCCAGTGATCAGTGGGTAGCAGAAAACGACCTGCGGTGACTCGCAGGAGGAGAAGCATCCAGCAGAGGGGCATTCTTGGAGAAGTCGGCTCAGTCTCCTAGACTGAACAGTGGGTAGCAGAACAACTGTGTCGAAGAGCAGTTATATCAGATAAAAATTACTGAGGGAGATAGTGAATGAGTGGCCAACAGACAGAGGAAGAGTTAGAAGGCAGTGCAGGGGTCCCCTGCGGTCACCTCCTTCCAAAAACAGGTATACCGTTTTGGATACTGTTGGGGGAGATGACTCACGAGGGGAAGGAGACAGAGGTGCATTTTGGGAGAAGTCGGCTCAGTCACCTCCACTGAACAGTGGGTAGCAGATGAAGCCTTCAGTGACTCCCAGGAGGAAAGGGATCCAGCAGAGGTGACAGAGGGGCATTCTGGGAGAAGTCGGCTCAGTCATCTCCAGTGAACAGTGGGGAGCAGAAAACGACCTGCGGTGACGACCAGGAGGAAAAGCATCCAGCAGAGGGGCATTCTGGGAGAAGTCGGCTCAATCACCTCCACTGAACAGTGGATAGCAGATGAAGCCTTCAGTGGCTCCCAGAAGGAAAGGCTTCCAGCAGATGAGACAGAGGGGCATTCTGGGAGCAGTTGTCTCATTCACCTCCACTGAACAGCGGGTAGCAGAAGAAACTCTTCAGTGACTACCAGGAAGAAAAGCATCCAGCAGCGCAGACAGAGGGGCGTTCTGAGACAAGTCGGCTAAATCACCTCCACTGAACAGTAGGTATCAGAAGAAGCCTTTCAGTGACGACCAGAAAGAAAATCATCTAGCCGAGGGGCATTCTGGAGAAGTCGACTCAGTCACCTCTACTGAACAGTGGGTTGCAGAAAAAGCCCTTCAGTGACTACCAGGAAGAAAAGCATCCGGCAGCGCAGACAGAGGGGCGTTCTGAGACAAGTCGGCTAAATCACCTCCACTGAACAGTAGGTATCAGAAGAAGCCTTTCAGTGACGACCAGAAAGAAAAGCATCCAGCAGAGGGGCATTCTGGGAGAAGTCGGCTCAGTCACCTCCACTGAACAGTGGGGAGCAGAAGGACCCCTTCAGTGGAGGAGACAGAGGAGTTGTCTGGGAGAAGTCGGCTCAGTCACCTCCACTGAACAGTGGGTAGCAGAAGAACTGGTATCGAGGAGCAGTTAAATCAGATAAAAATTACTGAGGGAGATCGTGAATTGGTGACAGACAAAGAGTTAAAAGACAGTGCAGTGGTCCCTTGCGGTCACCTCCTTCCAAAACAGGTAAACCGTTTTGGACCCTGTTGGGGGAGATGGCTCACCAGGGGAAGGAGACAGAGGCGCATTCTGGGAGAAGTTGGCTCAGTCACCTCCACTAAACAGTGGGTAGCAGAAGAAGCCCTTCAGTGAGTCCCAGGAGGGAATACAACCCGCTGCAGGGTATTCTGGGAGAAGTCGGCTCAATCATCTCCACTGAACAGTGGGTATCAGAAGAACTGGTATCGAGGAGCAGATAAAAATTACTGAGGGAAATAGTGAATTGGTGACCAACAGATAGAGGAAGAGTTGGAAGACAGTGCAGGACAGTGCAGTGGTCCCCTACGGTCATCTCTTTCCAAAACAGGTATACCGGTTTGGATACTGTTGGGGAGGTGGCACACGAGGGGAAGGAGGCAGAGGGGCATTCTGGGAGAAGTCGGCACAGTCACTTCCACTGAACAGTGGATTGCAGAAAAACTGGTGTCGAAGAACAGTTAAATCAGATAAAAATTATTGAGGGAGAGAGTGTTTGGTGGCCAACAGACAGAAGAAGAGCAGGGGTACCCTGCGATCATCTCCCTCCAAAACAGGTATACCATTTTGGATAATGTTTGGGGATATGGCTCACGAGGGGAAGGAGACAGAGGGGCACTCAGGGAGAAGTCGGCTCAGTCACCCCAACTGAAAAGTGGGTAGCAGATGAAGCGCTTCAGTGACTACCAGGAGGAAAAGTATCCAGCAGAGGAGACAGAGGGGCATTCTGGGAGAAGTCGGCTCAGTCATCTCCAGTGAACAGTGGGTAGCAGAAGGAGCCCTTCAGTGACTACTAGGAGGAAACGCATCCAGCAAAGGGGCATTCTGGGAGAAGTCGGCTCAATCATATCCACTGAACAGTGGGTAGCAGAAGAAGCCCTTCAGTGACAACCAGGAGGAAAAGCATCCAGCAGAGGAGACAGAGGAGCATTCTGGGCGAAGCCTGCTTCGTCACCTCCACTGAACAGTGGGTACCAGAAGATCTGCTATCGAGGAGCAGATAAAAATAACTGAGGGAGATAGTGAATTGGTGACCAACAGACAGAGGAAGAGTTGGAAAGCAGTGCAGGGGTCCCGTGCGGTCACCTCCCTCCAAAACAGGTCTCCCGTTTTGGATACTGTTGGGGGAGTTGGCTCACGAGGGGAAGGAGACAGGGGCATTCTGGGAGAATTCGGCTCAGTCACCTCCACTGAACATTGGGTAGCAGAAAAAGCCCTTCAGTGAGTACCAGGAGGGAAAACATCCACCAGAGGAGAAAGAGGGGCATTCTGGGAGAAGTCGGCACAGTCTTCTCCAGTGAACAGTGGGTCGCAGAAGAAGCCCTTCAGTGACAACCAGGAGGAAACGCATCCAGCAGAGTGGCATTCTGGGAGAAGTCGGCACAGTCACTTCCACTGAACAGTGTGTTGCAGAAAAACTGGTGTCGAAGAATAGTTAAATCAGATAAAAATTACTGAGGGAGAGAGTGATTGGTGGCCAACAGACAGAAGAAGAGTTCGAAGGCAGTGCAGGGGTACCCTGCGATCATCTCCCTCCAAAACAGGTACACCATTTTGGATAATGTTTGGGGATATGGCTCAGGAGGGGAAGGAGACAGAGGGGCATTCAGGGAGAAGTCGGCTCAGTCACCCCAACTGAAAAGTGGGTAGCAGATGAAGCCCTTCAGTGACTACCAGGTGGAAAAGCATCCAACAGATCGGCATTCTGTGAGAAGTCGACTCAGTCACCTCCACTGAACAGTGGTAGCAGATGAAGCCTTCAGTGACTCCCAGGAGGAAAGGCATCCAGCAGAGGAGACAGAGGTGCATTCTGGGAGAAGTCGGCTCAGTCACCTCCACTGAACAGTGGGTGGCAGATGAAGCCTTCAGTGACTCCCAGGAGGAAAGGCATCCAGCAGAGGAGACAGAGTGACATTCTGGGAGAAGTCGGCTCAGTCATCTCCAATGAACAGTGGGGAGCAGGAGGAAAGGCATCCAGCAGAGAGGCAGTCTGGCAGAAGTCGGCTCAGTCACCTCCACTGTACAGTGGGTAGCAGAAGAAGCCCTTCAGTGACTTTTTGTGGGAAAAGCATCCAGCAGAGGAGACAGAGTATCATTTTAGGAGAAGTCGGCTCAGTCACCTCCACTGAACAGTGGGTATCAGAAAAAGCCCTTCAGTGACGACCAGGAGGAAACACATCCAGCAGAGGAGACAGAGGGGCATTCTGGGAGAAGCCGGCTTAGTCAACTCCAGTGATCAGTGGGTAGCAGAAAACGACCTGCGGTGATTACCAGGAGAAGCATCCAGCAGAGGGGCATTCTTGGAGAAGTCGGCTCAGTCTCCTAGACTGAACAGTGGGTAGCAGAACAACTGTGTCGAAGAGCAGTTATATCAGATAAAAATTACTGAGGGAGATAGTGAATGAGTGGCCAACAGACAGAGGAAGAGTTAGAAGGCAGTGCAGGGGTCCCCTGCGGTCACCTCCTTCCAAAGCAGGTATACCGTTTTGGATACTGTTGGGGGAGATGACTCACGAGGGGAAGGAGACAGAGGTGCATTCTGGGAGAAGTCGGCTCAGTCACCTCCACTGAACAGTGGGTAGCAGATGAAGCCTTCAGTGACTCCCAGGAGGAAAGGCATCCAGCAGAGGAGACAGAGTGGCATTCTGGGAGAAGTCGGCTCAGTCATCTCCAATGAACAGTGGGGAGCAGAAAACGACCTGCGGTGACGACCAGGAGGAAAAGCATCCAGCAGAGGGGCATTCTGGGAGAAGTCGGCTCAATCACCTCCACTGAACAATGGGCAGCAGAAGGAGCCCTTCAGTGACGACAAGGAGGAAAAGCATCCAGCATAAAGGCATTCTGGGAGAAGTCGGTTCAGTCACCTCCACTGAACAGTGGGTAGCAGATGAAGCCTTCAGTGGCTCCCAGGAGGAAAGGCTTCCAGCAGATGAGACAGAGGAGCATTCTGGGAGAAGTTGTCTCATTCACCTCCACTGAACAGCGGGTAGCAGAAGAAGCTCTTCAGTGACTCCCAAGAGGAAATGCATCCAGCAGAGGAGCATTTTGGGAGAAGTCGGCTCAGTCACCTCCACTGAACAGTGGGTAGCAGAAGAACTGGTGTCGAGGAGCAGTTCAATCAGATCAAAATTACTGAAGGGGTTAGTGAATGGGTGACCAACAGACGGAGGAAGAGTGAGAAGGCAGAGCAGAGGTTCCCTGCGGTCATCTCCCTCCAAAACAGGTATCCCGTTTTGGATAATGTTGGGGGAGATGGCTCACCTGGGGAAGGAGACAGAGGCGCATTCTGGGAGAAGTTGGCTCAGTCACCTCCACTAAACAGTGGGTAGCAGAAGAAGCCCTTCAGTGAGTCCCAGGAGGGAATACAACCCGCTGCAGGGTATTCTGGGAGAAGTCGGCTCAATCATCTCCACTGAACAGTGGGTATCAGAAGAACTGGTATCGAGGAGCAGATAAAAATTACTGAGGGAAATAGTGAATTGGTGACCAACAGATAGAGGAAGAGTTGGAAGACAGTGCAGGACAGTGCAGTGGTCCCCTACGGTCATCTCTTTCCAAAACAGGTATACCGGTTTGGATACTGTTGGGGAGGTGGCACACGAGGGGAAGGAGGCAGAGGGGCATTCTGGGAGAAGTCGGCACAGTCACTTCCACTGAACAGTGGATTGCAGAAAAACTGGTGTCGAAGAACAGTTAAATCAGATAAAAATTATTGAGGGAGAGAGTGTTTGGTGGCCAACAGACAGAAGAAGAGCAGGGGTACCCTGCGATCATCTCCCTCCAAAACAGGTATACCATTTTGGATAATGTTTGGGGATATGGCTCACGAGGGGAAGGAGACAGAGGGGCACTCAGGGAGAAGTCGGCTCAGTCACCCCAACTGAAAAGTGGGTAGCAGATGAAGCGCTTCAGTGACTACCAGGAGGAAAAGTATCCAGCAGAGGAGACAGAGGGGCATTCTGGGAGAAGTCGGCTCAGTCATCTCCAGTGAACAGTGGGTAGCAGAAGGAGCCCTTCAGTGACTACTAGGAGGAAACGCATCCAGCAAAGGGGCATTCTGGGAGAAGTCGGCTCAATCATATCCACTGAACAGTGGGTAGCAGAAGAAGCCCTTCAGTGACAACCAGGAGGAAAAGCATCCAGCAGAGGAGACAGAGGAGCATTCTGGGCGAAGCCTGCTTCGTCACCTCCACTGAACAGTGGGTACCAGAAGATCTGCTATCGAGGAGCAGATAAAAATAACTGAGGGAGATAGTGAATTGGTGACCAACAGACAGAGGAAGAGTTGGAAAGCAGTGCAGGGGTCCCGTGCGGTCACCTCCCTCCAAAACAGGTCTCCCGTTTTGGATACTGTTGGGGGAGTTGGCTCACGAGGGGAAGGAGACAGGGGCATTCTGGGAGAATTCGGCTCAGTCACCTCCACTGAACATTGGGTAGCAGAAAAAGCCCTTCAGTGAGTACCAGGAGGGAAAACATCCACCAGAGGAGAAAGAGGGGCATTCTGGGAGAAGTCGGCACAGTCTTCTCCAGTGAACAGTGGGTCGCAGAAGAAGCCCTTCAGTGACAACCAGGAGGAAACGCATCCAGCAGAGTGGCATTCTGGGAGAAGTCGGCACAGTCACTTCCACTGAACAGTGTGTTGCAGAAAAACTGGTGTCGAAGAATAGTTAAATCAGATAAAAATTACTGAGGGAGAGAGTGATTGGTGGCCAACAGACAGAAGAAGAGTTCGAAGGCAGTGCAGGGGTACCCTGCGATCATCTCCCTCCAAAACAGGTACACCATTTTGGATAATGTTTGGGGATATGGCTCAGGAGGGGAAGGAGACAGAGGGGCATTCAGGGAGAAGTCGGCTCAGTCACCCCAACTGAAAAGTGGGTAGCAGATGAAGCCCTTCAGTGACTACCAGGTGGAAAAGCATCCAACAGATCGGCATTCTGTGAGAAGTCGACTCAGTCACCTCCACTGAACAGTGGTAGCAGATGAAGCCTTCAGTGACTCCCAGGAGGAAAGGCATCCAGCAGAGGAGACAGAGGTGCATTCTGGGAGAAGTCGGCTCAGTCACCTCCACTGAACAGTGGGTGGCAGATGAAGCCTTCAGTGACTCCCAGGAGGAAAGGCATCCAGCAGAGGAGACAGAGTGACATTCTGGGAGAAGTCGGCTCAGTCATCTCCAATGAACAGTGGGGAGCAGGAGGAAAGGCATCCAGCAGAGAGGCAGTCTGGCAGAAGTCGGCTCAGTCACCTCCACTGTACAGTGGGTAGCAGAAGAAGCCCTTCAGTGACTTTTTGTGGGAAAAGCATCCAGCAGAGGAGACAGAGTATCATTTTAGGAGAAGTCGGCTCAGTCACCTCCACTGAACAGTGGGTATCAGAAAAAGCCCTTCAGTGACGACCAGGAGGAAACACATCCAGCAGAGGAGACAGAGGGGCATTCTGGGAGAAGCCGGCTTAGTCAACTCCAGTGATCAGTGGGTAGCAGAAAACGACCTGCGGTGATTACCAGGAGAAGCATCCAGCAGAGGGGCATTCTTGGAGAAGTCGGCTCAGTCTCCTAGACTGAACAGTGGGTAGCAGAACAACTGTGTCGAAGAGCAGTTATATCAGATAAAAATTACTGAGGGAGATAGTGAATGAGTGGCCAACAGACAGAGGAAGAGTTAGAAGGCAGTGCAGCGGTCCCCTGCGGTCACCTCCTTCCAAAGCAGGTATACCGTTTTGGATACTGTTGGGGGAGATGACTCACGAGGGGAAGGAGACAGAGGTGCATTCTGGGAGAAGTCGGCTCAGTCACCTCCACTGAACAGTGGGTAGCAGATGAAGCCTTCAGTGACTCCCAGGAGGAAAGGCATCCAGCAGAGGAGACAGAGTGGCATTCTGGGAGAAGTCGGCTCAGTCATCTCCAATGAACAGTGGGGAGCAGAAAACGACCTGCGGTGACGACCAGGAGGAAAAGCATCCAGCAGAGGGGCATTCTGGGAGAAGTCGGCTCAATCACCTCCACTGAACAATGGGCAGCAGAAGGAGCCCTTCAGTGACGACAAGGAGGAAAAGCATCCAGCATAAAGGCATTCTGGGAGAAGTCGGTTCAGTCACCTCCACTGAACAGTGGGTAGCAGATGAAGCCTTCAGTGGCTCCCAGGAGGAAAGGCTTCCAGCAGATGAGACAGAGGAGCATTCTGGGAGAAGTTGTCTCATTCACCTCCACTGAACAGCGGGTAGCAGAAGAAGCTCTTCAGTGACTCCCAAGAGGAAATGCATCCAGCAGAGGAGCATTTTGGGAGAAGTCGGCTCAGTCACCTCCACTGAACAGTGGGTAGCAGAAGAACTGGTGTCGAGGAGCAGTTCAATCAGATCAAAATTACTGAAGGGGTTAGTGAATGGGTGACCAACAGACGGAGGAAGAGTGAGAAGGCAGAGCAGAGGTTCCCTGCGGTCATCTCCCTCCAAAACAGGTATCCCGTTTTGGATAATGTTGGGGGAGATGGCTCACCTGGGGAAGGAGACAGAGGGGCATTCTGGGAGAAGTCGGCTCAGTCACCTCCACAGTACAGCGGTTAGCAGAAGAAGCCCTTCAGTGATGATCAGGAGGAAAAGCATGCCACAGAGGGGCATTCTGAGAGAAGTCGGCTCAGTCAACTGCACTGAACAGTGGGCCGTAGAAGAACTGGTGTCAAAGCGCAGTTATATCAGGTAACAATTACTGAGGGAGATAGTGAATGGGTGACCAACAGACAGAGGAAGCGTTAGAAGGCAGTGCAGGGGTCCCCTGCGGACATCTTCTTCCAAAACAGGTATAACGTTTTGGATACTGTTTGGGGAGATGGCTCATCAGGGGAAGGAGACAGAGGTGCATTCTGGGAGCAGTCGGTTCAGTCACCTCCACTGAACAGTGGGTAGCAGAAGAAGCCCTTCAGTGAGTACGAGGAGGGAAAGCATCCCGCTGTAGAGTATTCTGGGAGAAGTCGGCTCAATCATCTCCACTGAACAGTGGGTAGCAGAAGAATCCCTTCATTGACTCCCAGGAGGAAAAGCATCCAGCAGAGGAGACAGAGTGGCTTTCCGGGAGCAGTCCGGTCAGTCAACTTCACTGAACAGTGGGTAACAGAAGATCTGGTATCGAGGAGCAGATAAAAATTACCGAGGGAGATAGTGAATTGGTGACGAACAGACAGAGGAAGAGTTAGAAAGCAGTGCAGGGGTCCCCTGCGGTCACCTCCCTCTAAAACAGGTCTCCCGTTTTGGATACTGTTGGGGGAGTTGGCTCACGAGGGGAAGGAGACAGAGGGGCATTCTGGGAGAAGTCGGCTCAGTCACCTCCACTGAACAGTGGGTAGCAGAAGAAGCCCTTCAGTGAGTACCAGGAGGGAAAGCATCCCGCTGCAGGGTATTCTGGGAGAAGTCGGCTCAATCATCTCCACTGAACAGTGGGTAGCAGAAGAACTGGTATCGAGGAGTTGATAAAAATTACTGAGGGAGATAGTGAATTGGTGACCAACAGACAGAGGAAGAGTTGGAAGACAGTGCAGTGGTCCCCTACGGTCATCTCTTTCCAAAACAGGTATACCGGTTTGGATACTGTTGGGGAGGTGGCACACGAGGGGAAGGAGACAGAGGCGCATTCTGGGAGAAGTTGGCACAGTCATCTCCAGTGAACAGTGGGTAGCAGAAGAAGCCCTTCAGTGACTACCAGGAGGAAACGCATCCAGCAGAGTGGCATTCTGGGAGAAGTCGGCACAGTCACTTCCACTGAACAGTGGATTGCAGAAAAACTGGTGTCGAGGAACAGTTAAATCAGATAAAAATTACTGAGGGAGAGAGTGATTGGTGGCCAACAGACAGAAGAAGAGTTCGAAGGCAGTGCAGGGCTACCCTGCGATCATCTCCCTCCAAAACAGGTATACCATTTTGGATAATGTTTGGGGATATGGCACACGAGGGGAAGGAGACAGAGGGGCATTCAGGGAGAAGTCGGCTCAGTCACCTCCACTGAACAGTGGGTAGCAGAAGAAGCCCTTCTGTGACAACGAAGAGGAAAAGCATCCAGCAGAGGAGCATTCTGGGAGAAATCGGCTTAGTCGTCTTCACTGAACAGTGGGCAGCTGAAGAAGCGCTTCAGTGACTACCACGAGCAAAGGCATCCAGCGGAGGAGACAGAAGGACATTCTGCGAGAAGTCGGCTCAGTCACCTCCACTGAACAGTGGGGAGCAGAAGAAGCCATTTAGTGACGACAAGGAGGAAAGGCATCCAGCAGAGAGGCAGTCTGGCAGAGGTCGGCTCAGTCACCTCCAATGTACAGTGGGTAACAGAAGAAGCCCTTCATTGACTTCCAGGAGGAAAAGTATCCAGCAGAGGAGACAGAGGGGCATTCTGGGAGAAGTCGGCTCAGTCATCTCCACTGAACAGTGGGTAGCAGAAGAAGCCCTTCAGTGACAACCAGGAGGAAAAGCCTCCAGCAGAGGAGCATTCTGGGCGAAGCCTGCTTCGTCACCTCCACTGATCAGTGGGTAGCAGAAGATCTGGTATCGAGGAGCAGATAAAAATTGTTGAGGGAGATAGCGAATTCGTGACCAACAGACAGAGGAAGAGTTGGAAAGCAGAGCAGGGGTCCCTTGCGGTCACCTCCCTCCAAAACAGGTCTCCCGTTTTGGATACTGTTGGGGGAGTTGGCTCACGAGGGGAAGGAGACAGAGGGGCATTCTGGGAGAAGTCGGCTCAGTCACCTCCACTGAACAGTGGGTCGCAGAAAAAGCCCTTCAGTGAGTACCAGGACGGAAAATATCCAGTGGAGGCAACAGAGGGGCATTCTGGGCGAAGTCGACTCAGTCACCTCCACTGAACAGTGGGTAGCAGAAGAAGCCCTTCAGTGAGTCCCAGGAGGGAATGCAACCTGCTGCAGGGTATTCTGGGAGAAGTCGGCTCAATCATCTCCACTGAACAGTGGGTAGCAGAAGAAGCCCTTCAGTGACAACCAGGAGGAAAAGTATCCAGCAGAGGAGACAGAGGAGCATTCTGGGCGAAGCCTGCTTCGTCACCTCCACTGAACAGTGTGTTGCAGAAAAACTGGTGTCGAAGAACAGTTAAATCAGATAAAAATTACTGAGGGAGACAGTGATTGGTGGCCAACAGACAGAAGAAGAGTTAGAAGGCAGTGCAGGGGTACCCTGCGATCATCTCCCTCCAAAACAGGTACACCATTTTGGATAATGTTTGGGGATATGGCTCAGGAGGGGAAGGAGACAGAGGGGCATTCAGGGAGAAGTCGGCTCAGTCACCCCAACTGAAAAGTGGGTAGCAGATGAAGCCCTTCAGTGACTACCAGGAGGAAAAGCATCCAAAAGATCGGCATTCTGTGAGAAGTCGACTCAGTCACCTCCATTCAACAGCAGGTAACAGAAGAAGCCCTTCATTGACTTCCAGGAGGAAAAGTATCCAGTAGAGGAGACAGAGGGGCATTCTGGGAGAAGTCGGCTCAGTCATCTCCACTGAACAGTGGGTAGCAGAAGAAGCCCTTCAGTGACAACCAGGAGGAAAAGCATTCAGCAAAGGGGCATTCTGGGAGAAGTCGGCTCAATCATCTCCACCAAACAGTGGGTAGCAGAAGATCTGGTATCGAGGAGCAGATAAAAATAGTTGAGGGAGATAGCGAATTGGTGACCAACAGACAGAGGAAGAGTTGGAAAGCAGTGCAGGGGTCCCCTGCGGTCACCTCCCTCCAAAACAGGTCTCCCGTTTTGGTTACTGTTGGGGGAGTTGGCTCACGAGGGGAAGGAGACAGAGGGGCATTCTGGGAGAAGTCGGCTCAGTCATCTCCAGTGAACAGTGGGGAGCAGAAGGACCCCTTCAGTGGAGGAGACAGAGGAGTTGTCTGGGAGAAGTCGGCTCAGTCACCTCCACTGAACAGTGGGTAGCAGAAGAACTGGTATCGAGGAGCAGTTAAATCAGATAAAAATTACTGAGGGAGATCGTGAATTGGTGACAGACAAAGAGTTAAAAGACAGTGCAGTGGTCCCTTGCGGTCACCTCCTTCCAAAACAGGTAAACCGTTTTGGACCCTGTTGGGGGAGATGGCTCACCAGGGGAAGGAGACAGAGGCGCATTCTGGGAGAAGTCGGCTCAGTCACCTCCACTGAACAGTGGGTAGCAGAACAAGCCCTTCAGTGACTACCAGAAGGAAAAGCATCCAGCAGAGGAGACAAAGGGGCATTCTGAGATAAGTTGTCTTAGTCACCTCCACTGAACAGTGGGTTGCAGAAGAACTGATGTCGAGGAACAGTTAAATCAATTAAAAATTACTGATGGAGATAGTGAATTGGTGACCAACAGACAGAGGAAGAGTTAGAAGGCAATGCAGCGGTCCCCTGCGGTCATCTCCCTCCAAAACTGGAGTACCGTTTTGGATACTGTTCGGGGAAATGGCTCACGAGGGGAAGGAGTCAGCGTGGCATTCTGGGAGAAGTCGGCTCAGTCACCCCAACTGAACAGTGGGTTGCAGAAGAAGCCCTTCAGTGATGAACAGGAGGAAAAGCATCCAGCAGAGCAGCATACTGGGAGAAGTCAGCTCAGTCACCTCCACTGAACAGCGGGTAGCAGAAGAAGCCCTTCAGTGACTACCAGGAGGAAAAGCATCCAGCAGAGGAGACAGAGGGGCATTCTGGGAGAAGTCGGCACAGTCATCTCCACTGAAAAGTGGGTTGCAGATGAAGCCCTTCAGTAACTCCCAGAAGGAAAAGCAAACAGCGGAGTGGTATTCTGGGAGAAGTCGGTTCAGTCACCTCCACTGAGCAGCTGGTAGCAGGAGAAGGCCTTCAGTGACTTCCAGGAGGAAAAGCATCCAGCAGAGGGGCACTCTGGGAGATGTCGGCTCAGTCACCTCCACTGAACAGTGGGTAGGAGAAGAACAGGTGTTGAGGAGCAGTTAAATCAGATAAAAATTGCTGAGGGAGATCGTGAATGGGTGACCAACCGTCGGAGGAAGAGTAAGAAGGCAGTGCAGGGGTCACCTGCGGTCGTCTCCCTCCAAAACAGGTATACCGGGGAAGGTGACAGCGGCCAGGTTCATGGCACCGTGGCTGTCTCTGCTGCACAGGGGGGCAGGACAAAAAGTGGCAGAGCTATAGTGATAGGGGACTCGATTGTCAGGGCAATAGACAGGCGTTTCTGCGGACGCAACCGAGACTCCAGGATGGTATGTTGCCTCCCTGGTGGAAGGGTCAGGGATGTCTCGGAACGGCTGTAGGACATTCTGGAGGGGGAGGGTGAACAGACAGTTGTCGTGGTGCATAGAGGCACCAATGATATAGATTAGAAACGGGATGAGGTCCTACATCTGAATTTAGTGAGTTAGGAGTTAAACTATAAATTAGGACCTCAAAGGTAGTAATCTCAGCATTGCTACCAGTGCCACGGGCTGGTCAGAGTAGGAATGACAGGATAGCTAGGATGAATACGTGGCTCGAGGGATTCAAATTCCTGGGAATTGGAACCGGTTCTGGAGGCGGTGGGACCAGTACAAATTGGACGGTCTGCATCTGGGCAGGACTGGAGCCAATGTCCTAGGGGGAGTGTTAGCTAGTGCTGTTGGGGAGGGTTTAAACTAATGTGGCAGGGGGATGGGATCCGATGCAGGAAGTCAGTGGGAAGTAAAGTAGTGACAGAAACAAAAGGCAGTAAGGGAGAGTGTACAAAACATGACCGGACAGATGGTCTGAGAAAGCAGGGCAAAGACCAAGGGAAGTCTAGATTAAACTGCATTTATTTCAATGCAAGATGTCTGATGGGCAAGGCAGATGAACTCAGGGCATGGATGGGTACATGGGGCTGGGATGTTATAGCTATTACTGAAACATGGCTAAGGGAGGGGCAGGACTGGCAGCTCAATGTTCCAGGGTACAGATGCTATAAGAAAGATAGAGCAGGAGGTAAGAGAGGAGGGGGAGTTGCGTTCTTCATAAGGGAGAACATCACGGCAGTAGTGAGAGGGGATATATCCGAGGGTTCGCAAACTGAGTCTATATGGGTAGAACTGCAAAATAAGAAGGGAGAGATCACTGTGATAGGATTGTACTACAGACCCCCAAATAATCAACGGGAAATTGAGGAGCAAATATGTAAGGAGATTACAGACAGCTGCAAGAAAAATAGGGTGGTAATAGTAGGGGACTTTAACTTTCCCAACATTGACTGGGGCAGCCATAGCATTAGGGGCTTGGATGGAGAGAAATTTGTTGAGTGCATTCAGGAGGAATTTCTCATTCAGTATGTGGATGGCCTGACTAGAGAGGGGGCAAAACTTGACCTCCTCTTGGGAAATAAGGAAGGGCAGGTGACAGAAGTGTTAGTGAGGGATCACTTTGGGACCAGTGATCGTAATTCCATTAGTTGTAAGATAGCTATGGAGAAGGATAGGTCTGGCCCAAAAGTTAAAATTCTAAATTGGGGAAAGGCCAATTTTGATGGTATTGGACAGGAACTTTCAGAAGTTGATTGGGAGAGTCTGTTGGCAGGCAAAGGGACGTCTGGTAAGTGGGAGGCTTTCAAAAGTGTGTTAACCAGGGTTCAGGGTAAGCACATTCCTTATAAAGTGAAGGGCAAGGCTGGTGGAAGTAGGGAACCTTGGATGACTCGGGAGATTGAGGCTCTAGTCAAAAAGAAGAAGGAGGCATATGACATGCATAGGCAGCTGGGATCAAGTGGATCCCTTGAAGAGTATAGAGATTGCCGGAGTAGAGTTACGAGAGAAATCAGGAGGGCAAAAAGGGGACATGAGATTGCTTTGGCAGATAATGCAAAGGAGAATCTAAAGAGCTTCTACAAAAACATAAAGGGCAAAAGAGTAACGAGGGAGAGAGTAGGGCCTCTTAAGGATCAACAAGGTCATCTATGTGCGGAACCACAAGAGATGGGTGAGATCCTAAATGAATATTTCACATCGGTATTTATGGTTGAGAAAGGCATGGATGTTAGAGAACTTGGGGAAATAAATAGTGATGTCTTGAGGAGTGTACATATTACAGAGAGGGAGGTGCTGGAAGTCTTAACGCGCATCAAGGTAGATAAATCTCCGGGACCTGATGAAATGTATCCCAGGACGTTATGGGAGGTTAGAGAGGAAATTGTGGGCCCCCTAGCAGAGATATTTGAATCATCGACAGCTACAGGTGAGGTGCCTGAATATTGGAGGGTAGCAAATGTTGTGCCTTTGTTTAAGAAGGGCGGCAGGTAAAAGCCTGGGAACTACAGACCGGTGAGCCTGACATCTGTAGTGGGTAAGTTGTTCGAGGGTATTCTGAGAGATAGGATCTACAGGCATTTGGAGAGGCAGGGACTGATTAGGAACAGTCAGCATTGTTTTGTGAGTGGAAAATCATGTCTCACGAATTTGATTGCGTTTTTTGAAGGGGTAACCAAGAAGATAGATGAGGGCTGTGCAGTAGACGGGATCCAAGGTGAAGTAGCCAATTGGATACAAAATTGGATTGACGACAGGAGACACAGGGTGGTTGTGGAGGGTTGTTTTTTGGACTGGAGGCCTGTGACCAGCGGTGTGCCTCAGGGATCGGTGCTGGGTCCGCTGTTATTTGTTATTTATATTAATGATTTGGATGAGAATTTAGGAGGCATGGTTATTAAGTTTGCAGATGACACCAAGATTGGTGGCATTGTGGACAGTGAAGAAGGTTATCTAGGATTGCAACTGGCTCTTGATAAATTGGGCCAGTGGGCCGATGAATGGCAGATGGAGTTTAATTTAGATAAATGTGAGGTGATGCATTTTGGTAGATGAAATCGGGCCAGGACCTACTCCGTTAATGGTAGGGCGTTGGGGAGAGTTATAGAACAAAGAGATCTAGGAGTACAGGTTCATAGCTCCTTGAAAGTGGAGTCACAGGTGGATAGGGTGGTGAAAAAGGCATTCAGCATGCTTGGTTTCATTGGTCAGAACATTGAATACAGGAGTTGGGATGTCTTGTTGAAGTTGTACAAGACATTAGTAAGGCCACACTTGGAATACTGTGTACAGTTCGGGTCACCCTATTATAGAAAGGATATTATTAAACTAGAAAGAGTGCAGAAAAGATTTACGAGGATGCTACCGGGACTTGATGGTTTGACTTTTCGGGAGAGGTTGGATAGACTGAGCCTTTTTCCCCTGGAGAGTAGGAGCTTTAGGGGTGATCTTATAGAAGTCTATTAAATAATGAGGGGCATAGATAAGGTAGATAGTCAAAATCTTTTCCCAAAGGTCAGGGAGTCTATAACGAGGGGGCATAGATTTAAGGTGAGAGGGGAGAGATAAAAAAGGGTCCAGAGGGGCAATTCTTTCACTCAAAGGGTGGTGAGTGTCTGGAATGAGCTGCCAGAGGCAGTAGTAGAGGCGGGTACAATTTTGTCTTTTGAAAAGCATTGGATATGGGCCAAGTGCAGGCAATTGGGACAAGTTTAGTGGTATAAACTGGGCGACATGGACATGTTGGTCCGAAGGGCCTGTTTCCATGTTGTAAACTTCTATGATTCTATGATTCTACATGAGATAAGGGCTCATGGGGTTTGGGATAATATATTAGCATGGATAGAGGATTGGTTAATGGACAGAAAACAGAGGGTAGGGATAAACGGGTCATTCTCAGGTTGGCAGGCTGTAACTAGTAGGGTGCCGCAGGGATCTGTGCTTGGGCCTCAGCTATTTACAATCGATATTGATGAATTAGGTGAAGGGACCGAGCGTAATGTATCCAAGTTTGCTGACGAAACATAGCAAGGTGGGGAAGTAAGCTGTGAGGAGGACACAAAGAGTCTGAAAAGGGATATAGACAGTTTACGTGAGTGGCAAGAAGGTGACAGTTGGAATATAATTTGGGGAAATGTGAGGTTATTCGCTTTGGTAGGAAGAATAGAAAAACAGAATATGTTTTAAAAGGTGAGAAATTGTTAAAACGTTGGTGTTCAGAGAGATTTGGGTGTCCTTGTACACGAAACATTGAAAGTTAACATGTAGGTACAGCAAGGAATTAGGAAAGGAAATGATATGTTGGCCTTTATTTCAAGAGTAAGGAAAACTTGTTACAATTGTACAGGGCTTTAGTGAGACCATACCTGGAGTACTGTGTACAGTTTTGGTCTCCTTATCCAAGGAATCTTGCCTTAGAGGCGGTGCAGCAAAGGTTCACTAGATTGATTCCTGGGATGAGAGGGTTGTCCTATGAGGAGAGATTGAGTAGAAAGGGCCTATACTCGCTGGAGTTTAGATGAATGAAAGGCGATCTCATTGAAACATACAAGATTCTGAGGGGGCTTGACAGAGTAGATGCTGAGAGGCTGTTTCCCCTGGCTGGACAGTGTAGAACTAGAGGTCATAGTCTCAGAATAAGGGAGCGGTCATTTAGGACTGAGATGGGGAGGAATTTCTTCACTCAGCGGGTTGTGAATCTTTGGAATTCTCTACCCAACAGGGCTGGGATGCTCAGTCGTTGAGCTTGTTCAAAACTGAGATCGATAGATTTTGGTAAATAAGGGAATCAAGAGATAGGGCGGGAAAGTGGAGTTGAGGTAAAAGGTCGGTCAGGATCTTATGGAATGGCGGAGTCGGCTCGAGGGGCCATATGGCCGACTCCTGCTCCTATTTCTTATTTTCTTAACCAGGTACAGTTTTTATACCTCAGCACAAGGCATGAGAAAATCAAAGGACAGTCGAATCTTCAGAAAAAGTGATCGATCCCAGAAGCCGCACTGTAGAAGTACAAATCACCACCAATCCTCACTAATGTTCTCCAGTTAATCCCCCTCCCTAATCAATATGCCAAGACTTGGATTGAAGTTCGCAGACATCTTTTTTACCACTAGTCCTTACAATACTTGAACCATCAAGTACATAAACAGTCCAAGAAAGCCATTTTCCAGAAACAGAGTTATGACCTGAGGCGAACATTTGATGGGAACACAAGATCGTACCTTTAAGCCAGCAGGGCAGGTTCTGTAATATGGGTTTACCTATCTGATGCATATTCCGTTTGTTCACTGACCTTCTATCCTGAAGGCACTGACTCATGCCGAGGTACACAGCAGCAATCTGCTCTCCGGAACCCCAGGCGATCGGTCCTCAGGAAACACGACAATCTCACCCAGTTCTTCTTAACCCGATCTCCAGGACAAGCGCGCTTTCCACCATTGAGCGCCCTGCCCGTGTTCCCCATTCCTGGCCAGTGAGCACCAAGAACACACTTAACCCGCAGACTCGACGGCTCAGCACAGAGCGAGCACGAGTTACTGGGTGTATTTACCAACCAGACAGGAATGAAAGTTTTAACTGTATCACAAAGCGTTGAGGATCAACGTTTGCCAGACTCAGAGCACAACAAACAATATAATTAAACGTTGGGCCAGAAATCGTGCAGAGCCGCGAGGCAACGCTCACCAAATAGTTACTGCGGGCTCTCCTTCAATTCGCCACTAAAAATGGAGCGCACTGTTGGGCGTTAATCGGGAGCGATTTCTGGCACAATATGTTACTTACAGCATACGTGCTGGTAATGACCTACCAGGTACTCCAATTGCTGCCAGAATAGGGTAATAAACGAATTCTATCTCCGCAATTAGAGACGAACGCATTTCTCAGTGAAGGCGATTTATTTTGCTGCTGCAAAAAGGAATGCAGACTGCAATAGTCAGGTAACGAAGATAAAACAGTGGGATAATTATAGTGTAATAAACCCCTAATGGGCCGACCTACTGACATTAATTGCAGACTCTTGAACAAATGAGTGATGGTGCCATCTGACCGTTAACAATCACACTTTTACATATCAACCAGCTGAGTAGCCATTTTGGGACAATGAATTGTACAATGACAAAGCCACAATTTCTAAATTTAATGTAATAAATGAAAATTGCAACCACAAGGACAGAGTGTAAGAAATATCGAAACCTCGTTCACCAATGGGTCATTTTTACTTTAATTTTCCGTGCTGCAAATCCCAGGCTGGTCCTGCGATTCCCCGATCGCCCCACTATACACTTTACTGCAATCAATCACATAGTTTCAGACATTCCCTCTCTTTCTGTGCCTCAGTGTCCACGTCTCTCTCCCTCACATACCCTCGTTCGACTTGTCTCCCAAACTTCTCTGTCTGTCAATCTCCCTCTTCCATTCCCACTTTCTCTGGATCTCCATTTTCTTCCTGATTTCCTCTGTTTTTGCCGAACGCGAGTTCACTCAAAATGATTTTCCGGATAGATGAGGTCAAGACCAATCATTCTTTGTAGCCCTTGTCGGAGACAGTTTGCGGTTGGAGTTTTGGACAATGGTTGTTGATTGAGCTGCGCCTTACTTTGCCCAAAACAGTCTGGTCACTAACTGGATCCGCTGGAGTCTGTGGTCGGAGTTACCGTCCAGGAAGTGAAGATCTGGGTTCCATCTTCCGCATATTTTCAGAGAAAGATCAGGGAAAGCGTCGGTCCCGGATCATTCTGTCCCTGTTTAAAAGGGATGTGCTGTCAGTCCAGGATCATTCTGTGCCTCTTTAAAAGGGGTGCGCTGTCAGTCCCGGATCATTCTGTGTCTGTTTAAAAGGGATGTGCTGTCAGTCCAGGAACATTCCGTCTCTGTTTAAAAGGGATGTGCTGTCAGACCCGGATCATTCTGTCTCTGTTTAAAAGAGATGTGCTGTCAGTCCCAGATCATTCTGTGTCTGTTTAAAAGGGGTGTGCTGTCAGTCCAGGATCATTCTGTGTCGGTTTAAAAGGGATGTGCTGTCAGTCCCGGATCATTCTGTGTCTGTTTAAAAGGGATGTGCCGTCAGTCCCGGATCATTCTGGGTCCATTTAAAAGGGGTGTGCTGTCAGTCCCGGATCATTCTGTGTCTTTTTTTTATTCGTTCGCGGGATGTGGGCGTCGCTGGTGAGGCCAGCATTTATTGCCCATCCCTAATTGCCTTCGAGAAGGTGGTGGTGAGCCGCCTTCTTGAACCGCTGCAGTCCGTGTGGTGACCGTTCTCCCACAGTGCTGTTAGGAAGGGAGTTCCAGGATTTTGTCCCAGCGACAATGAAGGAACGGTGATATATTTCCAAGTCGGGATGGTGTGTGACTTCGAGGGGAACGTGCAGGTGTTGTTGTTCCCATGCGCCTGCTGCCCTTGTCCTTCTAAGTGTTAGAGGTCGCGGGTTTGGGAGGTGCTGTCGAAGAAGCCTTGGCGAGTTGCTGCAGTGCATCCTGTGGATGGTGCACACTGCAGCCACAGTGCGCCGGTGGTGAAGGGAGTGAATGTTTAGGGTGGTGGATGGGGTGCCAATGAAGCGGGTTGCTTTATCTTGGATGGTGTCGAGCTTCTTGAGTGTTGTTGGAGCTGCACTCATCCAGGCAAGTGGAGAGTATTCCATCACACTCCTGACTTGTGCCTTGTAGATGGTGGAAAGGCTTTGGGGAGTCAGGAGGTGAGTCACTCGCCGCAGAATACCCAGCCTCTGACCTGCTCTCGGAGCCACAGTATTTATATGGCTGGTCCAGTTAAGTTTCTGGTCAATGGTGACCCCCAGGATGTTGATGGTGGGGGATTCGGCGATGGTAATGCCGTTGAATGTCAAGGGGAGGTGATTAGAGTCTCTCTTGTTGGAGATGGTCATTGCCTGGCACTTATCTGGCGCGAATGTTACTTGGCACTTATGAGCCCAAGCCTGGATGTTGTCCAGGTCTTGCTGCATGCGGTCTCGGACTGCTTCATTATCTGAGGGGTTGCGAATGGAACTGAACACTGTGCAGTCATCAGCGAACATCCCCATTTCTGACCTTATGATGGAGGGAAGGTCAATGATGAAGCAGCTGAAGATGGTTGGGCCGAGGACACTGCCCTGAGGAACTCCTGCAGCAATGCCTTGGGGCTGAGATGATTGGCCTCCAACAACCACTACCATCTTCCTTTGTGCCAGGTATGACTCCAGCCACTGGAGAGTTTTCCCCCTGATTCCCATTTACTTCAATTTTACTAGGGCTCCTTGGTGCCACACTCGGTCAAATGCTGCCTTGATGTCAAGGGCAGTCACTCTCACCTCACCTCTGGAATTCAGCTCTTTTGTCCATGTTTGGACCAAGGCTGTAATGAGGTCTGGAGCCGAGTGGTCCTGGCGGAACCCAAACTGAGAAATGGTGAGCAGGTTATTGGTGAGTAAGTGCCGCTTGATAGCACTGTCGACGACACCTTCCATCACTTTGATGATGATTGATAGTAGACTGATGGGGCGGTAATTGGCCGGATTGGATTTGTCCTGCTTTTTGTGGACAGGACATACCTGGGCAATTTTCCACATTGTCGGGTAGATGCCAGTGTTGTAGCTGTACTGCAACAGCTTGGCTGGAGGCGCAGCTAGTTCTGGAGCACAAGTCTTCAGCACTACAGCTGGGATGTTGTCGGGGCCCATAGCCTTTGCTGTATCCAGTGCACTCAGCCGTTTCTTGATATCACGTGGAGTGAATCGAATTTGCCGATGACTGGCTTCCGCGATGGTGGGGATATCGGGAGGAGGCTGAGATGGATCATCCACTCGGCACTTCTGGCTGAAGATGGTTGCAAACGCTTCAGCCTTGTCTTTTGCACTCGAAAAGGGATGTTTAAAAGGGATGTGCTGTCAGTCCCGGATCATACTGTGTCTGTTTAAAAGGGATGTGCTGTCAGTCCAGAATTATTCTTCGTCTGTTTAAAAGGGATGTGCTGTTAATCCAGGATTATTCTGTGTCTGTTGATAAGAGGTGTTCTGTCAGTTCCGGATCAATGTGTGTCTGCTTAAAAGGGATATGCAGTCAGTCCTTGATCATTCTGTGCCTGTTGACAACGGATGTGCTGTCAGTCCCGGATCATTCTGTCCCTGTTTAAAAGGGATGTGCTGTCAGTCCAGGATCATTCAATGTCTGTTTAAAAGGGGTGTGCAGTCAGTCCAGGATCATTCTGTGTCTGTTTAAAAGGGGTGTTTTGTCAATCCCGGATCACTCTGTGTCTGTTTAAAAGGGATGTGCTGTCAGTCCCTGATCATTCTGCTTCTGTTTATAGGGGTGTGCTGTCAGTACCGGATCATTTCGTGCCTGTTTAAAAGGGATGTGCTGTCAGTCCAGGATCATTCTGCGTCTGTATAAAAGGGATGTGCTGTCAGTCCCGAATCATTCAGTGTCTGTTTAAAAGGGATGTGCTGTCAGTCCCGGATCATTCTGTGTCTTTTTAAAAGGGATGTGATGTCAGTCCAGGATCATTCTGTGTCTTTTTAAAAGGGATGTGATGTCAGTCCAGGATCATTCTGCGTCTGTTTAAAAGGGATGTGCTGCCAGTCCCGGATCATTCTGTGTTTTTTTAAAAGGGATGTGCTGTCAGTCCCGGATCATTCTGTGTCTGTTTAAAAGGGGTGTTCTTTAATTCCAGGATCATTCTGTGTCTGTTTAAAATGCATGTGCTGACAGTCCCGGATCATTCTGTCTCTGTTTAAAAGAGATGTGCTGTCAGTCCCGGATCATTCTGTGTCTGTTTAAAAGGGATGTGCTGTCAGTCCCTGATCATTCTGCGTCTGTATAAGAGGGATGTGCTGTCAGTCCCGAATCATTCTGAGTCTGTTTCAAAGGGGTGTGCTGTCAGTCCCGGATCATTCTGTGTCTGTTTAAATGGGATGTGCTGTCACTTCCGGATCATTCTGTGTCTGTTTAAAAGGGGTGTGCTGTCAGTCCCGGATCATTCTGTGTCTATTTAAAAGGGGTGTACTCAGTCCCGGATCATTCTGTGTCTATTTAATACGGGTGTACTGTCAGTCCCGGATCATTCTGTGTCTGTTTAAAAGGTATGTGCTGTCAGTCCCGGATCATTCTGTGTCTTTTTAAAAGGGATGTGCTGTCATTCCCGGATCATTCTGTGTCTGTTTAAATGGGATGTGCTTTCAGTCCAGGATCATTCTGTGTCTGTTTAAAAGGGGTGTGCTGTCAGTCCCGGATCATTCTGCGTCTGTATAAAAGGGATGTGCTTTCAGTTCCGTATCATTCAGTGTCTGTTCAAAAGGGATGTGCAGCAAGTCCCGGATCACTCTGTGTCTGTTTAAAAGGGATGTGTTGTCATTCCCTGCTCATTCTGCTTCTGTTTATAGGGATGTGCTGTCAGTCCCTGATCATTCTGTGCCAGTTTAAAAGGGGTGTACTGTAAGTCCCGGATCATTCTGAGTCTGTTTAAAAGGGATGTGCTGTCAGTCCCTGATCATTGCGTGACTGATTAAAGGGGAAGTGCTATTAGTCCCGGATCATTCTGCGTCTGTATAAAATGGATGTGCTGTCAGTCCCGGATCATTCAGTGTCTGTTTAAAAGGGTGTGCTGTCAGTCCAGGATCATTCTGTGTCTGTTTAAAAGGGGTGTTCTTTCGTTCCCGGATCATTCTGTGTCTGATAAAAATGCATGTGCTGACAGTTCCGGATCATTCTGTCCCTGTTTAAAAGGGATGTGCTGTCAGTCCAGGATCATTCTGTGTCTTTTTAAAAGGGATGTGCTGTCATTCAAGGATAATTCTGCGTCTGTTTAAAAGGGATGTGCTGTCAGTCCCGGATCATTCTGTGTCTTTTTAAATGTGATGTGCTGTCAGTTCCGGATCATTCTGTGTCTAATCAATAGGGATGTGCTGTCAGTCCCGGATCATTCTGTGTCTTTTTAAAAGGGATGTGCTGTCAGTCCCGGATCATTCTGCCTCTGTTTGAAAGGGATGTGCTGTCAGTCCCGGATCATTCTGTCTCTGTTTAAAAGGAATGTGCTATCAGTCCCGGATCATTCTGTGTCTGTTTAAATGGGACGTGCTGTCATTCCCGGATCATTCTGCGTCTGTTTAAAAGGGATGTGCTGTCAGTCCCGGATCATTTTGTGTCTTTTAAAATGGGATGTGCTGTCAGTTCCGGATCATTCTGTGCCTGTTTAATAGGGATGTGCTGACAGTCCCGGATCATTCTGTCGCTGTTTAAAAGAGTTGTGCTGTCGTTCCCGGATCATTCTGTGTCTGTTTAAAAGGGATGTACTCTCAGTCCCGGATCATTCTGTGTCTGTTTAGCTACATCATTAAATAAATTTAAAACAGAATTAGACAGTTTCCTCGAAGTAAAGAGAATTAGGGGTTACGGGGAGCGGGCAGGAAATTGGACATGATTTGAGATTTGAGTTTGGAACCAAATCAGCCATGATCTTATTGAATGGCGGCGCAGGCTCGAGGGGCAGATTGGCCTACTCCTGCTCCTATTTCTTATGTTCTTATCTTCTTATGTTTAAATGGGATGTGCTGTCAGTTCCGGATCATTCTGTGTCTGTTTAAAAGGCGTGTGCTGTCAGTCCAGGATCATTCTGTTCCTGTTTAAAAGGGGTGTGCTGCCAGTCCCGGATTATTCTGTGTCTATTTAAAAGGGGTGTACTGTCAGTCCCGGATCATTCTGTGTCTGTTTAAAAGGGATGTGCTGTCAGTCCCGGATCATTCTGTGTCTGTTTAAAGGGGATGTGCTATCAGTCCCTGATCATTCTGCGTCTGTATAAAAGGGATGAGCTGTCAGTCCCGGCTCATTCACTGTCTGTATAAAAGGGATGTGCTGTCAGTCCCGCATCATTCTGTGTCTGTATAAAAGGGAAGTGCTGTCAGTCCGGACCATTCTGTGTCCGTTTGAAAGGGATATGCTGTCATTCCGGAATCATACTGTGCCTGTTTAGATGAGATGTGCTATCAGTCCCGGATCATTCTGTGTCCGTTTAAAAGTGATGTGCTATCAGTCCCGGATCATTCTGTGCCAGTTTGAAAGGGATGTGCTGTCAGTCCCGGATCATTCTGTGTCTGTTTAAAAGGCGTGTGCTGTCAGTCCAGGATCATTCTGTTCCTGTTTAAAAGGGGTGTGCTGTCAGTCCCGGATTATTCTGTGTCTATTTAAAAGGGGTGTACTGTCAGTCCCGGATCATTCTGTGTCTGTTTAAAAGGGATGTGCTGTCAGTCCCGGATCATTCTGTGTCTGTTTAAAGGGGATGTGCTATCAGTCCCTGATCATTCTGCGTCTGTATAAAAGGGATGAGCTGTCAGTCCCGGCTCATTCACTGTCTGTATAAAAGGGATGTGCTGTCAGTCCCGCATCATTCTGTGTCTGTATAAAAGGGAAGTGCTGTCAGTCCGGACCATTCTGTGTCCGTTTGAAAGGGATATGCTGTCATTCCGGAATCATACTGTGCCTGTTTAGATGAGATGTGCTATCAGTCCCGGATCATTCTGTGTCCGTTTAAAAGTGATGTGCTATCAGTCCCGGATCATTCTGTGTCCGTTTAAAAGTGATGTGCTATCAGTCCCGGATCATTCTGTGTCTGTTTAAAAGGGATGTGCTGTCAGTCCCGGATCACTCTGTGTCTGTTTAAAAGGGATGTGCTGTCAGTCCCGGATCATTCTGTGTCTGTTTAAAAGGGATGTGCTAACAGTCCCTGATCATTCTGCGTCTGTATAAAAGGGATGTGCTGTCAGTCCCGGCTCATTCAGTGTCTGTATAAAAGGGATGTGCTGTCAGTCCCGCATCATTCTGTGTCTGTATAAAAGGGATGTGCTGTCAGTCCGGACCATTATGTGTCCGATTAAAAGGGATATGCTGTCATTCCGGAATCATACTGTGCCTGTTTAGATGAGATGTGCTATCAGTCCCGGATCATTCTGTGTCCGTTTAAAAGTGATGTGCTATCAATCCCGGATCATTCTGTGCCAGTTTGAAAGGGATGTGCTGTCAGTCCCGGATCATTCTGTGTCTGTTTAAAAGGGATGTGCTGTCAGTCCCGGATCATTCTGTGTCTGTTTAAAAGGGATGTGCTGTCAGTCCCGGGTCATTCTGTCCCTGTTTAAAATGGATGTGCTGTCAGTCCCAGTTCATTCTGTCCCTGATTAAAAGGGGTTTGCTCTCAGTCCCGGGTCATTCTGAGTGTTTACTGGTGGAAGAGAGATCAGACTGTGAAATATTAAATAGCAAGGGGAGCGAGCTGGATCGTCGGGTCTGATTCATAGCTCATGTGGATGCAATACTGGGGTGGAGTTAAGTGTCAATTGTCCTGCTTGTGTACCTGACACATCCTGTCAGATGAGCTCATGTTTCAAACCATGTAGTGGGGCCAAACACGCAACCTTGTGATCTGAAAGATAGAGAACTGCCAACTGAGGCAAGCTGCCAACTGATCCACCGTCACACAGAAGGGAAATTTTCCCAGAATATTTTCAGAGAGTCCCTCCCCGTGCATCAGATTATAAATACAGCAAACTCTCTGAGTCTAGATACAGAACTTGTGAACTCCGGCCGTCTGATCCTGACTCTGAGGAACTCAGCGGAAGATGATCAAAGTCCTGCTCTTGGTATTTGGAGTCCTGGTGCTGACTCACTCCATCAATGTTCAAGGGGGGTTCAGGGAAGATCGTGATGATTCAGGTCTGTTCATTTCCCCGATCTGTCAGCACAAAGTGATCAGATAGTTTTGTATTTTTTAATCTATTTTATTCTCTGACTGAAGCTCACGGTTTGATTGGTTAAATGAATATTATTGTAGGAATGATTGAAGAATTTAACCTGAACCAGTTCCACAGGTAAATCCCCCGATTGTTTAGTCGGTACCTGAGCGGGGAGTGGGAATGGTGGGTGTTGTGTGAGGATCCAAACAGACCGGGTGCTGAGTCAGTGGATCCCAGCCGGATCATTGACCTGTTTGGGAGACTCTGTAATTGGCCTCAGTACCCAGGCACTATGGAGGGGGAAACTCACAGTTCCTGCTCCCGATCAGTGCTGCCTGCATCAAAGTGTGAGAGTGTGAACGGGATCAGGAACTCCTTCAGCCCCTTTCCCCACACTCAATGCTCAGACCCACAGATGAAGAATGGTGAATTGGGAACGATACTGGAGGCGTCTGAGGAACCGATCCCCAGACATGAGTCAGTTTTTCACACAATGAGGGGAGGGGATTGGATCAAAAGGGTTTCAAAACTGGTTTATTTAATCCTAATAATTCTGCATCCTTCATCGAGATCAGGATATGAGGAAACTAAATAAGTGGAGGAGTCAAGCGGTGAAACTATCAATTTTCAGGAGCCGGGTGTCAGTTTACCTCAGTTGGGAGTTCAGTGACCAAGTTATGGGTTGATATCCCACTCCAGTACATACAGCCCAGCACTGGGGGAGTGCTGCACTGTTGGAGGTGCCATCTTTTGAATGAATCTTTAAACGGAGACCTTGTCTACCTGTTCGTGGGGCAAGAAACACTTGGTGGCATTATTTGAAGAGCTGGGAGTTCTACTGGTGTCTTGGACCAACCTCACTCTCTCAACTAACATAACCAGAAAATCCCCACACTGTCAAATCTCATTTGCTGTTTGTGGGACTTTGCTGTGAGCAATTTGGTGCCAAAACAATGTCGGTACTTCAGAAATAATCCTTTGTCTGTGAAACTCTTTGGGCCCTTCTGTTGACGGGAAAGGCTCTATATAAATGTCAGATCTTTCTTTTCTTTGTCTCTAGTCTCAGAAAGCGGGAATGCTGGGCTCCATTCTGTGGAAAAACTATTGGGCTGCCCTGGAGAACAAAGAGTGAGTCTCTACAGGTCGGGGAGGGGTCAGTGTGAGGTTTAATGAAGTACAAATGAGCTGAGGTTCATGTGTGGTCCAGAGTCAGTTGCAGTAACACGGACAGACTCAGCTTCATGTTTTCACATTGTTCTCCCTCCCTCTGTGTCCAGAACGGTCAATCAATTAACTTTTCATTTTTGATTTTAGGGCTCATGGATATCTGTAGCTCACTTGAAGGAATGTGTCGAGAGGGCTCCTGTAACACAAACAAGGAGACTCTGCCGGTATTCTGCCACGATGAGGTCCATTGTTGCAGACCGATTCTCACCAGCCCGAGCTCCCCAAGTTCTCACTGAATTAAACCTTCGTTCACGGGGAGCAGGCTTTGTTTGATTGTGTCGGTCCCATATCCCCCTGACCCTGTATTACTGCTGTCTGAATAATGGGCTGTACTGAGAAATAAAACTCACTGCATTGATCACAGCTTCATATCCGTGTCGTGTTTCTCTTTAGGACCATTGTGTCCGAGGATGGGTTGTTCAGGGGTCTTATGAGGCTGCGGGAAGATGTGGAAATCGTAGGTAATGGGAAGAGGAGACCGCAGCAGGGAATCTCTGAAAGTGCCCAATAACTCATTCAGAAAGTTACTGAGATAAGACAGGTGTCCCAGAGTGTCAGCACTCTGACGGTTCTAGGTTCAAGATATCTCACTTGAACGGGTTTGTTCAGACAGAATTGGAAGGAGACACACATTGCATCAGATCCAACAGATTGCTTGATGGAACGTTGGAGAAAGAGCTTTACTCTGTGTCTAACCCTGTACCTGCCCTGGGAGTGTTTGAAGGGACAATGTAGAGGCAGCTTTACTCTGTATCTAACCCTGTACCTGCCCTGGGAGTGTTTGAAGGAACAGTGTAGAGGGAGCTTTATTCTGTGTCTAACCCTGTACCTGCCCTGGGAGTGTTTGAAGGGACAATGTAGAGGCAGCTTTACTCTGTATCTAACCCTGTAACTGCCCTGGGAGTGTTTGACGGGACAGTGTAGAGAGAGCTTTACTCTGTATCTAACCCTGTACTTGCCTTGGGAGTGTTTGATGGGACAGTGTAGAGAGAGCTTTACTCTGTATCTAACACTGTACCTGCCCTGGGAGTGTTTGACGGGACAGTGTAGAGGGAGCTTTACTCTGTATCTAACCCTGTACCTGCCCTGGGAGTGTTTGATGGGACAGTGTAGAGGGAGCTTTACTCTGTATCTAACCCTGTACCTGCCCTAGGAGTGTTTGATGGGACAGTGTAGAGGGAGTTTTACTCTGTATCTAACCTTGTAACTGCCCTGGGAGTGTTTGACGGGACAGTGTAGAGAGAGCTTTACTCTGTATCTAACCCTGTACTTGCCCTGGGAGTGTTTGATGGGACAGTGTAGAGGGAGCTTTACTCTGTATCTAACCCTGTACCTGCCCTGGGAGTGTTTGACGGGACAGAGTAGAGGTAGCTTTACTCTGTATCTAACCCTGTACCTGCCCTGGGAATGTTTGACGGGACAGTGTAGAGGGAGCTTTACTCTATATCTAACCTGTGCTGTATGTGCCCTGGGTCTGTTTGATGGGACAATGTGGAGGGAGCTTTACTCTCGATCTAACCTGTGCTGTATGTGCCCTGGTCTGTTTGAAGGGACAGTGTAGAGGGAGATTGACCAGAGACCCATGTGAAGCCGACAGTATAACTCGGTGCTGCTCTGACATCAGTAACTATCTCAAAACCAGTACTTACTGACCAAAAGGTTATTGTTTTAAAGTCAGTGATTATAAAACAACAGCGCTCTTATTATAGAAGAATAAAAAATACAAGAAATATTAAACTGCATTGAGAAGCAGGAATCAAAATATCTCTGCTTCAGTCTCTCTCTCTCTGCCTCTGCTTTGATCCCTCGGTTTCGTTTCTCTCAATATTTCGCTCTTTGACTCATTTATCTCTCTCTCTGTTTAATCTCTTTCTGCCTCTCATCTCTCTGCCTCTGTTTATTTCTCTCTCCATCTGGCTCTGCCACTCGCTGACTCGTTCTCTCTCTCTCATTCACCCTTGCTCGGTCTCTCCTTTCTTTCTCTCACTCTATCTCCACCTCTCCCTCATTCTCTCTGCCTTGTTGTCTCTCTCACTCTGCCCTTTCTCTCTTCTCTGCCTCTCGGTCCTTCTTTTTGCCTCAATCTCTTTCCCCCTCACTCCGACTGGATCGCCCCTCTCTCTTCTCTCTGCCTCATTCTCTCTCTCGCCATCTCTGCCTTTATCCTCTCTCTCTGCCTCATTCTCTCTCTCACACCTTCTCTTCTCTTTCTCTAAGCCTGACTCTCTTATTTCCCTCTGTCATTGTTTTCTGTCTCTCTGCCACTTGCTGTCCGTGTCTACCTTCTAATTTAAGATCCCTGATGTAACAGGACTATCCCAACACAAACACTTTCACACTGATCCCACCTGTACTCTGAACACATTGCATGAGCTGATCACAGCTTCTGCACCCCGAGTTCTCCAATGAGCTGCTCAGGATGTGCAAGGCCCACCAGTGGCCTGGAGTCCTGCAAGATTTCGCTGTTACTCGAGAGGGAAGCGTGCTTCTGGTCCTAACTTCTGTTACCCCTCTGCCTCCACATCGCACCCAGCGCACATTCCTCAACACATTTTATTACCTTCCACCTTCAAGTGACATTTTTATCCATGAATTCTCCAAGTCTCTGATTTGCTTCGCTCTGTAAATCTTCTGGGCCTCCGTTTTCCTTATTTTTGTCAGCCTCTCTCTGTAACTGAATCCGTTTGGTCTATTTATAAATTTACATAAATCTTCTAAATAGCTGGCAAGCAATACCTGCTATTCTGCTGACTGTATTTCCACGCACAACATAGGATAGTAACTAATAACTACGGTAAGTAATTCAGGAGAAACTTCTTCACTCAAGGTGATTAGCATGTGAAGCTTGCTCGCACAGGGAGTAGTTGAGATGAATGGCATTTAAAGAGAAGCTAGATAAATAAATGAGGGAGAAAGGATACATTGACGGGGTGAGAATAAGAGAGGTGGGAGAAGGCTCATATGGAGCATAAACACCGGCAAAGACCAGTTGGGCCGAATGGCTTGTTTCTATGCTGTAAATTCCATGTAATTCTATGGTGAATTCTGAAAAGACGCCGTACGGCATTCGAAACAAACTTTAACAATAGACTTACAAATCTGATTAAATTCTTTGAGGAAGTGACAAGGAGGATTGATGAGGGTAGTGCAGTGGATGTAGTCTACATGGATTTTAGTAAAGCATTTGACAAGGTTCCACATGGCAGACTGGTCAGAAAGGTCAAAACCCGTGGGATACAGGGAAATGTGGCGAATTGGATCCAAAATTGGCTAAGTAACAGGAAACAAAGGGTAAAAGTCGATGGATGTCTTTGCGAATGGAAATCTGTTTCCAGTTGTGTGTCACAGGGCTCAGTGTTGGGCCCCTTGCTGTTTGTGGTATATATTAATGATTTGGACTTGACTGTAGGGAGCATGATTGGAAAATTTGCAAACGAAACAAAAATTGGCCGTGTAGTTGATAGCTTTAGACTCCAAGAAGATATCCTCTTCACTATCAATGGGTTGGTGAAGTGGGCGGAAAAGTGGCAAATGGAGTTCAACCCGGAGAAGTGTGAGGTAATGCACTTAGGGAGGGCAAACAGTAAAAGGGAATACGAGGGGTGGAAGAAGTGAGAGACCTTGGAGTGCATGTGCACAGGTCCTTGAAGGTGGCAGTACAGGTTGATAAGACTGTGAAGAAGGCATACGGAGTGCTCTCCGTTATTAGCCGAGGGATAGAGTACAAGAGCAAGGATGTAATAATGGAACTGTATGAAACGCTGGTAAGGCCACAGCTGGAATATTGTGCGCAGTTCTGGTTACTACATTCTTTTATTCGTTCATGGATGTGGGCGTCGCTGGAGAGGCCGGTATTTATTGCCCATCCCTAATTCCATCACCGGCATCTCCACATCATGCCCTTGAGAAGGTGGTGGTGTGCCGCCTTCTTGAACCACTGCAGTCCGTGTGGTGACGGTTCTCCCGCAGTGCTGTTAGGAAGGGAGTTCCAGGATTTTGACCCAGCGACGATGAAGGAACGGCGATGTATTTCCAAGTTGGGATGGTGTGTGACTTGGAGGGGAACGTGCAGGTGGTGGTGTTCCCATATGCCTGCTGCTGTTGTCCTTCTTGGTGGTAGAGGTCGCGGGTTTGGGAGGTGCTGTCGAAGAAGCCTTGGCGAGTTGCTGCAGTACATCCTGTGGATGGTCCACATTGCAGTCACTGTGCGCCGGTGGTGAAGGGAGTGAATGTTTAGGGTGGTGGATGGGGTGCCAATCAAGCGAACTGCTTTGTCCTGGATGATATCGAGCTTCTTGAATGTTGTTGGAGCTGCACTCATCCAGGCAAGTGGAGAGTATTCCTTCACACTCCTGACTTGTGCCTTGTAGATGGTGGAAAGGCTTTGGGGAGTCAGGAGGTGAGTTACTCGCCGCAGAATACCAAGCCTCTGACCTGCTCTTGTAGACACAGTATTTATATGGCTGGTCCAGTTAAGTTTCCTGTCAATGGTGATCCCCAGGATGTTGATGGTGGGGGATTGGGCGATGGTAATGACGTTGAATGTCAAGGGGAGGTGGTTAGACCCTCTCTTGTTGGAGATGATCATTGCCTGGCACTTGTCTGGCACGAATATTACTTGCCACTTTTCAGCCCAAGCCTGGATGTTGTCCAGGTCTTGCTGCATGCGGGCTCGGACTGCTTCATTACCTGAGGGGTTGCGAATGGAACTGAACAATGTGCAATCATCAGCGAACATCCCCATTTCTGACCTTATGATGGAGGAAAGGTCATTGATGAAGCAGCTGAAGATGGTCGGGCCTAGGACACTGCCCTGAGGAACTCCTGCAGCAATGTCCTGGGGCTGAGATGATTGGCCTCCAACAACCACTACCATCTTCCTTTGTGCTCGGTATGACTCCAGCCACTGAAGAGTTTTCCACCTGATTCCCATTGACTTCAATTTTACTAGGGCTCCTTGGTGCCACACTCGGTCAAATGCTGCCTTGATGTTAAGGGCAGTCACTCCAAGCTCACCTCTGGAATTCAGCTCTTTTGTCCATGTTTGGACCAAGGCTGTAATGAGGTCTGGAGCCGAGTGGTCCTGGCGGAACCCAAACTGAGCATCAGTGAGCAGGTTATTGGTGAGTAAGTGCCGCTTGATAGCAATGTCGACGACACCTTCCATCACTTTGCTGATGATTGAGAGTAGACTGATGGGCCGGATTGGATTTGTCCTGCTTTTTGTGGACAGGACATACCTGGGCAATTTTCCACATTGTAGGGTAGATGCCAGTGTTGTAGCTGTGATGGAACAGTTTTTCTGGAGGTGCAGCCAGTTCTGGAGCACAAGTCTTCAGCACAACAGCCGGGATGTTGTCGGGGCCCATAGCCTTTGCTGTATCCAGTGCACTCAGCCGTTTCTTGATATCACGTGGAGTGAATCGAATTGGCTGAAGACTGGCTTCTATGATGGTGGGGATATCGGGAGGAGGCCGAGATTGATCATCCACTCGGCACTTCTGGATGAAGATGGTTGCAAACGCTTCAGCCTTGTCTTTTGCACTCACATGCTGGACTCCGCCATCATTGAGGATGGGGATGTGTACAGAGCCTCCTCCTCCCGTTAGTTGTTTAATTGTCCACCACCATTCTCGACTGAATGTGGCAGAACTGCAGAGCTTTGATCTGATCTGTTGGTTGTGGAATCGCTTAGCTCTGTCTATAGCATGTTGCTTTCGCTGTTTAGCATGCATGTAGTCCTGAGTTGGAGCTTCACCGGGTTGGCACTTCATTTTTAGGTATGCCTGGTGCTGCTCCTGGCACGCTCTTCTGCACTCTTCATTCAACCAGGTTTGATCCCCTGGCTTGTTGGTAATGGTAGAGTGAGGAATATGCCGGGCCATGAGGTTACAGATTGTGCTGGAATACAATTCTGCTGCTGCTGATGGCCCACAGCGCCTCATGGATGCCCAGTTTTGAGCTGCTGGATCTGTTCTGAATCGATCCCATTTAGTACGGTGGTAGTGCCACAAAACACGTGTTCTCAGTGCGAAGACGGGACTTCGTCTCCACGAGGACTGTGTGGTGGTCACTCCTACCGATACTATCATGGACAGATGCATCTGGGACAGGTAGATTGGTCAGGACGAGGTCAAGTAATTTTTACCTCGTGTTGGTTCGCTCACCACTTGCTGCAGGCCCAGTCTTGCAGTTATGCCCTTCAGGACTCGGCCAGCTCGGTCAGTAGTGGTGCTACCGAGCCACTCTTGGTGATGGACGTTGAAGTCCCCCACCCAGAGTACATTCTGTGCCCTTGCTACCCTCAGTGCTTCCTCCAAGTGGTGCTCAACATGGAGGAGGACTGATTCATCAGCTGAGGGAGGACGGTAGGTGGTAATCAGCAGGAGGTTTCCTTGCCCATGTTTGACCAGATGCCATGTCGGTCAGTCTTGTCCCCGGGTCGGTCCGTCCTGTCCCCCGAGTCGGTCCGTCCTGTCCCCGGATCGGTCAGTCCTGTCCCCCGGGTCGGTCAGTCTTGTCCCCCGGGTCGGTCCGTACTGTCCCCCGGGTCGGTCAGTCTTGTCCCCCGGGTCGGTCCGTACTGTCCCACGGATCGGTCAGTCTTGTCCCCCGGGCCGGTCAGTCTTGTCCCCCGGGTCGGTCCGTACTGTCCCCCGGGTCGGTCCGTCTTGTCCCCAGGTCGGTCCTTCTTGTCCCCGGGTCGGTCCGTACTGTCCCTTGGGTCGGTCAGTCTTGTCCCTGGGTCGGTCCGTACTGTCCCCCTGGTCGGACCGTCCTGTCCCCCGGGTCGGTCCGTACTGTCCCCCGGGTCGGTCCGTCTTGTCCCCAGGTCGGTCCGTCTTGTCCCCGGGTCGGTGTGTCTTGTCCCCTGGGTGGTCCGTACTGTCCATGGGTCGGTCAGTCTTGTCCCCTGGGTCGGTCCGTACTGTCCCCTGGGTCGGTCAGTCTTGTCCCTGGGTCGGTCCGTACTGTCCCCCGGATCGGTCAGTCTTGTCCCTGGGTCGGTCCGTACCAGCCCCCGGGTCAGAAGGTCTTGTCCCCTGGGTCGGTCCGTAATGTCCCCGGGTCGGTCCGTACTGTCACCTGGATCGATCCGTATTATCCAATGGGTCGGTCAGTCTCGTCCCTGGATCGATCCGTACTGTCCCTTGTATCGGTCGGTCTTGTCCAATGGGTAGTGGAAATCTGGAACTCTTTCCCCCCAAAGAGGATTCTGAGTCAATTGAAATTGGAAGGCTGAGATTGGCCGGTTTTTCTTCTGTCGGGTTATTGAGGGACATCGATTGACAGTGGGGAAATGGAGCTGAGGTACAGATCAGCCAGGGCCATCGTGGGGATAGTAGTGAGGATGCCGGTCATGGGTGGGACAGCCCGACCCGCACTGGTATACAGGGTGGAGAACATTGGGATCATTCAAGGGGGTGCACACGTCCGTTTCGCAGCGGTCCCACCTTATGTCATAAAGTGGGAGCACGCTATGACAGGTACTGACCTCTCTGGGTGCCGGACCCGGGGTGCACACATAATACTGTGTCCCCAGCACTCGAACGCCTATTCTAGACCACAGTGCGGGTTTAAAACTGCTGGTGCACGGCCTATTAACTGTACCATGGAGGTAATGGCACAAGGCCATGTCCCCCACAAGTGAGCCCTCCTACCAGCATGGACAGCACATCTGGTGTCCGGTGAGTGACAGCAGTTTCTGCTTTAAACCCGAGGCAGAAGATCAAGTGGCCCAGGAACGGATTGTCCCCATTCCTGAACCCTCCACTGTTCACCTCACTGTCAGGGAAAACATAACCAACCTGCAAGACTATGTCACATTCTTCGGCTATAAAATTCCCCCTGTCCCCGAACATCTTACCGCCCTACTCAAAGCCGTAGAAATATCACAAAAACATTTCTCTACTCTGGAACAAAAGACAGTCGAGATAGGGGCCGAGATTTCGGAGATCATAGTTACACCCTGGTGGGATATTTTCCAAAGTATAGAGATGCCTTCCTGGATCAGAATGGCTTCCCATATTTTAGTGGTCTGCCAGCTCGGTACTGACTGTGCACAAAGTGCAAGGGGAGGGACAGAATGCTCCGATCCCGACATGAGAAAGCATGGGGCGAGCATTGCAAGAAAGACTATGACCAGGGAAGGGACGAGCCTTAAACGTTATGAAGATAAAGTTTTGTGACCGTGTATTATTTTTCTGTGTATGTACCATATTTTCCAAGGGGTGTTGGACCCCCTCCGTGCTTGGATATGAATGGAACTGAATTCTTCCCCGTGTCTGAATCTGTACACGACACCTAAAGGGGAATGGATGTTTTGGGTCTTAATAGTGAGCTCAGAATATTGAACCACATCAGTCAGACATGACCCGCCCTTCACCAATCCATGCTGACTGTCTTTGATCAGCTCAGATTTGTTCAAGTGCTCAGTCATTTCATCTTTGTTTGTTTCTCTGATTGACATTAGTTTTTATTGATTTCATTATTACTCACTTCTCTCAGATTCCCCGCTCTCTGTTGCCGGAAAACTCGAGGTTTTCACCTCCACCATCATAACTGGAACATCCACTGAGGGAACTTCTGGGGAGATCACATGACCAGGGACTGGGGAGATCACATGACCAGGGACTGGGGCGATCACATGACCAGGGACTGGGGCGATCACATGACCAGGGACTGGGGTGATCACATGACCAGGGACTGGGGCGATCACATGACCATGGACTGGGGTGATCACATGACCAGGGAATGGGGAGACAGAGAGAGAGAGAGCCCAACTTCCGGTCTACCTCAAAATCGTCATTTCCACTCCGGGCCCGGACCCCAAAATCATCTCCTCCCCCTCACACTCCCCCTCTCTCCTCCCTCACTCCTCCCCCTCACACTGTCACTCCCCCTCTCTCCTCCCTCACTCCTCCCGCTCACACTCTCACTCCCCCTCTCTCCTCCCTCACACTCTCACCTCCCCTCTCTCCTCCCTCACTCCTCCCCTCACACTCTCACTCCCCTCTCTCCTCCCTCACTCCACCCACTCATACTCTCACTCCCCCTCTCTCCTCCCAATCACATTCTCACTCCCACTCTCTCCTCCCTCTCTCCTCCCCTCACACTCTCACTCCCTCTCTCTCCTCCCTCACTCCTCCCCCTCACACTCTCACTTCCCCCTCTCTCCTCCCTCACTCCTCCCCCTCACAGTCCCCCTCTCTCCTCCCTCACTCCTCCCCCTCACACTCTCACTCCCCCTGTCTACTCCCTCACTCCTCCCCCTCACACTCTCACTCCCCCCTCAATCCCCCTCACACTCTCACTCCCCCCTCCTCACTCCTACCCCTCACACTCTCACTCCCGCCTCACACTCTCACTCCTCCCCCTCACTCCCCCTCAATCCTCCCTCACTCCTCCCCCTTACACTCTCACTCCCCCTCTCTCCTCCCTCTCTCCTCTCCTTCACTCCCCCTCTCTCCTCCTTCACTCCTCCCCCTCACACTCTCACTCCCCCCTCAATCCCCCTCTCACTCTCACTCACCCCACACTCCCACTCCCTCACTCCTACCCCTCACACTCTCACTCCAGCCTCACACTCTCACTCCTCCCCCTCACTCCCCCTCACACTCCCCTTCTCTCCTCCCTCACTCCTCCCCTCACACTCTCACTCCCCCTCACTCCCCCTCACACTCTCACTCCCCCCTCACTCCCCCCTCACTCCTACCCTCACACTCTCACTCCCGCCTCACACTCACTCCACCCGCACTCCTACCCCCTCACTCCCCCTCCCCCTCACACTCTCACTCCCCCTCACTCCTCCCCCTCACACTCTCACTCCCCCCTCACTACTCCCCCTCACGCTCTCATCCCTCTCACTCCTCCCCCTCACTCGCCCTCCCCCTCACTCCTCCCCCTCTCTCCTCCTCCTCATACTCTCACTCCCCCCTCACTCCTCCCACCTCACTCCCCCTCACACTCTCACTCCCCCCTCACTCCTCCTCACACTCTCACTCCACCTCTCTCCCCCTCTCTCCTCCCCCTCACACTCCCCCCTTACTGCTCCTCACACTCACTCCCCCTCACACTCTCACTCCCCCTCACTCCTCCCCCTCACACTCTCACTCCCCCTCACACTCTCACTCCCGCCTCACTCCTCCCCCTCACTCACCCTCACATTCTCACTCCCCCCTCACGAGTCCTCCTCACACTCTCATTCCCCTCACTCCTCCGCCTCACTCCCCCTCACACTCTCACTCCCCCTCTCTCCTTCCCTTACACTCTCACTCCCCCTCACTCCTCCCCCTCACACTCTCACTGCCCCTCACACTCTCCCCTCACTCCCCCTCACACTGTCACTCCCCCTCACTCCTCCTCTCTCCTCCCCCTCACACTATCCCCTCACTACTCCTCACAATCACTCCCCCCTCACATTCTCCCTCCCCCTCACATTCTCACTCTCCGCTCACTCCTCCTCTCACTCTCACTCCCCCTCACACTCACTCCCCCTCACACTCACTCATCCCCCTCACTCCCCTCACATTCTCACTTCCCCTCTCCCCACCCCTCACACTCCCACTCCTCCCACTCACTCCACATCACACTCCCCTCTCTCCTCCCCCTCACACTCTCACTCCTCTTTTCTCCTCCCCCTCACACTCACTCCCCCACACTCCCCTTCTCTCCTCACCCTAACACTCACTCACTCTCACTACCCCTCTCTCCTCCCTCACCCCTCCCCTCACGCTCTCATACCCTCTCACTCTCACTACCCCTCTCTCCTCCCTCACTCCTCCCCTCACACCCCCTTACTCCTCCCGCTCACTCCCCCTCACACTCTCACTCCACCCTCACTCCCTCTCACTCCTCCCCCTCACACACACACTCCCCCTCTCTCCTCCCTCACTCCTCCCCCTCCCTCCCCCTCACTCCTCCCCCTCACTCCCCCCTCTCCTCCCTCACTCCTCCCCCTCACACTCACACTCCCCCCTCAATCCC
This sequence comes from Heptranchias perlo, assembly GCF_035084215.1. NCBI lineage: Eukaryota > Metazoa > Chordata > Chondrichthyes > Hexanchiformes > Hexanchidae > Heptranchias > Heptranchias perlo. Next base: position 1,661 of record NW_027140003.1, on the reverse strand, counting down.
CCTCACACTCTCACTCCTCCCCCTCACTCCCCTCTCTCCTCCCTCACTCCACCCCCTTACACTCTCACTCCCCCTCTCTCCTCCCTCTCTCCTCTCCTTCACTCCCCCTCTCTCCTCCCTCATTCCTCCCCCTCACACTCTCACTCCCCCCTCAATCCCCCTCTCACTCTCACTCACCCCACACTCCCACTCCCTCACTCCTACCCCTGACACTCGCACTCCCGCCTCACACTCTCACTCCTCCCCCTCACTCCCCCCTCACACTCCTCCTCTCTCCTCCCTCACTCCTCCCCTCACACTCTCACTCCTCCTCACTCCCCCTCACACTCTCACTCCCCCTCACTCCTACCCTCACACTCTCACTCCCGCCTCACACTCACTCCACCCTCACTCCTACCCCCTCACTCCCCCTCCCCCTCACACTCTCACTCCCCCTCACTCCTCCCCCCTCACACTCTCACTCCCCCCTCACTACTCCCCCTCACGCTCTCATCCCTCTCACTCCTCCCCCTCACTCCCCCACCCCCTCACTCCTCCCCCTCTCTCCTCCTCCTCATACTCTCACTCCCCCCTCACTCCTCCCGCCTCACTCCCCCTCACACTCTCACTCCCCCCCTCACTCCTCCTCACACTCTCACTCCACCTCTCTCCCCCTCTCTCCTCCCCCTCACACTCACCCTTACTGCTCCTCACACTCACTCCCCCCTCACTCCTCCCCCTCACACTCTCACTCCCCCTCACACTCTCACTTCCGCCTCACTCCTCCCCCTCACTCCCCCTCACACTCTCACTCCCCCTCACTCCCCCCTCACTCCCACTCCCCCTCACTGCTCCCCTCGCTCCTCCTCCTCATAGTCTCACTCCCCCCTCACTCCTCCCGCCTCACTCCCCACACACTCTCAATCCCCCTCACTCCTCCTCACACTCTCACTCCCCCTCTTTCCTCCCCCTCACACTCCCCCTTACTGCTCCTCACACTCACTCCCCCTCACACTCTCACTCCCCCTCTCTCCTCCCCTTACACTCTCACTCCCCCTCATTCCTCCCTTCACACTCTCACTGCCCCTCACAATCTCCCCTCACCCCCTCACACTCTCACTCCCCCTCATTCCTCCTCTCTCCTCCCCCTCACACTACCCCTTCACTACTCCTCACAATCACTCCCCCCTCACATTCTCCCTCCCCCTCACATTCTCACTCTCCGCTCACTCCTCCTCTCACTCTCACTCCCCCTCACACTCACTCCCCCTCACACTCACTCATCCCCCTCACTCCCCTCACACTCTCACTTCCCCTCTCCCCACCCCTCACACTCTCACTCCTCCCACTCACTCCACCTCACACTCCCCCTCACACTCACACTCCCCCTCTCTCCTCCCCACTCACTCCCCCTCACTCCCACTCACACTCTCACTCCTCTTCTCTCCTCCCCCTCGCACTCACTCACCCACACTCCCCTTCTCGCCTCCCCCTAACACTCACTCACTCTCACTCCCCCTCACTCCTCCTCTCTCCTCCCCTCACACACTCACTCCCCCTTTCTCGTACCCCTCACACTCTCACTCCTCCCCTCACACTTTCACACCCCCTCTCTCCTCCTTCTCAGACTCTCACTCCCCCTCACTCCCCCTCACACTCTCACTCCCCTTCTCTCCTCCCCA